>NW_022900927.1:17141365-17175220 GCF_012274545.1 Fukomys damarensis
CGCCGCAGCCGGGGCCTGAGCTCGGAGACGGCGCCTTCTCCACGGAAAAGCTCTCGGGAGTCCTCCTCCTGCCCTCCTCGGCGGCTCTTTCCAAAGCCTTCCGGATGCGACCCCCCCTGAGCCACCACCCTCCGGCTCCCTCCGGTCCCCAGCCTGGCCCGTCCACCGAGTGCTCCCCTCGAAGAACTTCACCGCCCCTCCGCAGGGGCCACGTTAAAAATTGCCTCTCCTTCCTGCCCCAAGCTGTGCTGTGCCCGGCACATCACAAGATCGTGGTCTACTCAGGAAAACGTCCCTGTGAGTCCTGTGCCGTGTGCTTCTCCACGGGAGCGCCTTTCTGTATGGGCTCCCGGAAAGGAAAACCGCGTGGAAGCCCCCATAAAAGGTAACAGAAATACCCCCACAAGAACCGATGTTAAGTAATGAGGGCAGAGTTCTGGAGACCACGCGTCTTTCTGAGCATGCTCTCTGCATTCCGTCCCATGCTAACGACAGTCCTTTGATGTAGGTGCCACTGTCCCCAGTTTAGGCCCAGGGAGGCGGGGCGCTTTGCCCAAAGTCAGGCACCTGAGGAGGTGGCGTGAGTCAGAAACCCCAAGCCCTACACCGGGCTGTGGGCTGGCTCCATCTTCACTCATTGCGAATACAAACCCAGCGACCACACAGTAGAGTCTTGTAAGATAACTGCATCCATCAGCGTGAAGAGTAGGGTAAGGCCTGGACTGACGGTGAAAGCGAAGTGCAGGTGGAAGAGAACAAAGAGTGGGGAAGAGATGAGGATCGGGGACAATCAAGGGGCAGGAAGTAAGAGGAAGGGAAAGAACCAGATTTCTGCTAAATGGAGGACTGTGAAGTCCACGGGCCCCTGAGTCTTCCCAATTCCTCTCTCTGAGTCCCTGGGTCTTCTCAGTTCCTCCCTATCTCCTAGCAGAGGGTATTTATTCCAGAGATCTTTCTCCTGGCCAGGAGGCGGTCATCAGACCTGGGTTTTTTGGGCCAAAAAGCAGAACCCAACTCCCCGTTCCGCTGTACACAGTGAAGGCAACTGATGGTGTGGTGGGGTCGGCACATGACAGTGCCTTCCAGTGCTTCCACTAATAGGCTTTCTGGAGATGGCTTCCATTGCTTGAGAAAAGGAGAATTTCTCTTGCAGATAACTGGTATCAGCACAAATCAGCGGCTGTGAAGTCCAGCCTCACAGAGGGGCTGGGGATCGTTCCTACCATGCTTCCTCGATCTCGCACTCCAGTCGAGAGGCCCCTCCGGTGCGCCACGCGGTATCAGTCCTCTGCCCCACCGAGGAGGGGTCATGAACTGCCAAAGAGCTGGAATCACAGTGGCACGCACTTAATGTGCTTTCTTTACATTATGTGCCCAGCCAGTCCTCCCTCCACTCCCTTCCAGAGGGGTCGAAATACCCGGAGTAGCTGCCCGATTCTCCTTCCCATTTGGAGAGCACTAGATGGAGTTGGCCTCGGGGACTTTCCTTGTCCAAGCTTCCACTGCCGCCCATTATCTGTGACTGACAGCGTTGGTGCATTCAGTCTGTCTTCATCCAGGCGCACACGCTGCTCTAACACTTTAAGACTGTGCTCAACTCAACCTTGGTTCCATATACATTGGGATTTCACTCAACAAAGGTGAAGTTGTTCCTTAGCCCACCACAGTCTTCCAGCACTGCAAGTTACAATTCCGTCTTTTTTCTCAGATCTCTATCTACAGGTGTTTTATGTAGATCTGCATGAGTATCCATAAGATATACATCAGACAAGTATATAGAAAATAATTCTTAACCCATTCCTAGAAACAGGATTCCTTCAGATATCTTCACCTAACAACCTCCAATTATGGGTCTCTATGATTCTCCCACTCACTCTTTACCCTTCAAACAAATCAGAGAAAAATGAAAGGTGTTTTCTCCTTTCCTCTTAGCTCGATGGCTCATCAGCCCTAGGACCTAAGCCATTAGTAAATGAAGCCTGGTGCCTCTTCCTGAAATACTCCAGCCCTTCCAGAAAGTGTCTTTTATCCTTCTCCTGCAGTAAATAAAAGGGGGAAATGAGATTCTGTAGTAAGAAAAAAAACTCAATATCTTGCTACATATATATTTTAAATTTTGCTGAGATGATATATTATACATACTTTTGTTCCCTGTTTTATTTATTTAACATTACGGTTTGAATTTTTTCATATCATCAAATCCAAGCATTGTGTTTACCAGTTCCATAATTGACCATTTCATATTATAACTGTTCCTTCACCGATCCTGTCTCCAATCCAGTGGTCTCTAATGCACACAAGACCACCTGATGGACCTGGGATGGAACTTGCTTGGCATGTATGAGGCTCTGTGATCCATCTCAAGCACCACAAAATATAAAATAAAGACTATCATATAAGGAAGTAGCAAATGATAACTTGGTCTCTAATTATTCTGAATAAACACTGATAAAATTTTACTAGTTTGTGGGGTGGTTGTTTTTATTTTTTGTGGGCTCTTTTGGTACCAGGGATTGAACTCAGGACCTTGAACTTGCCAGGCAGGCATGGCGACCCTGAGTTAAATCCCTGGCCCTGTTTTTGTTTTTTGAGACAGGGTCTATTTAGTCCAGGTTAGCCTTGAACTCACTGTGTAGTCCAAGCAGGCCTCAAACTCAGAGCAATCCTCCTGCCTCAGCCTCCAAGTGTTGGAATTATAGGTATGTGCCTCCATACCCAGTTTCTAGCTAGCTTTTGAAAAGGACGATCTTTTTTATCATTTGTCTGTGGGGGGGGTGGTACTGGGGATTAAACCCAGGGCCTTGTACGTGCTAGGTAAGCACACTGCCACTGAGCTACACCCCTAGGCTAAAGGCACAGTCTTAATCTCAGACTCAACAACATCTGCCAAAGTAAGGATTATTTGAAGGCTATCACCCTACTTTTACTAGGGTGCTTTTTGTTTTGTTTTTTAAAGCAAGATTTCATTGTGTAGTCCCAGTTAGCCTCAAATTTGTGACCCTCCTGCCTCAGCCTCCCAATCCCTGGGGTTACAGATGCACCCCACCCTGCCCAGCTGAAGTACTCTTTAATCCCCTGACCTACTCAGAGCTGAGTACCAGAGGCACATCCTGTTGGCCAGTCACCATGGTTTGGTATCGAGCCATGAAGCTCTACTGTAACAAATACTCAGACAAAGGCTGCCTTTGCCAAAAGCGCTGACTCTTCACCTGGGTCTACAGATGTCCAGTGCGTAACTCAAAAGAGAACACAAGCCAGCATCTCTTCCTTCATTTTGTATCTGTTTCCTGCGCTACCTTGAGCCTTGAGCAAAGCTGGTAATACTCCTCCTTTTAGGGCTGAAAGCACCAAGGTAAGAACTAAGGGATTTTCAATATTTGCAGGGGCATCATCGTGAACATATTGTCAGCTGCCAGCTTTTACAATGTCCTGCTGCAGACCAAGTGGTACATAAGATCCCAGCCACTGCCCTACACCTGAGGAAACACAAGCCATCTCTCTTCTTGGACACATCCTTTTCTCTGATGGGTCATTCTGTCCTGCAGTCATCCTGGATCCCAGGAACAACAGGTCTCAGGACCCCTGAAGATAGGGCTAAAGATGCTTAATCTCCCTGGTCTTCTCAAGACTGCTCTGCTGAGTAAATGCCTTTCTTCACCATTGCTTCTTTCAGAATGTGTGGCTGTACCTGGAACGTTAAGACCCACTGAAGTCAGCAACCTCCAGCCTAGGACTCCAGCGACCGCCCAAGAAATGCTAGATGTCTCCACCCACTTAGACACCTTCCATCTGTGTGTCCTTGAGAAAGTTACTCACTTGATCTACCACGGTACCACCCTGAATACACCCAATTTTGGTTGCTCTCAGAAGTTAAGCAGAGTCTGGCTACTACTCATCTGCCCTCTACTTCAGTCTCCTTCTCCTCCTCCCTCAGACACATTATTTTTTGTCACTAGTCCTCTGCTGAGAGAAAGTCAGGGTACAGGGGCTTGAGAGGAGTATTAGTCACAGAGTATGGTGGAAAAGAATAGCAATATCTTCGTCAGCACTGCTCAAGATTAAATGGCAAAGTGCATGTAATGACCCCAGACTTATGGCTAGGTCGCAGGTCGGGGTATACAAAATTTTTCAAAATAATTAAAAAGAACGCATTGCAGGCCAGGGATTTAGCTCAGTGGCAACAGATGTGCCTTGAAAGTGCTAGGTCTTGAGTTAGATCTCCCGAACCAAAACAGCATCTCAGACATTCTCCTGTTGTTGGTATAGAATTTGCTCCAGGTGAAATCACTGGGTCAAAGAGTATGACTGTTTCAAAAGCTGGGTGCTAATTTCCATGTCAACTGGAGTGAAAGTGAGCTCCAGCTTTAGCATGTCTTTACCAAGGTCAAATACTTGTACTTTAAAAATGCCTTGCTAATTTGACAGGTGAAAAAAGACTGTCACTTGTCATCTCACTGTCCATTCTGTTGGTAACTCATGATACTGAAACCTTTGACCAAAACCACTATGTTTATTCATTTATTTATTTGTACCGGGGATCAAACTGAGAAACAACTTGCGCTTGGGGGGCAGGCATGGTGACACTGAGCTAAATCCCCAGTCCACTACATTTATTTATTACTTATATTTTCTCTCTCTCTCTCTCTCTCTCTCTCTCTCTCTCCACCTTTTGCAATATTTCTATAGAGGTCTTTGTGTTTCCCTTTAATGTTTTAAGCAAGATGGGATTGTTTTATCCTAAATAAGATGGGACTGAGTAAGGGACTATTTTTTAATACAGTTTTTTTGAGGCAAGGTCTCCTTACATAGTCCAGGCTGGCCTTGAACTCATGAACCACTTGCTGGGATGACAGGTGTGAGTCCCTTGCTGGGACTCATTTTTTCTGTCACTAATCCCAGAAAGTCAGGGTACAGGGCCTGAGAGGAGTATTAGTCACAGGATACAGTGGAAAAGAGTGACCAAAGAAATACATTTGGATGACCACATCAGCATGTGGTCCTGCCCAGAGTGAGCTGACATCTTATTAAATGAGAACAGTTCCCAAAGCACAGTAAGCACAGTTAGTAGAGCCTCTGTGTAATCTTACTGTCTCTTGTCCTAAATTTTAAGAGATGGTCAGTTTCAGAAATATAGTTAATCTGTAATTGAAATAGAATTCCTTGAATTACAGAGTAATTTTAAGACTATACTCAAACATTTCTTTTTCGCAAAGGCTGTTTGCAGAAGTAATTATTTTGGTAGTCATGGAAACCTAGTTGATGCCATGACTACAAACCAGCTTGCACAGATAATTTGTAGTAAGCCTAGTCAGACTAGTTTTTCTACTAAAATCATTTTAAAATGCTTTCTTTCATTGCTGGTGGTGGGAAGTTAAATGTTACACAACAGCTCAGTTTTAGGGGTTTTCTTTTTTGATGTTTTAGCTTCTTTTAAAAAATTTACCTTCTTTTAAAAATTTTTAATAAGTGTAAAGTCATGCCATAATAGCTCTTTAATTTACCCTGATACAGTCTCTGGGTGCACTGACCTCCTTTTGTGAAGATAACAAGTCCCTCAAAGTTGTGGTCACCAGCCCATGGTCCTCTACATAGATGAGAACAACAGCCACACAAACCTCACACTCACCTCAGTCACTGTGCAACTACAGTCTGCATGTCAGAGGAGAACCTAGTGACAAGCTCTCAGTGTTCCTTGGTAAGCAGATTTCATGCCGTTGTCCTTTTTCAACTCTTTAAAAATCATAACATGACTTGAATAGCTCCTCTGTGCTGGACCCCATTCTAAACTTTTCACACATTAACTGTGTATGTAATTTATATATGTAATTTACGAGCTTATGTACCTTGCCCAAGGCCTCACAGCTGGGCAATTGAAATGATGTTCATCAACTGTTAACACAACCTTCTTTCCTTTGCCAGGTACTCTTCTTTTACCCCAATTCCTTCTGTGTCCTCCTCCATCCCCACGAGTAAGTAAAGTACAAATCATGTTCTCTACCAAGGTACTGTAGTGGACGAAACAGTGGACTAGTAGTCCCAAGATGAATCCACAGCGCCCATGGCCATGGTAAAGTCACTTAATCCCATCGGCTTCTGTTTTATCATCCGAAGGGAAGGACCATAAGTATTCCATAAACTCCCCTGGTAGACAAAAAAAATCAAGTGTGAAGGTAGCAAGGAAAGATCTCTGTAAGGCCCTACGTTTTGAATAACCCCAGTAGCTTTTTATATCTGTGCTGCGGGGGTTGTTAGACCCTGCTGAGCCAAGGTTTGAAGGAGGCCTGTGTGTTCTGACACAATCCAGGCAACACATACTGAGCAATGACTCCGTTCCTGCTCTGAGCTAAGAGCTGCCCATACATATGTCACTAAGTATTTCCAACAACTCTCTAATGGTCCCCAGGTAGATCCTACCCACCCTGCTCATGGAAGGCCTGCTAGCCAGTCATGGCTGTCCACCAATCACAGCCTGGAGACAGAAGTGTTGGGGGTGTGTCACGTTGTGTAACTGTGGCTACGTGTAGAGTATGAGAAAGATTACTCGGAGACAAGACTTACTTCAGTCACCAAGAGGACCCAAGTGGGCTGCTACCTCGGAATAAGAGAGCTTCAGGGAAACAGCAGTGAGGTGGCCTCTGAAGTTACTTATTTGCAACGCAAGGACATGAGGACAAAAATATAGAAGAAAAGAATTTGCAGCATATTGTATAGGAGTTTGGTCGGGGGGCAGGGCCAGAATGGGATGGTTTGTTACATGGCACACGTCGAGCTAGTTTAGGCAGTCTTATCAAGGCAGAGGGGACACAATGGCTAAAGCAAACATTTCTGAGAAAAAACTGCTTTTAACTCTTGACTGCTACACATTCTGCTCCAAACTGTTGACCATGCATTCCAGAAGCCTGGGAACTGTTGTTCCGTACCACACTCAAATGCCATTACAGTGGTACCTCAGTTTACAAATTTAATTCTCTCCATGATTCTGGTCACTAACCAAATTGGATGAGAACTGAATCAAATTTCTGCATAAGGTCAGCACTGAACATAAACACTGAATTTGATTCATTTCTCATCCACATAAACACTGAATTTGATTCATTTCTCATCCAGTTTGGTTTGGAATTGTGGAAAGAGTTAAATTCATGAACCAAGGTACCACTGTACTCCTTTGGCCAGCATTTCCCACAGGGGTGAACCCACATCTACACAGACCCTGAGGGTCATAGCCCGTGTTTCCAAAATGAGTGACTCTAGTGCAGCCCACACCTTGCCCTGGCAGCTTAATGAAGAGACAGTGGGAATGATTCCCTTGGTCTGAGGACCACATCCAGAGTTGGGACAGCCTGAGATGTCACTAGCACATCAATTGGATCTGGCTTTCCTCTTGCTGTGGGGTGAAATGAGAGGATTTGGGTGAAATGGGCTCCTTGCGCTTATGAGGCAGGTGGAAGCTCCGCTGAGCTAAATCCCCAGCCCAAGACGAGGGGATCTTAACCATTTTGACCATTATCCTGATTAAATATTTGCCTGCCTTCAGTCAGACCAAGAGAACAGAGACCTCAGTAAAAAAACAAAAAGTAAAAATAAATAAGAAATAAATTTTTAAAAAGGGGCCGGGGATTTAGCTCAGTGGTACCCATACCTGCCTCGCAAATGCAAGGCCCTGAGTTTGATCCCCAGTACCAAAAAAAGTTCAATACTGGAGACCTGCACTGTCTCCAAAACAGGCCCCCAATTCATGCCATGAGAAATACAGGAAGGTGCTCTGAGGCATGAGCAGTACGGAAGGGGCCACGTGGGAGAAATGCTGTGGGGTTTTGTTTGTTTGTTCATTTGTTTTACACATCTCCAAACATCACCCTCGAAGCAGATCCTTCAAATAAACATCAGAATGGACATCTAAGGAACTGAAAGACGGATCAGGAAATGGTAAGGGCCTGAGGACAAGCCTTCCAGACTGCATATATGAGACTGAACACACCAAAAAAGACAGCTGGGAGGGTGAGGGTAGAGTGGGAGATGGAAGACGGGATTCCCAATACTCCCAACTGATTTCTAAAAACCACTTTTTCATTTGAGGACCAGAAATTGTGTCACTCACCTCCAAGACAAAAGTAAAGAAATCCCAGCTCTCTTTGAGGTAGAATTCTAATGAGATGCGGAACTGGGATTTAACTCAGTGGTGTCACTGCCTGCCTCGCAAGCACAAGGTCCTGAGTTTGATCCCTGGTTCCATGGGGGGTGGGGGGGGTTCTACTGAGATGACAAAATGACAAAGAAAACATGGTATATTTGCACAGTGGAGTACTACTGAGCTATGAAGAAGGATAAGCTTGAGTCATTTGTAGGAAAATGGATGTGCCTTGAAACCATAATGCTAAGTGAGATAAATCAGACACAGAAGATTAAATGTCACATGGTTTCTCTTAAATGAAAAACCCAAAGTATAAATGAGAGGGCTCCTTAGCAATCTTCCCAAGTCACACACAGCCTCGTCAGTGGACCCTGGGGTAGGGCTCCATGACAAATCCACCAACTGTCTCCATAGCAGTTTACTTCATGAGGTGGGTGCTCCATGCTGTGCTCTTCCAGACAGATGCCGGGAAATGCAACCTTAGATATGAGAGGCGCTCAAGGAATGCTGGACACCAGTGGGGATTACTCCCTAGTGCTCCCCTTGAGCTGGCCAGTGCTCTGCCTGAACTCTACAGACTCAGTCACTGTGGGGGACACAGGCTGCATCGTTAAAGCCTGGGCAAGATACTGTGACTTCTTTCGAAAGAGATGAGACAGAATAACTGGGGTCAGGGGAACTCTTGGATTCATAGCTGCCTACAACTGAAAATGGAACCACGCCCGGGCGTGGTGGCGCATGCCTGTAATCCCAGCACTCAGGAGGCTGAGGCAAGGAGGATCACTGTGAGTTCCAGACCAGCCTGGGCTACATAGTGAGTTCCAGGTCAGTCTCAACTACACAGTGAGACCCTGTCTCAAAAAACCAAAAAAAAAAAAAGAAAAAAGAAAATGGAACCATGATCACCACATGTCCTGAGGAAACATTACAAAAGGTGACAGGTAGAAGGGGGTAGGTAGGTACATCCCGAATCCATCTAAGAACACATTGTGAGAAACATGCCCAAACACTGAAAAGGAAGATGAGGATAGTAAAGTAGACAGGGCCTCCACAGCAGTGGGTCCAGACTGTGGAGAGCCGTGGGCTGCAGGGAACATTGGGGGGGTACTCTCGGGCTGCGTCTCATGCAGTGGGCCACCAAGGTAGGCCTGGAGCTGGCTTCCATGCTGGTGCTGGGTCCTGGGCCACCCTCACAGGGACCTGTAGCTTGGGCTGCAACGTGGGGCTGTCCTGCGTGTGGATCCCAGCCCTCAGGCCATGATGCTGGCAGGCCAGTGCGGGGTACACTATGGCCCAGGCCAGAGCCAGGTGCCACTGTGTAGTGGGCATTGCTCTGCCTGCTGAGTCTGCACCCTGTGTGGGGGTCCTTGGTGTTGTCTCCGGCCCGCTGTGTAGACTCCGGCACTGATTAGCTCTTCCTGTGCCTCTGCTCGCCTCTGTGTTGCAGGCCCACACCCTCCATACTGCTGCCCTCCTCTGCCACCTGTCCGTGCCCTTCACAGGCTGAGGCCTTCACCTGGCTTGCTCCGGCCTTCATGATGCACACGTGTGGCAGGATGGGCTGTGTGGGGCTGGGCTGCTATTTCATGGGACGGGCGCTGCTGGGGGCCAGCGCTCCTGCACACCAACCACAAGCTACAGACCACCCTGGGCCCTTACTGGGCCCTCTTCTGGCCCTGGTCCTTCCTGGCCTCCTCTTTGCCTGGAAATGGCATCGCTTTCCAGACCAGAGCTGATGAGGGACTCTAGGAGGGGCCAGAACTAAACAGGACAAAGAAGAGCTGGAGGAGGGGCTGTTAGCAGGATGCCAACCCCACCCCCAGGCACAGAAGGGAGGCCTGGTTGGCCCTTAATGCCTGCACTGGGCAGCTCCTCTTTTTTTAGCCTTTCTTGCCTCTGCTAAGCCTGGGCTCAGGTCTTGCAACTCTTGGAGAGGAGGATTTGGCGAGGGCTGCTCAGCTGTCCCTCTGCCAGGCTTATAACATGACCATCAGATCCTTGGCCTCCCTTTGTCCTTGGTGGCCTTCTGGTCCTCGCTTTTTTGCCCAGGATTCTGCTTTTGGATCCCCCATTAGCCCCAGAAAGCACAGAATGTGTGAAGGGCCAGGGTGCTGCCTCCTCTGGCCCTGGGGGTGGGCGGGATGCAGATCCAGACAGTGAAACTCCAGGAGTGCTTTACAGTGACAGTCTTTGTGACTGACGGTGCTTCTGCAACATTCTAAGAGGTTCTATGTTTGGGACCCCTTTTAGCTAATCCGGTACACTGGGCTGCAGTGGTGCTTCTTATTTGGTGAGTGAAAAACAAAGTTGGAGGAGTTGATGCACTCAGATCATAGAGTAGGAAATCTTTGTTTACTTTGTGCTTTCCCCTCACCGTGCACAGCTGAGTGAAGGAAGCAGGAAAAGAACAGAGACAGCAACCAGCTGGGCCACTTTAGAGCTGCACGCTCCACCTTTCATGTCAATATAGCAAACAAAGTCAGCAGGCTTCAAAGCAGGAGCTTATCTCTTCTCTTAGAGCCTCACTAGAATGTTCCCAGAGGCAGGGGCCGAGAGACCGGCAGAATCACACCCTGGAGAGGTTCAGGAATTTCCACCAGCAAGGCTGGCTGGAGCCCGCATGAGGACAGATGGGAAGGGTACAAGGAGCTGCTGCTGCACTTCTACAAAACCCCTACCCAGCCAAGCAGTGACCTCTCTGTGCTGGGAAGAAGTCCCTGGAAGAGAAACTGGACAAAAGAAGCTCAGGGTCATGGGGGGCCTGGAGAAGGTGGGGGGAGGGTCCAGACCAAAGCAGAGGTTAAAGGGAAGTCCACAGATACTACTATAAAACAAAAGCCTGGCCCTAGAAGGCCCAGGGAAACCCACCCCCTGATGGGTGCTCCCCATGCAGCAGAGGTGACTATTCACTCCACTTGCTGTGTTCTAAGAAGACATCCAGAACCTGGTGTGCCTGGCACTGCGCACCGTGCATAAGCACCAGCAGATCCATCCGCTTCCTTCCTGCACCATCCCTTGCCCTCCAGAATATCTTATTTTCATGTTTTTTATTTAAAGAGATGCAAGAGAATATTTATACCCACCCCACACACACACACACACATAACACACACTATTTTCAGAACTGTTTGAGGAAACTACCAATCCCTTCAAAGGCCTCCCCGGTGGATAACACGGGGCCCTGCTTAATCATTCCCTTACTTTGCTTTATAGTTATATTACATATTTGTATGGGTTTTTTGGTTTGTTTTGCTTGTTTTTTTGGTACTGGGGATTGAACTCGGGTCCTTGCACTTGTAAGACAGGTGGCAGCACCACTGAGCTAAATCCCCAGTCCTGTATGGATTTTGCATTCAAATGGAATCAGTTTATTCTTCTATGAGTTGTTGGGTTTTTTTATAGTTAATGTTTTGTTTCTGAGATGTATCCAAAGTATTGCACATAGCTATGGAGAGTTCCTTTTCCCTGATGTATAGTGTTCTATTGGATATACCATATTTAATTTTTCTACAGTACTTTGTTCTACTGGTCATTTTATCTACACTTGTGTCCTTTGGAAAGCACTAAGAGCCCCTATTCCTGATACCAATGTGTGGACAATGTGTCAGAGTTAGAAGATAGGGCAGATGCAGGTGACCATATACTCAGATATTACATTAAAAAATGTAAAATTGATCCAACAGCTGCTAAATGATGGAAAGAAGACTAATTTAAGATTAACTGGAAATAGTGACAAATCAGAAGACCACATGAATGGCATAAAAAAAAAACTTTATGGAAATAATAGCCAAAAACTAACATATAGACAACAAAGGCATATGCTGTAGAAACCCAGATAGCAACAATCAGAAAAGAACTTCTTGGAGCCAGGTGTGGTGGCACATGCCTATAATCCCAGCACTCGGGAGGCTCAGGCAGGAAGATTACTGTGAGTTTGAGACCAGCCTGGGCTACAGAGTGAGTTCCAGGTCAGTCTCAATTCCATACTGAGACCCTGCCTCAAAAAAAAAAAAAAAGAACTTCTTGGGCTGGGGATTTAGCTCAGTAGCACCACACTTGTCTCAAAAATTCAAGGTCCTGAGTTTGATCACACTACCAAAAAAAAGAAAAAAAGAAAGAAAGGAACTTCTCAACAACATACCATAGTCAAAATCCCAGAAGTGCAAAATAAGAATAGAATCTAAAAGCGGCTACAAAGAAAATCAGTACATCACATATACAAATAAAATCATTAGAATATTAGAATTATAGCAGTCTTCTCAACACAAATCTAATGCCAAGATAACTTAGAGTGAAGTGTCTCAAGCCATAAAGAAACAAAACCTCCAAACCAGACTGATATATCCTGAGAGACTATTTTTAAAACTTGAGGGCCAGGGATTTAACTCAGTGCTTCTGCCACCTGCCTTGCAAGTGCAAGGACCCAAGTTCAATCCCCAGTACCAAAAATAAATAAATAAAACTTGTTGGAGAAATAAGTTCTTTCCATGACAAAGAACACCTTCAGAAATTCATGATCACTAACCAGCATTCAAAACATTCTCAAGGATAGCCTAGAAAGAGAAAATGAAGCCAATAATGCCAAAGCCTAGTGGAATGAATACACCAAGAAGAGTGAGCCATTAAGCAGAAAAAGGAATCAGCAACAAGAAGATAATGCATTGACAGAAATAAGTCACTACCTTGCAGTCTTAACTCTAAATGTAAAAGGTTTAAGTTCCCCAATCAAAAGACACAGATTGATAGATTGGAACAAGACCAAACCCAACAGTATACTGAGCACAAGAAACACATTTAATACAAAAATTCATAGCCCCCCCCAAAAAATCAAAGGATGAAAAACAATATTCCACAATGGTACTGCCACCTGCCTTGCAAGCGCAGGGTCCCAAATTCAATCCCTGGTACCAAAAAAAAAAAAAAAAAAAAAAATTCCAACCCAAGAGCCGGGTATGGTGGTGCAAGCCTGTAATCCCAGCATTCAGGAGGCTAAGGCAGGAGGATCGCTGTGAGTTCAAGACCAGCCTGGGCTACATAGTGAGTTCCAGGTCAGTCTCAACTACACAGTGAGACCCTGTCTCAAACAAATAAACAAACAAAACATTCCAGCCAAGGATTTAGCTCAGTGGTACTGCCACCTGCCTTGAAAGCACAAGAACCCAAGTTTGATCCCTGATACCAAAAAAAATTTTCCATGCATGGGGGCTAAAAAATGAGCAGGAATAGGGTGGCCTGTCTATAGACAAGGTGGACTTCAAGCCAAATTAATCAGAAGAGACAAAGAAGGTCACTAGGTACTGCTTAAGAAAACAAATCAGGTGTAGGGGAAGTGGGAATGGTACGGGAAAGGAAATAAGGGAAAAGAAAAAAAAATATGAGAAAATGAAAAAATGGAAAGAAAGTATTTGTAAATAGGAAGGGGGGGCAGGGGTAAGGGGAAAAATGAGAACCAAGACCTGTCATATAAAGGTACAAGATCCCAATGATTAATGTAACTCTACTGTATACCTAAAATGTACCAATAAACTCAATGAGGAAAAAGAAAGAAAGAAAACAAGTCAACTGGGCCTGGAATGTAGCTCAGTGGCACTGTGACTGCTTAACACGCACAAAGTCCTACATCTAATTTCTGGTTTTGGAGAAAAAAAAATTCAACTGAAAGAGATAACAATTATAAATATACATACACTGAACACGAGCATTCCCAACTTCATAAAACAGACACTCTGGACATAAAATATCAGATAAACATAAACACAGTTATAATGGGGTGCCTCAATATTCCACTATCACAAATATACAAAAAAAATTTTAAATCAACTAGACAAAAATTTTAAAATCACAGTTCAGAATGGACATGGTGGTGCACACCTGTACTCTCAGCACTTGGGAAGTTGAAACAGGAGGATTACCATGAGTTCCAGGCCAGCCTGACCTATACAGTGAGTTCAAGGCCAGCCTGACCTACATAATGAGACCTTGCATCAAAAAGAAAAAATTAATACTAACACACCCCTATAATCCTAGCACTTGGAAGGCTAAGGCAGGAGAATCATGATGAGTTTGAGGCCAGGTTGGTCTACATAGCTCAAGGCCAGCCTACACTACAAAGTGAGACCCTGACTCAAAAAAAAAAAAAAAAATCAAAGTTGGCCTGAGGATTTAGCTCACTGGCACCTTGCCTGCCTGGCAAGCACAAGGTCCTGAGTTCAATTCCCAGTACAAAAAAATCAGAATTGAACCACATCTTCATACAAATGGACTTAATAGAGATATGTAGAATGTTCTATCCAACAAAAATGGAATACACATTCTCAATAGCACATGGAATTTTCTAAAAAAACTGACCACATATTATTAGCCCATAAAGTAGCATGAATACAAAAGAATCATAATTATGCCATGCACATTATCAGATCACAATGCAATGAAACTAGAAATGGATGTTGAAGAAACAATAGAAACTATGCAGACATATGAAGCTTAAACAATATTCTCTGTTTTGGTTTTTGTACTGGGGATTGAACTTGGGACCTTGTGCTTTTCAGGTAGGCAGTGGAACCACTGAGCTACATCCCCAGCAAACAATATTCTCTTTAATAATCAATGTGAAAGAAAAAAAATCAAGGAAGAAATTAGACAGTTCCCAGATTCAAATGATAATGCCAGTACAACATACCAGAATTTATGGGGCATCATGAAAGCAGTCCTATGTGGGATACTTATAGTTGTCAACGTCCACACCAGAAAAACAGCCCACATAAATAATGATGCACCCCAAGGTCTTAGAAAAACAAAAATAATCCCAATCTAAAGCTAGTATCTAGAAAGGAATTATAAAGATTAGAGCAGAAATTAATAAAATTGAGACTAAAAAAATTACAAAGAATCAATGAGTTGAAGAACTGATTCTTTGAATGAATAAAAATGATAGATATTTAGTCAATCTTAATAGAACAAGAAAATAAAAGACCCATATCAAATCAATTAGAAATGAAAAAGTCACAGTGAACAGTGCCAAAACTCAGATTATTAGTAATTACTTTGAAAATGTGTACTCTGATAAACTGAAGAATCCAGAAGAAATGGATAGAACTCTAGATATACATATATATAAATTAACAAAACTGAACCAAAAAGATTTTAAAACCCTGAATAGTTCAGTAACAAGGAATGAAATTGAAGCAGTAATGAACTTACCAACTAAGAAAAGTACAGGACCTAATGGATTTACCTACCACTGAATTCTACAAGAACTTCAGGGAAGATCTAACATCAGTACTCCTCAAACTCTTTAGTGAAACTGAAAGGGAAGGAGTACTTCTAAAGTCATTCTTGGAAGCTATCATTATCATGATTCCAAAACCAGACAAAGACCCCATTAAGGAAAAAAGAACACCTCAGGCCAATCTGTTTAATGAACATAGACACACAAATCTTCAACAAGATACAGCAAACAGAATGCAATAAATCAGCAGTGCATGCCTATGAATCCCACTACACAGGAGGCTAAACCAGGAGGATCGTCATGATTTCAAGGCCAGCCTGGGTGCCATAGTAAGTTCAAGGGAAGCCTGGACTTCATGGATAGACCCTGTTTTTTAAAACTGCAACAAATCACCATAAAGATCATCAGTAGGCTTCATCCCAGGGATGCAAGGATGGTTCAACATACACATATTAATAAACTTAAAATATCACATAAACAGAAACAAGGACAAAAATCACATGTGTATCTCATTAGGTACAGAAAAAGCCTTTGACAAAATCCAATATTCATTCACAATATAAACCCTGAAGAAGGACTTTATTTCAATCTGATGGAAGTTACTTATGACAAATCTACTGCTAATAACATATCATATGGGTAAAGACTGAAAGCATTCCCTCTAAAATCCAGAATAAGACAAGGATCCCCCATCATCACTCCAGTTCAATATGGTACTCAAAACATTAGCCAGAATAATCAGAGAAGGGAAAGAAATAAAAGGGATACATATAGAAAAGGAAAAAAGAAACCCAAATTATCATTATTCACAGATGACATTATCCTTTATATAGAAGACCCAAAAAATTCCACCAAAAGACACCTAGAATAAACAAATTTAGAGAGATAGAAGGATATAAAATAAACACAAAAATCAATAGCATTCATAGAACCAATAATGAAGTCACTGAGAAATTTGGAAAACAATACCACACATCAAGAAAAACAAAATACCTAAGAATTAGCCTATGGTGAATCCCTGGGACCCAGGAAGGATCTGAAGGCAGAAAGAGAACCCATAGGGGAAGTGAAGAGACCAACCTCAATGCAAAAAAAAAAAAGTGGCAAACTGCCCTTTTCCTCTGACTTCCAGATTTTGGTGTGAGTGAAAAGGCTCAAATTCACAGGTGTCAGGTGTCTCTGGAGGCCTCCACAGCTGATGACTCCAGAGGGCTCCAGGGAGAAACACTCCAGCGGAATGGAGAAACGGATGCTGTGAACCACAACAGCTGGTGAGTGACTCCAGTCTAAGTAACTACAATGTCCCCAGAGGGTGCATGACTGGATGTCATTCTAGGGAGAGGCTAACTGAACATGGGTGCATCCATGGTTGGCTTCATCTTAGGGCTCCCACTGACTGAATAAGGCACAACTGCAGGAGATATTAAGGGTCAGGTAGCCAAGCTCAGGCTGGCAAGAGATACCCAGAGTGTTGTACGCTGAACACCTCAGGCCCCAACCCCACAAACAGGCTAGGATCAGCCTGAACTTATGTGGACTTAAAAGCACCAGAATTGGCACCCCACCCTATTCTAAATACAGGCCTGATGGGATCATCCAGCATGGATCTGGGCTTTGTCTACCTCCTTTGTCTACCAGTGACAGCGGAGGTATACCTTGAATTTCACACTACCATAAAAAAAGTAGACACCAGAAGATAAGCACAGGCTTGAAACTACAGAAAAATTTTTTTTCCTCTCTTTTTTTTTTCTTGATTATTTCTTTTTATTTTTTTCATGAGTGTGAACATAGTTTTGGGGGGGTTTAAAAAATTTGTTTAGTTCTGTTCTTGTTTTTTCCTTCTTTGCTTCTCTCTTCTCTTCTTCTCCAGTTTCAAAAAGCTTGGGTAATCTTCCTTTGTCCTTCAGCCTTGCCTTTAAACCTTTTCTCTTCTTTTATTGCTCTATTTTTCCCTCTTATCCCTTTTAAATTTTTTCCACTGTGGGTAAAATCACTCTATTAAAGGGATATTTACTGTATATAATTTTCTGATTTGTTATAGAACTATAAATCTCATATCTATGGTTTTAGGTGGCCAGTAAACAGTTACCACAGTTTGTCATTTTCTAGACTGTGCTTGATGCAATTGTTATCACTGACTGTACTACTTTAGCCAAGATGACATAGTTGTGATTAGCTGTCCTTCCTTGAATTCCAATGCTGAGATTATCTGAGGGTCATAAACAATACCATAGTCCAGTACCAAAGGACAAGGTGCTAGAAAAATAGGTAGCAACTTCTCAGCCCTAATAAATTGAAGAGGTAGGATCTTAGGAGAGAGTCAAAAGCCAAAAGACAGCTAAACCTAGACAACAACTCTGAAAAGCAGTCATTTCCTAAGGAGGACTCTTAGGACATGGTTAGTGAATCATGAGTAGATAAAGACAAAAAAAAAAAAGAGGAGCGAAGGAAACCATGAATATCCAACAAATATCCAATATTGATTGCATGAAACCAATTCAAACAGATATCCAGGAAATTAAAAATTCTATTGAAATTATACAGAGCAGAATCAACCAGTGTGAGGACAGAATATCAGACCTAGAAGACAGGTTTGCAGTCAGTGATCACCAAATGAAAGACTTCTTCAAATAGAATGGGAACATGAAAAATCA
Organism: Fukomys damarensis; assembly: GCF_012274545.1. NCBI lineage: Eukaryota > Metazoa > Chordata > Mammalia > Rodentia > Bathyergidae > Fukomys > Fukomys damarensis. The sequence continues at coordinate 17,159,379 of NW_022900927.1, forward strand.
ATTCAAAAGCTACAAGATGAGGCAAAGAAAAACAGCATAAGATTAATCAGAATCAATGAAAAATCAGAAGATAGCATAAAGGACATTTAAAAAAAAAAAACTTGTTCATAGAAGTAATGGCAGGAAAATTCCCAAGCATAGAAAAAGAATTTGACATATAGATGAGTGAGGTATACAGAACTTCAATTACCAATGATAAAAAAAAAATCTAACTACACAAGGCATATAATATCCAGGATTCCAGAAATTCAACACAAGAACAGAATGACAAAAGCTGGTAGAGAAAAGAAACAAATCAATTATAAAGGAAAGCCTATCAGTATCACAGCAGACTTCTTAACGAAACCCTCAAGTCAGGGAGAAATTGGAATGAAGTATTTCAAGCCCTAAAAGAAAACAACCTCCAACACAGATTTATGTACTCCACAAAATTATCTTTCAAAATCAATGGAGAAATAAGATACCTCCATGGCAAAAATAAAACAAAACAAAGCTGAAGAAATTCATGACCACCAAACCAGCACATGAAAATGTTATGAAGAACATTCTAGAAAGAGACAATGAAGCTAGGTGTGGTGGTGCACATCTGTAATCCAAGCAATCATGATGCTGAAGCAGGAGGATTGCCATGAGTTTGAGGCCAGCTTGGGCTACATATGAGATGAAGGTCAGCCTGAACTACATAGCAAGACCCTGTCCCCCCAAAAAAAAAATTAGAGGGAGGAAGAGAGACAACAAAGACTAAAACTCTATGAACTCCAACAGAATGAATCCAACAGGCAAGGAAAGCCATTAAACAGAGGTGAAAGAAAGGGAATCAGCAACAGGAAGATAATATGACAAAGACAAGTCAATACATATGAGTTACAACCATCTATGTTAATGATCTCAATTCACCAATCAAAAGAGTCAAACTGGGCTGGGGATTTGGCTCAGTGGTGTCACCACCTGGCTCACAAGAACAAGGTCCCAAGTTTGATGCCTGGTACCAAAACAAACAAACAAACAAAAAAACTAAACTAAACTGGCAGAATAGATCAAAAAACAAGATTCAAGATTCAATAATATGCTATAAAAAGAAACACATTTAACTGAAAAAGACATTCATAGACTGAAAGTCAAAGGATGGAAAACAATATGCCATGAGACAGGAACCTAGAAAAAAGCAGGGGTAGTTATTCTATTTGCAGACAAAGTGGATTTCAACCCAAGTGATCAGAAGAGACAAAGAAGGGTCAAAATACACTTGTCAAGGGAACAATCAAAGAGGGAAAGATGACAATCATAAATATATATGCACCAAATACCAGCACCCCTAACTATATAAAACAAACATTTGCTGCTACCTGCCTCACAAGAGGAAGGTCCTGAGTTCGATCCCTGGTACTGAAAAACAAACAAACAAAAACCAAACATTAATGGGCATGAAAAATCAAATAAGCACTAATACAGTTGTAGTGGGAGACCTCAATACCCCACTGTCACAAACAGACAGATCAATTAGACAAAAAATCAACAAAGTAATATCAGAATGGAACCAAACTTTTGAACAAGTAGACTTAGATGTCTACAGAGTGTTCAGCTGCACATGAGACTTTCTCCAAAATAGACCACATACTAGCTCATAGGACATACTCAGCCACCTTTTTTTTTGTGGGTTTTTGTTTCTTTTGTTTTGTTTTGTTTTTTGTACCTGGGATTGAACTCAGACCCCTGTGCTTGCAAGGCAAGTGGCAAAACCACTGAGCTAAATCCCTGGCCCTAAGCCACCTTATTTTTGACAAAGGAGCCAAACACCTTCACTGGAAGAAAGATAGCCTCTTTAATAAATGGTCCTGGGAAAGCTGGCTTTGCACATGCTGAAGATTAGACCTAGACCCATATCTCTACCCATGCACTGAACTAAAATAAAAATGGATCAAAGATCTAAATATTAAAGCAGAAATACTTAATGTGCTGGAAGATAGAATAGGTAAAACTCTTGAAGACATAGATGCAGGCAAATACTTTATGAACAAAACCCCAATCACACAGAAAATATCACAAAGAATCAAATTAACAACTGGGATTATATCATATTGAAAAGCTTTTGCACAGCCAAAGAAACTATCAAGAGTGAAGAGCCAGGGATTTAGCTCAGTGGTTCCACCACCTGCCTTGTAACTGCAAGGTTTGGAGTTCAATCCCCATTACAAAAAATAAAATAAATAAATAAATAAATAAATAAATATAATTCTTGGAAACATCCCAGATTCTTAACGATGGGTGAAAGGATAAAGAAACTGTGGTTTTTACATACAACAGAGTACTACTCTGCCACAAAGAAGGATAAGCTTGAGACATTTCTAGGTAAATGGATGCACCTTGAGGACACACTACAAAGTAAAATAAATCAGACACACATATTTAAACCAAAAGCACAAATAAAGACTAAAATGGATGATAGATATTAGAAAATAGGAAGAAAATGTTCAAGTGGGAAGATGGACAAGGGAAGGGGAAGGAAGATAAAAAAATAGAAGGAAAAAATGAAAATAAATCTTTTGTAAGTAGGAGGGGAAGAAAGGTTGAAGGGGGGAACAGAATGAGGGGAAAGAATCAAAATATATCATTTACAGGTACAAATTCCTTACAATGAATGTGATCACTGTGTATATCAAAAGAGTACCAATAAAATTAATTTTTTAGGTCCCAGCTCGCTGTGGGCTGCTCCGCGGGTGCCTTGCCCGGGCTGCCCTAGGCAGGCGCTCGGCCAACGGCCTCTGTCTGAGAGCGCCCTGGGAGCCGGCGGCGGGTGGTGGCCCTCTGCGGGACTCTCCAGAGGGCCCAGGGGGATAGAAACGGCTCCGAGTCCAGCTGATGCACAGTGAAGCAGGCTCAGGATAGAGTCCAGCTGATGCACAGTGAAGCAGGCTCAGGATTTAATGCGAAGCCCAGGAACAGATAGTGCCAACACCAAGCGGTACTTGGTACACATCTGGTTAGTGTGGCAGCGTTTCCTTCTCTCACTGCTGCTGAGATGGCAGAAATCACTCGAATTCAGTATGAAATGGAATACACTGAAGGTATTAGTCAGCGAATGAGGGTTCGGGAAAAATTAAAAGTAGCACCACCAAATGCTGACCTGGAGCAAGGGTTCCAAGAAGGAGTTCCGACTGCTAGTGTGATAATGCAAGTTCCAGAGAGGATTGTTGTAGCAGGAAATAATGAAGACATTTCATTTTCAAGACCAGCAGACCTTGACCTTATTCAGTCAACTCCTCTAAAGCCTCTGGCACTAAAAACACCACCTCGTGTACTTACACTACGTGGAAGACCACTAGATTTTCTGGATTTAGAAAGACCTCCTGCACCCCTCAACATGATGAAATCCGTGCAGTTGGCAGGCTAAAAAGAGAATGCTCTATGAGTGAAAATACTGTTCGCCAAAATGGACAGCTGGTCCGAAATGATTCGATACCTGTGTCACACGGTGGGTCTGCTGCCGCCACGTCTAATCCTCATCATGACAACATCAGGTACGGCACTTCAACCATAGACCCGACAGTGGAGGGAGTGGCAGATGACATGAATGTTGTTGATGCAGCTTCATGAAGACGACAGATCATCAAACTAAATGGACGTCTGCAACTTCTGGAAGAGGAAAACAAAGAACGTGCTAAACGGGAAATGGTCATGTATTCAATTACTGTTGCATTCTGGCTGCTTAATAGCTGGCTCTGGTTTCGCCGCTAGAGGTAACCTCAGCACTCGAGCACACGGTCTCACCTGCCGGAAATATAAAGGGTTTACAAACTTCTTTGTTTTTGTCTGCATTGTATGCCGTTTTATAGCCCATGCCCTAAACAATGTATTTCTTCCAGAAAGTAGGGAAAAGGACCTATATTTATAGAAGTAAAGGTATATTCTGTCCCTCACCTGTATTCCCATTAAGCTAGTTCTGCAGTAACACCTTACATAAAATTATTTTGCATGTTTTGTAAATAGGCTCTATTTTGTTTTTTTAAAAGAAATTGATTTTTCACCTCATCAATGTGCACAATTGATTCTCTAAAAGGGAGAGGGACTGCTTCAAGAATGGATTTAGAAAGGTATCTGTAAAAGAAAAAGTGTTTCGTGCTATTTCTCAATGCTCTGGAGCAGTTTTGCTAACAGATGCTTTTGCACTACCTTTCAACATTAACAGTTTCAAAGTTATGGTCTGGTACCAGATTTAAGAAAATCAAACCATCTAATATTTCATGATCACCTGTACAAATTAAATTAATTCCTAACAATTCATCATTTTATCTCACATGTGTGTGGTATGTGCATTATTTTCGTTCTAGTTTTGCAGATAGTTTTCTATGAAGTACATTTTTACTAAGTCCATGTGTGAATTTAAAAACTACAAGATAAGGTACAAGTGTGCATTTAATAAACTGTCAGCCAAAGCAAAAAATAAATTAATTTTTAAAAAAGATAATGAAAAAAGAATTAGCCTTACAAAAGAAATCAGAGGTCTATACAATTAATACTACAATACCGCAAAAAAAAAGAGATCAAAGAGGACATCAGCAGGAAGGACATCCCCTGTTACTAGATAGGCAGAACCAGTATTGTCAGAATGGCCATACTTCCAAATTGATATATAAATTTAACACCATCCCAGTCAAAATACTAACAGCCTTCCTCACAGAGCTGGAGAAAACAATCTGAAAGTTCATATGGAACCAGAAGAGACACAGAATAGCAAAAGCAATCTTGGATGAGAACAAAACAAAAGGCATTACAGTCCCAGGTTTCAAGGTATATTACAAAGCTACAGTGAAAACACAGCATAGTGTTGGCAAAAAAATAAAACCATTATCAATGGAACAGAACAAAGGATGCAGAGACAAGTACTGGCACATTGCGCCTCTTGATCATTGACAAAAGGGTCAAAAACATAACTGGGAGCCAGGCGTGGTGGTGCATGACGGTAATCCCAGCACTCGGGAGGCTGAGACAGGAGGATCAGTGTGAGTTGGAGACCAGCCTGGGCTACATAGTGAGTTCCAGGTCAGTCTCAACTTCATAGTGAGACCATGTCTCAAAAAACTGGGGAAAAGACAGCTTCTTTAACTAATGGTGCTGGGAAAACTGGCTGTCCTCATACAACATGGAAGCTTAGATTCACCTCTCTCACCATGTACTAGACTAAAATCAAAATGGATCAAAGAGCTAAATATTAAAACAGAAACAACTGCTGAAGATAAAATTGGTCAAACTCTTGACCACATAGGCATAGGCAGGGACCTTCTGAAAAGAACCCCAGCTGCACAAGAAATGCCATCGAGAGTCAGCCAATGGGACCATACCATGCTAAAATCTGCACAGCAAAGGAAAAAACCAACAAAGTGAAGAGACATTGCACAGAATGGGAAAAATTTTGCCAGATATTCCTTGGACAGAGGACTAATATTTAGAATAGATAGAGAACTCAGAAAAATTGGGTCTCCAAAATAAAAGAATCAGAAAGTAGGCAACCAAAATTAACAGAAACTCTTCAGAAAATGAGCAAATGGCCAAACAATGAAAAAGTGTTCAGTGTCTCTGGTCATTGCAGAAATGCAAATTAAAACAACACTGAAATCCTATCTTACTCCAGACAGAATCAAGATGGCAATTCTATCTTACCATCAAGAAATCAAATAACAGCTGGGCATGGTGGGGTACACCTATAATCCCAGCACTCGGGAGGCTGAGGCAGGAGGATCGCTGTGAGTTCCAGACCAGCCTGGGCTACATAGTGAGTTCCAGGTCAGTCTCAACTACATAGTGAGACCCTGTCTCAAAAGATTAAAAATAAATAAATAAATAAAAATAAAAGAAATCAAATAATAATAAATGTTGACTAGGATTTGGGGAAAAGGAACCCTTCTTCCTTATTGGTGGGAATGTAAACTAGTACAGCCACTATGGATATCTACTGAAATCCCTAAAAAAAACCCCTAAAAATAGAAATCTCACTCAACCCAGCTAGCCCTTCTAGTATCCACCCAAAAGAGTAATCATATGAAGTGATAACATGCTCACCCCCCTTTCTCTCAGCATAGCTTACAGCAGCGAACTCTTCGAATCAGCCTATACATCCTCCAGCAGATGGATGGTTAAAGAGAATGTGGTACGACCACAGAGTACTACTATTCCAAGACGAACACACTTGGGCCTTTTGTTGGAAAAGGGATGCACCTTGAGACAACATTGTTAAGCTAAATAAATCAGAAACATAAGCTTAAAATCACATACTTTTTCTTATTTTAAAAAAACCCAACATATAAGTCAAGTGATGTCAGGCATGATTATGCATTTCTATAATCCCAACACTTGGGAGGCTGAGGCAGGAAGATCATCGTGAATTCAAGGCCAGCCTGGACTCTACAGTGAGATCTTGTCTCAAAAAAACAAAAGAACAGGGCCAGGTATTTAGCTCAGTAGTTCTGCCACCTGCCCCACAAGCACAAGGACCAGAGCTCAAAACCCGGTACCAAAACATAACAACAACAGAAAGATAAAATGAATCAAAGAGGCAAGTACAGGACAGATGATAGTAGGCAGGGAGATATATCTTTTTCAAAAGGTAAGGGGACTAAGAGATAGAGTAAGGGAGTAGATGGGAGGATAAAAAATTAAGGTGTGTTATGTGCGTACGTGTTCCATTCCCCATGATGAATATAATAATTATGTACTGCAAATTTGTACTTGCAAAAATTAAAAACCTAAACAAACTGGAAAAAATGTGGGTGTGCTGCAGTGGTTCAGTTGCCTCTTAGGAACAGAGTAGAAAACCTAAACCCTTCTGATCCTCCTCCCAAGAGGTGGCACCAAGACCCCCCAAGGCTTCTGCGTCCAACCCACTGAGGCAGAAGCAGCTGCCGTCTGAGGTGCTGCTCCGTTGGACCACTTCTGGCCTCCAGAACACCAAAGTCTCTGCCCCCTTTCGATCTGTGGTGGGCTCCACCACCCAAGGGCAGAAGCTGGGTCATCATGCAGCCAACAGGACTGGTGGTACAGTACTGCGAGCCCGCTCGCTGACACACGCATGTTCAGGGAACGGTTATGTACACAGGACGTGGTGGCACACACCTGTAATTCCAGTGCTCAGGAGGCTGAGAACTGTCATGAGTTCGAGGCCAGCCTAGGCTCCAGAGTGAGTTCAAGGCGAGCCTCAGCTACGTAGCAAGACCCCATCTCAAGAACAAAACAAAAAAAAGACCATCAGCTGGTCTTTCTACAGAACTACATCCTCTCAACTACACTTGTATCCATAATAGAACGGGGAGTGGAGTCTCCACCTGCCTAATCTCCTTGGATTATCTCTCGGTTGGCCTGGAACCAGGTGAGAAGAGGGACCATTTGATCAACATTTGATCTAGGGCCACCATCCACCCCCGGTACGGCCAATCCTGCAGAAATCATGACTTTCATGGAAAGGAGGAGAAATGAAATGAGCACTGTAGTTGTTAACGGACGTCCCCTGATATGGATTTATGTTTGGTTTGGTTTGGTTTGGTACCGGGATCGAACTCGGGTCTTTGCACTTGTGAGGCAGGCAGTAGCACCACTGAGCTACATCCCCAGCCCTGGACTTATGTATTTTAATGTGGGTTTTTTGGCACTGCTACTTCCAATTCTTCTCTCTTAGGTTATCATAAAAGCAAGCTCCAGACAAAATTAGGCTCCCTGCACAACCCTTTGTTTTTGTTTTTGAGAAAGGGTCTCATTATGTAGTTCAGGCTGGCCTTGAACTCCCAGAGATCCTCCTGCCTCAGCCTCCCAAGTGTTAGGATTACAGGCACACATCACTATACCTGGCTCAGCTGATGGTCTCAAGTTTCATCTGCAATCTAGATCTCGGAACTGTTTACCCAAGGGCTACCTCCATGGGGGTGAGGAGCAAAGGCAAGGAAAAAAAGGCCAAAGCCTCCACATTTGGGATTTTTTATAAATTAGCATCACTCCGTGAAGGAACAAGACCCAATAGTTATCACTCAGTAGTCAGGCAACACACCCACACCACCCAGAGAATAACAAGGGGTGAAGTGAGTGTCCTTATCTTGAACAACTAGAATCAAGAAAATATACTACATCGGCTAGGCATGGGAGACCATGCTTGTGATCCCGGCTACTTGGGAGGCAGAGGCAGGAGGATTGAGAGTTTGAGCCTATTCTGAGGAATTAAGGAGGCAGAAAAAGAGAGGAAAGGAGATAGGAGGGAAAGGGGAGAAGCAGGGGTAGAGAGGGGAGGAGCAGGGCCGGGGGAGAAGAAAAGGAAGGAGAGGAAAGGAAGACGGGACGGAAAAAAACAAACCGATCCTACGTGGTATCCATCATAAGATCCTCATCTTTTACAACCGGAAATCAGCCTCTCACCAAGAACTCCCTGCTCAGATTGTCTGCCAGCGCCCGCGCCTGGGGCCTTGGGGTGGGGGACAGAGGACGTCCCGCTGTGCCTGTGAGTCTGGACCTACCCTTAGTCCTGCCCGGAATTTGAGTCCAACCCCGCGGGAAATGCTGCCACCTGCGGGCCGCTGTTGGGAGTGCATCCTTGCACTGCACCAGCTCCCGGGGGACTCTGCTCCTCCTCTCCGTGCTTAGCTCTTGGCTTCTGCAAACACGGGCCAGGAACGTGACCCTGAAGTTATCCCCACTTTACAAGTGATGAAAGAACGAGGCCATTTTTAAATGTAAGGCCCCAGATTTCAAGTCAGGTCTGAGTCTACTTAGGAAAAAATGATTTCAAAGCCGGTACTCACCCCTGGAGATCGGGTTGTGGGAGAAAATCATTTAAAAAGACAGCTCACAGGGCTGGAGATTTAGCTCAGTGGTGCCGCCGCCTGCTTCAAAAGCACAAGGTCCCAAGTTTGATCCCCAGTACCAAAAACAAAACAAAACACAGCTCGACTTGTGGTGCTTATAGGTGAATTTCCTTCTCTTACCTCAGACTCCTGAAGGCACGAGCCGCCATGACCAGCTGAAAACCTACGTTTTATACAGGAAAAAAGACTAACAATTAAAAACATACTTTTTAAGAGCATGTACATATTTGGCCCAAAAATATGTGGGAATTGCCTATGTAACAACCCACACCTATAATCCTAGCTCTTCAGGAGGCCGAGGCAGGAGAATCACAAGTTTGAGCCAGCCTGGGTAACTTGCCAAGATCGTGTCTCAAAAAAATAAAATAAAAGGGGCTGGGGGTGTAGCTCAGTGGTAGAAGGCTTGCCTTGCACATGAGGCCCTAGGCTCAATCCCTAGTACTTCATGGCAAGAAATACTATGAGATAATCACTGCTTGGCCTTTTGGCTAAGATCAAGTGAAGAAATACTATGGGACATTGAGATTCATAGTGAGTATAAACCTTGGCATATGATCTTTGTGTAAACAAGAAGCAAATGGAAATAAAGTTGATAAATTTCAATAAAACAATGAAAAGCCACACATGTGCACAGAGTTATCGTCCACAGAAGGCCTCAGCCAGATGAAGCCCTAAGCCCAGAAGGTCACTCTGAGTTAGTTTATCAGGAGAAGCCCTGGGGAAAAACCCTCTTCTTAGCTGGGTGTGGTGGCACAGGCCTGTAATCCCAGCACTCCTGAGGCTGAGGCAGGAGGACTGCTATGAGTTTGAGACCAGCCTGGGCTACATAGTGAGTTCCAGGCCAGTCTCAACTACATAGTGAGACACTGTCTCAAAAAAAAAACACCAACATAAAACCCTCTCCAAGGAAGAAGCTCTTCGTCCCCAAACTCGCCATGAATTCAGGCACATCAGAAGTACAGAGCACCACGGAAAGGAAGTCAGTGGTGGTCATGAGGGCAGTAGAGAGCAGGCTGTACATAGACTCAGGTTTTTCCAGTCCCACGTTCCACATCTGAGAAGCCTTATCCCTAGTTTATGGATGACAAAATTGATGCTCCTTAAATTAAGATATACCATAAATATATAAATATATATATAAATATAGGGCCAGGGATTTAGCTCAGTGGTGCTGCCGCCTGCCTTGCAAGCACAAGGTCCTGAGTTTGATCCCCGGTACAAAAAAAAAATACACACACACATATTGTATATATAAATATATATACAAAAAATAGAGCCAGGTGGGAGCGTGACACATGCCTGTAACCCCAACACTTGAGAGGCTGAGGCAGGAGGATTGCTGCAGGTTTGAGGCCAGCCTGGGCTACATAGTGAGTTCAAGGCCAGCCTGAATCTCACAAGATCCTGTCACTCTCAAAGAAAGAAAGAAACAAACAAACAAACAAAATGGAGCCAAACTCCAAACCCAGGTTTGTTTCCTATGAATTTCTTTACTTGGAGGGCTTCTTGTCAGAGTTAGTAATAGTCCAAGTTCCACACCGCAACCAGGTGTCAGCTCAGCTCGAATGTTGGCTTCTAAAAATATGCATAGAAAGAAGGTGTGAACTAGGCTTGGTGGTACACACCTGTAATCCCTGCACTCTGGGAGGCTGAGGCAGCAGGATCACAAATTCAACACTAACCTGGGCACTTAGTGACTTAGGGAGATCCTGACTCAAAATAAAAAACAAAGGGGGAATGCCACTGCTCCGTGCAAATGCCTGTGGTTCAGTCCCCAGAACTGCAAACAAAACAAGACAAACACACATCAAACCAGGCATTGGACCAGAGTTGGTCCACTGATTCCCTGTTCACCTCTGCTTTGGCTACATCAGCCCAGATCCTGTATAATAATTGTTCAATAAACATCTGTTGCCCAGATGTCTGTGAGATTATTTTTTCTGTGTTCTCCTTTCTTCCTGCCCTCCTCTTGGTGCCACCTTTCACTGTTAGTGCTTCCCATCAACCCCAACCCCACACAGACTTTCAGAAACAGAAGCTGAGCAATGATGGCGGCACTGGGGCTAGGTCAGTGTACTGGGGTGACATAAGTGTATCGGCAGCTGAGACTCCGTCCAGATTCAACAATGGCATAAAAACTTTGGGAGCCAGCTGTGGTGGCGCACGCCTAAAATCCCAACCCTCAGGCAGCTGAGGCAGGAGGGTTGCTGTGAGTTCACAGCCAGCCTGCACCACCCAGCGAACTCAGGGACAGCCTGAATCACGCAGTGTGATCCTATCTCAAACAACAACAAAATAAATACATAAACAAACAAACAAATAAATCTTATACGAGGAAAGGACATTGGTGGAACCTCTGCGGAGGTCCTGGACTTCTGTGAGCCGTCACAGCACAAGGAGAATTAAAGAACACACAGGAAATGACACACAGAGTGGAACAGCTAGGTCTTGGGGCATGATCAGTGCTGCTGATGGCATACAGAATTGACTGAATACCATCGTGGGGAGGAATAGGGAGCTTAGAAAGCAACTAGTGGACTACAGCTGAGCACCTGGCATGAGGCGCCAGGCAGGGCTGTCAGGGAGTAAGCAGTTTATCTTGCTTCGATAGAACAAACCCATACTGGGACCCGGGGATGCAATTAGCAAGAAACCCATCGGGTCACTGAGAAGCCATAGTTCAGGGGAAAGGATTATAATTGGGTCACGCTGACCTCAGTTGCAAGAAACTTAGCAGAGCCCTGCCACTTTGCAGACCAGGGCCTGGGTTTCTGGGCAGCCACTGAGGGAGGGGCTGTACTCACCCAGTCCACCATCTGACTTAGCCAGCCCTTTGAGTCACAGAGAGCTTCAGTCTGGCTCCTGATATATAATAGGATAGCCAAAGTACGGAAAGCAGGAAGCAGGTGTTACTTGTAGCCCGTTAGTACTGGGCAGGGATGTCTGCTGCAAGTACCAGTTTTCTGAAACTTGTGCATAATATAGTACAGACAGAAATCTTTAACAAAATTAACCAAGTGCAACAAACAACAGAAACAAACTCCTTTGCAGCAAATGCCTAAAAGCAATAGATCTGCCCCCTCCCCTTGGTACTGGGGACTGAACCTGAGCTACCACATCCTGTTGAGCATTTTTACTTACACATTGAGATTAGTTTTCTAAGAGGATGCCATTCCTATTCTATGAAAAGTGTGATTCCACTTAAAGTAACATCATCATCTACCTAATGGAAGCCGTGTGTGGTTGCAGGGGAAGTGAGCGCGTGTCATTTTTTGGACCATCCACACATGAAGATCCCATCAGGACTCTGATGAGTGTAAGGAGAAATGCCTGGGGCCTGCTCTGTCTGGGAGTAGGACAGGAGGCCTGCAGCACCACGCGTGGGGACGTTCATTCCTCCCCTCGTCCCCGGAAACACGGGAACTGGAAATGAACGACAGAGGCCCGGTGCTGAGAGGGCTTCACTCCACCGGGTTTAGTGGGCAGGCATCCTCTACTGTGGGTGCCCTGTGAACGAGAACGGACAACCTGGGCATCGCCCAGCAAGCACAACATCCTCCACCGCTCAGATGGTGATGCTCCGTCAATGGACTGCTCGAAAGGCAGGAATGTAACAGTTTAGCACAGAATGACCAAGGGGAAACCTACAGAACTCTTACAGAACTTTACTTTTTGTTTTTTGAGACAGGGTCTTACTATACAGTCTCAACTTGAAACTCACTAATGTAGTCTCAAACCCATGGTGACCCTCCTGCCTCTGCCTCCCAAATGCTCAGATTACAGGCGTGCGCCATCACGCCCGGCTGGCTTTTCATTCGTCCATATTTGCCGTACATAATGATTACATTCACTGTAGGGAATGATGTGTGCACAACACATTTCAGTTCTTTTTTTTCCCCTTTCCTCCACCTTTTTATTTCTACAGCATCAGATTCACTTATTTATCTTATAAGACCTTATGAAGTCAATTATATATACAGATTGAAAACCAGACATATATAAAACATGAAAGACAATTATACTCAGTCAAGGTATACTTTTAGATTTTGTCTGCATTGGGTTACAATATCTTTTTTCTATTTTTTTCCTATTATCTTTTATTTAATTCTGTTTCTATACATTGTTTTCCACATAAGAGAAGCCATATGATACTTATGCTTGTGTGTCTGACTTACTTTACTTAACATTATGGTTTCAATGTTGTAGCAAATGCTGTATCCATTTTCCTACAAATGACTCAAGTTTATCTTTTTTTTTTTTTTTTTTTAAACTGCGCTTTTGAGGCAGGCGTGGTGCCACTGAGCTAAATCCCCGGCCAAGTTTATCCTTCTGTATGGCAGAGTAGTACTCCTTTACATATAAACACCTCACTTTCTTTATCCATTCATTTGTTCATGGACATGTAGGCTGTTTCCAGGATTTAGCTATTATGAACTGTGCTGCTATAAACATAGGTGTGCATAGATCACTGTGGCATGACGTCTTTAATGCTTTTGGGAAGATACCTAGCAGGGGACTATCTGGGTCAAATGGAATGTCTATTTTTAGCTTTTTGCGGAATCTCCATACTGACTTCCATAGTTATTGTAACCTAGCAACAGCAGAGAAGGGTTCCTTTCTCCCCACAGCCTCGCCAGCCTTTGTTATTGGTCATTTCTCCCCCACCCCCGCCCACCAGGGAAATTTAAAGCTGTTTATTTACGATTTTTCCTAGGATGAATTCCTTTCTTTGTTCACTATCACAGCTTCATACCGTCAGTCTCACTTTCCCGTCGCCCAGTTCCTTTGCCCCCAATGTATGAGCTTGGATAACAAGGGTTGGTTGATTTCTTGATCATAGCCATTCTTTCTGGAGTAAGAGGGAATCTCGGTGTTGTCATTTGTATTTCTCTAATGGACACTGGTGCTGTACATTTTTTCATGTATTTATTGCCTGTTTGTATTTCTTCATCTGAGAGGTGTCTATTCATTTTAGATGCCATTTTTAATTGGGTCTTTAAATTTGGAGGGGTCTCATTTTTTTAGCTCTTTATATATTCTAGATATTAGTCCTTTGAGAAGCAGCTGGCAAAAACTTTTTTCCCATTCTGCAGGTTTCTTTTCACTTTGTTGGTGGTTTCCTTTGCTGTGCAGAAGTTTTTTAATTTGATAAGATCTTGTATTTGTTGATTCTTGGTATTATTTCTTGTGCGAGGGGGTTCTGTTCAGAAGATCTTTGCCTACACTAATGTCTTCAAGCCCTATTTCATTTTCCAACAAAGCAAGTATTTCTGTTCTAATGTTTAGATCTTTGATCTGTTTTGATTATAGTTTGGTGCATGGTGAGAGATATGGGGCTAGGATAACCTTTGCCATGTGAATAGCTGGTTGTCCCAGCACCATTTGTTAGAGGCTGTCTTTCCCCAGTGTATGCTTTGGACCCTTTTGTCAAAGATCAGATGGATGCATGTGCCAGAGGTTGTCTCTGTGACCTTTATTCTGTCCCATTAACTCACACATATGTTTTGTTTTGGTTTTTTTTTGCCAATACCATGCTATTTTTGTCACTATTGTTTTGTAGTATAACTTCAAGTCCAGAATTGTGATGTCCTTGCCTTGCCCTTATTGCCCAGAATTGCTTTGCTATTCTAAGCCTCTTCTGGTTCCATGTAAATTTTAGTTTTTACTGGGATTGCATTAAATCTATACCACAGTTTTGGAAATATGGCCATTTAAACTATATTGGTTCTGCCTATCCAAGGAACAGGGGATGCCTTTCCATTTTCTGACATCCTCTTCTATTTCCTTCTCCAGAGTACTATTGTTTTCACTGTAGAAGTCTTTCACTTCCTTGCTTAGGATAAGTATTTCATTTTTCTTGATGCTATTATGGAGGATCTTGTTTCCCTAATTTCTCATTCAGTGAGTTTGTCGTTGGTGTAGTGGAATGCTAGCGATTTCGAGTGTTGACTTTGTGTCTTACTACACAACAAAATTTGGATATTAATTCTAGGAGTCTTTGGTGTCGCTTTTGAGGTCTTCTGTGTAGAGGATCATTTCATCTGCAAATAATGATAATTTCACTTCTTCCTTCCCTATCCATATCCCTTTGCTTTTTGTTTTCTTATCACTATGGCTAGTGTTTCAAGAACTATGTTGAACAGGAGTGGTGATAGCGGACATCCTTTCCTTGTTCTCGATTTTAGCAGAAAAGAGTTCAACTTCTCTCCATTTAGAGTGATGCTGGCTGTTGGTTTGTCACAGATGGCTTTTATCAGATTGAGACAAGGACCTTTGATTCCTGTCTTCTTCAGGGTTTTTATCATGAGTAGATATTTGATTTTGTCAAGTCCTTTTTTCGTGTTTATTGAAATGATCTTCTAATTTTTGTCTTTGCTCACCTGGCTTTTTAAGTGCTAAAATATACACATTATAATGATCTTGACTACAGAAGCAGGGTGCAAGTGTCCCTGATCCTTCAGTTCAATAAGACTTCTTCAAAACAGCTGAAAATCCTTTGACTTCACATCTCTTGTAAGAGCTTACTGACACAGAAGGAACTTCTGACAGGTCAGCTTTTGTATATTTTCATGTAGAAGCAAGAGGAAGGCTTTATTTGGCCATGTTACAGATTTTTAGGTGAGCTTAAAACAGGTCAAAAAATTTTATCAGTGAAGTACAGTAAAACCTTGGTTTGTGAGCATAATTCATTCTGGAAACATGCTTGTGATCCAAAGCACTTGTACATCAAAATGATATTCCCCATTAGAAATAATGGCAATGCCAATGATTCATTCTACAACACAAAAATATTCATGATTACAATACTGTAATATAATGTGAAATTGATAGAGACAACTTTAATAGCAAAAACCTACAAAGTGTCACAAGGTAGAATGACTTCTACTATTCCTAACAGCAGTTTGCTTTATTTAGTTCAGAATTAATAGAGGCATTAACCACTGAGTGAGACATCTGTTCTCATCCTGAGATAACAGGGTACATCAAGACACCCCCGACCCC
>NW_022900927.1:17175339-17188677 GCF_012274545.1 Fukomys damarensis
ATTGTAAAGGTCAAGATGAAAAGAACCATTGTTAACTTTGCTTTCCCAACCAGGAATGCCCCTTTTCCCTAGGCTAGAGTAGATAGCTAGATGACTCTTAAAGGTAAACTCCCCTAACAACGAAGTGCCACATCTGGGTTGAAATTTAACTGTCTTGTGACCATGATTTGTATATCATCAATGTAAACTGTGAAAATGAAATGTAACCACCTGAATCAGATCAAGGCTGTAAAACCCTATAAAAGAAAGAGTTGTAACCCAGTGTGTCATTGATCCTGGCACTGCTTTTAGGTGTGATCAACCCTCATCAATGAAATAAACTTTTTGTTATTTTACTTCCATTCTGCATCTCTCTGTGAGTGTCACTTACCAATTCTTTCTGGAACAAAATAATAAAGAAAATACAAAACATAAAGAAAAACAGGGCTGGGGATGTGGCTTAGTGGCACTGTGCCTGCCTTACTAGCTAAGGTCCTGAGTTTGATCCCCAGTACCAAGGAAAAAAAAAAAAGAAGAAAGGGAAAAATAAATGGATTAATCTGCAATTACCTTTGAAAACCTTCCTGGCTGGTGTGAGGGAAGAAGACAGGAGGGTTATTGTGTAGGATGACTTTCGCTGTCACTAATGGAGTCACTGCTATATGCTGTTTCAATGGAATCTTTTTCTTTTCCTGCAACTTCAGTAAGAAGCCTATCCAATGATACTTGCTTTTGCCTCCTTTTGAGGATTTTATAAAAATATGACATTGCGTTGTCATTAAACAGATTCATTACTCACACTGCACAGCTTTATTCAAGTGATGCTTTCCTTCAAAATTGTTCACTGTTTCCCACCTTTTGCACATCTTCCTAATCTTTTGCTTTTTTGGGGGGGGTTCTGGGGATTGAATTCGGGTCCTTGCACTTGCAAGGCAGGCCACCGAACCACTGAGCTAAATCCCTGGCTTCCTAATCTCTTTTGAAGTGAGGGATTCCTCTACTTTTTTCTCCTCCTCCTCTGCAGATGAGATCTCCATAATCCCTTGCTGTTGGGAAATGACCACCCACAATCCCACAGAGATGGAGAGACAGAAGAGAAGCACAATTGGCTTAGTTGTGACTGTGTGACATCCAGCATCATGTACTACTTGCATTGCAAGACATCACTCATTTATCAAGTTAAAATTTATTAGAAATGTTTGCCTGTCTTGCAGGACAATTACTTGCAATCCAAGGTTTTACTATGCTTTATTTTTTATGTAAATCATCATCTAATTTTTTAATGACTTATGCAGCTCCTGTAAGCCTGTACACTGAGCTACATAGAAGTTGTTCCAGGAGTGATGACTTCACCTAGGGGAGGAAGCCACCATTTCCTCCTCTTGGCCCAGGCAAGGCATAATTTATTCATCATAGTCCTCATTCCTGGAACCCCAGACCCAAATCACCCTCCCCAAACTGTACTGCTGGTTTTTCAGAGATGCTGATGACCCGCAAGCCATTTGTTCTCTGCCTTATGGTTGTAAGCAAATAGCCACCTCTTCTGCAGAGGAGTTGTCACTGGATGGAAATATGTGACAGATCTTCCTGTCTGCCCCTTTACTGTCTACTCCAACCCCTTCTTGCTTGGCATCCCAGGAAGTGAAGAATGCTGCTCTCTAGACCTCTTTGCAGCCACAGTGACACATGTAACCCAGGTCCTGCTGAGCAAGTCTGAGGGACACAGAGGGCGAAGAGAGCCCAGCAAGGAGGAAGTGGCACAGAGGCAAAGCAGCCCCTCGGGATGCCTGGACCAGCCTAGCAAACACATATACAAATACAAGCCTACTCCCTAAATTGCAAGAGCACTTGGGGGGGCCAGTAGACCTGGATGTGAAAATTGGTCATAGCAATTAATGGCTGGTTGACGGGGCTTGGGAAAGATCCCTAACATCCCTGTGCTTAAATTTCCTCTGCTATAAAAAGGAGCAGTGTATTCTAAAATAGGAAAGAGGAACAGGGAAGAAGTGGCAGCTAATGTCTGTACCACACTGGGCCACTGTGAATTTCAGTGAGGTAATGTCCTGAATAAGTCTGCTGTGGTGCTTGACACAGAATAGGCCTCCGTACATCACTGCATTCTACATGTTTCCCATCTGTTCATGTTGGAGAGGAGTACCAAATCTCTAGAGAAAAGTGCAGGTGGGCATCAGCAGTGAGCAGGGAAAACTAAGCAGCTTCAGGCTAGACTAGTGTTATGGCTCATATCTAGATGTCCCCTCAATGTCTCAGGCAATCATAGGTGGGGCTTTGGGGAGGTTGCAGGATAATGGATGTATGTTACTGGATGATGGGTGTAATAACTGGATTGGTCCACTGGTTGGTTTACCATGGTTGTGGGTGTTGGGGGTCAGGTCACTGAAGGCAGAGGCCCACCCCATGGGTGAGTGGCACCAATCAAGCATGTAGCTTGGATGGAATTAAAGGGAAAGGGAGGTGTGCTGCTTGCTGCTTCCTGCCTGGCATGCCATGGACTGTTTCTCCTCTGTAATATCCCTCTGCTATGCTGTCCCTCCTTGAAGCCAGCCAACCATAGACTGAAACCTTTACAGACTGTGAGCTGAAATAAACCTTTCCTCCTTTAACTTGCTAGTGTCAGGTATTTTGTCCCAGTATCAGGAAGTAATTAAGACAGACAGGGAAAATGAAATCCTGAGAGGTTGGACTGGGAATGTACAAACACATGGTCATCACAAATGCCAGGTGAGAGAATGCCTAGAAATAGGACCAGATGGAGGTGCTGAAAGGAGACCAAATAGAAGAAAATGCAGCTTCAGGTTTAAGCAGTTGTTAGGTAATTTTTCTCTCAGGACAAATCTGAAGCTGGATTGTTGCTGTCATGAGTTCATTGCACCACCTGAGATTCAGGTCCTTGCTGATTCACTGTGCTCTGTGTATTGGCCCTCTCCTCCTCCCCTCTGCTACCCTCTCCTCCATTTCCTTCTCCTCCTCTTCCTTCCCCTCCTCCACTTCTCCTTCCCTTCCTCCTTTTCAGTAGTGGGAGTTTGACTCAGGGCCTTCATAATGAACTAAATCCCCAGTCTTTTCTTTCTTTTTGGTACTGGGGATAGAACTCAGGACCTTTCATTTGCAAGGCAGGTGGCAGCACCACTAAACTAAATCCCTGGCCTTCTTTTTTGATTTTTTATTTTGTTGAATTCCCCAGGTTGGAAAACTAATTAAGAGAGACAAAGAAAGTCACTACATCCTTGTAAAGGGAACAATCCAAGAGGAAGAGATGACAATCATAAATATATGCAACAAATACTAGTGCTCCCAACTATATAAAACAAATATTAATGGACATGAAAAACCAAATAAGCACTAATACAATTGTAGTGGGGGACTTCAATGCCCCACGGTCACAAACAGACCGATCATCTAGACAGAAATAAAAAATGAAACACTAGAACTGAACCAAGCATTTGAACAAATGGACTTATAGACATCGACAGAGTGTTCCACCCCACAAATTAGAATATACATTCCTTTCAGCTGCACATGGGTCATTCTACAAAATAGACCACATACTAGCTCACAGAACATGTTTTCTTTTCTTTTTTTTTTTTTTTGTACTGGGGATTGAACTCAGGTCCTTACGCTTGCAAGGCAGGCCCCTGAACCACTGAGCTAAATCCCCAGCCCACGCAGAACATGTTTGAGTAAATGCAAAGGAGTTGAAGTTATCCCATGTATATTATCAGACCATGGTGCAATTAAGCTGGAGATCAATAGCATAAGACACCATAAGAACTTCATAAACACATGGAAATTGAACAACACCCTCTTGAACAACCAATGGGTCACAGAGGAAATTAAGAAGAAATCTGGGGCCGGGTTTTAGCTCAGCAGTTCGGTGGCCTGCCTTGCAAGCCCAAGGACCCGAGTTCAATCCCCAGTACCAAAAAGAAAAAAAAAAAAGAAGAGATTAGACAGTTTCTACAATTTAATGATAATGCCAGTACAACATACAGGAATCTGTGGGACACAATGAAAGCAATTCTATGTGGAAAAATCCATAGCAGTGAATACCCACACTAGGAAAACAGAGTGAGTGCAAATAAACAATCTAATGCTGGACCTCAAGCTCCTAGAAAAAGAAGAGCAGTAAAGGTACAAGATCCCAATGATGAATGTATACCTAAAATGTACCAATAAACTCAATGAGAGAAAAGAAAAAAGAAAAAGAAAAAGAAGAGTAAGACGAAGCTTGTACAAGGGTGGAAATTACAAAGATCAGAGCAGAAATCAATGCAATGAAAACTAAGAGAATGATTAAAAAAATGAATCGAAGAGTTGGTTCTTCAAAAGCATAAATAAAATCTACAAGCCATTAGCCAATCTTATTGAAAAAGGAAAGAAAAGGCTCAAATCCATGCAATTAGGAACAAAAGGGTAAAATCAAACAGATACAACAGAAATACAGAGGATCATCAATACCTACTTTGAGAACCTATATGCCAACAAAATGAAAAGCACAGTAGAAATGGACAGATTTCTAGACACATATGAATTACAAAAGCTGAATGAAGGAGATATAAAAATTCTAAACACTGCAATTTCAATCAGTGAAATTGAAAACGTAATTAAAAATTTACCTACAAAGAAAAGCCCAGGTCCTGATGCCTTCACTGCTGAATTCTACAAGAAATTCAGGGATGAGCTAATTCCACTACTTCTCAAACTCTTTAATGAAATTCAAAGGGAAGCAATACCCCCAAATTCATTCCTGGAAGCAAGCATTATTCTTATTCCAAAACCAGGGAAAGACCCAACCAAATAAGAGAACTATAAGCCAATCTCCCTAATGAACACAGATGCAAAAATCCTCAATAAGATACAAAACAGAATACAGAGGGTCATCAAGAAGATCATACACCCTGACCAAGTGGGATTCATCCCAGGGATGCAAGGATGGTTCAACATATGTAAATCAATAAATGTAATACACTGTATTAACAGACTCTAAGACAAAAACCATATGATCATCTCAATATATGCAGAAAAAGCATTCAGCAAAAACACCCATTCATGATAAAAACCCTGCAGAAAATGGGAATAGATGATGTTTGTCTCAACTTGATAAAGGCTATCTATGAATAACCAACAGCCAACATCATACTAAATGGTCAAAAACCAGAAACTTTCGCTGGGTGTGGTGGTGCATGCCTGCAATCTCAGCACTTGGAAGGCTGAGGCAGGAGGATCACTGTGAGTTCAAGACTATCCTGGGCTACATAGTGAGTTCCAGGTCAGTCTCAACTACATAGTGAGACCCTGTCTCAAAAACAACAAAACAAACAAAAAAAGCTTTCATGCTAAAATTAGAAACAAGAAGTGGATGTCCACTATCACCACTCCTGTTCAATATAGTTCTGGAAACATTAGCCACAGCCATTAGACAAGAGAAAGAAAAAAAAAAAGGAATAAAGATAGGAAACAAAGAGGTTAGACTTTCATTATTTGCTGATGACATGATACTCTACATAGAAGACCAAAAAAACTCTACTAAAAACCTTCTAGGCTTCATTGACAGATTCAGTAGAGTAACTGGATACAAGGTCAGTACTCAAAAATCAATAGCCTTCTTGTACACAAACAACAGACACATTGAGAGAAATTGGGGAAACAATTCCTTTCACAATAGCATCAAAGAAAATGAAATACAAGGCTGGGGATTTCGCTCAGTGGTTCAGCACCTGCCTTACAAGCACAAGGACGCAAGTTCGATCCCCAGTACCAAAAAAAATTTTTTTTAGAAAATGAAATATCTAGGAATCAATCTAGTGAAGGAAGTAAAAAACCTCTACCCTGAAAACTATAGCACTTGGAAAAAGAAATTGAAGAGGATATAAAAAGGTAGAAAGACATCCCTTGCTCCTGAATAGAAAGAACCAATATAGTAAAAATGGCCATACTTCCAAAACTGCTACATAGACCAATGCAATCCCAATTGAAATCCCAACAGTATATTTCACAGAACTACAGAAAACAATCCAAAAATTCATTTGGAACTAGAATAGACCTAGAATAGCAAAAGCAATTCTAGGCAACAAAGACAAGATAGGTATCACAATTCCCAACCTGAAACTATAGTACAAAGCTATAGTGATAAAAACAGCATAGAAAACAAACAGACCCAAGGATCAGTGGAATAGATTAAAAGGTGCAGAGACAACTCCAGACATACTCAGCCACCTCATCTTTGACAAAGGAACCAAACACCCTCACTGAAGAAAAGATAGCCCCTTTAATAACTGGTGCTGTAAAAACTGGATTTCAACCTGCCAAAGATTAAAACTAGACTCATATCTTTCACCAAGCACTAAACTAAAATCAAAGTGGATCAAAGATCTAAATACTAAAACAGAAACACTTGCTGGAAGATAGATTAGGTAGAATTGTTGAAGACATAATTGGCATAAGGAAAAGGCTTTTTGAATAAAGCCTCAGTAGCATGAGAACTAGCTCAGAGAATCAGCAACTGAGATCTCATCCTATCTAAAAACTCTAGCACTAGGGATTTAGCTCAGTGGTTCCACTGCCTGCCTCATAAGCGGAAGGTCCTAAATTTGATCTCCCCAAAATAAAAATAAAATAAAATAAAAGCTCTGCACTGTATGAGAAACCACCAACAGGGCTTAGACGCAACCTACAATGTAGGAAAAATATTTTACTAGCTGTTCCTCAGACAAAGGACTACTACCTAGATTATATGAAGAACTTTAAAAAATCAGACCCTCCAAATTTAAAGATCCATTTAAAAATGGGCATATGAAATGAACAGACATTTCTCAGACAAAGAAGTAAAAGCAGCAAATAAATATATGAAAAAATGTTCTACATCACTGGTCATTCAAGAGATGCAGATGAAAACAACACTGAGATTCCACCTCACCTCAGAAGGAATGGCTGCTATCAAGAAATCAACCAATAACAAATGTTGGAGGAGTTGTGGGGAGAAAGGAACCCTTCTCCATTGTTGGTGGGAGTGCAGACTTGTGCAACCACTGTGGAAATCAATATGGAGATACCTTAAACAACTAGGATTAGAGGCCCCATTTGACCCAACTATTCCCTGCTCAGTATTTTCCCAAAAGAATTAAAAGAATCATACCACAGTGATATATGTGCACCTATGTTTATAGTGGCACAGTTTATAATAGATAAAATTTGGAAACAGCCCAATTGCCCATTGACTGGAGTCTGGATAAAGAAGATGTGGGGTTTTTTGTTTTTTTTTTAATAAAATGGAGTAAAACTCAACCATAAAGAATGAGAAACTAGAGATATTTATAACTAAACGGTTGCACATTGAGGGCATACTCTTAAGTGAAATAAATAGGACATACATGTATCACTAAATAGTTTCTCTGGTGTGAGAAACTAAAAGTGTAAAAAAGTATCAAAATGTATAACTGATAATGTGAAACAGGAATAAAAAAGTCTAAAGGGGAGGAGGAAATGGGGGGAGTAGGAGAAAGGAAAGAAGGGAAAGAAAAAAATATGAGAAAAATAAAAAAATGGAAACAAAGTCTTTGTAAATAGAGAGGGATGGAAGGGATGAAAGGAGGGCAGGGAAATGGGGAAAAATTAAGAACCAAGGTAGATCATGTAAAGGTACAAGATCCCGATGATGAATGTCGTTATACTCTATAACTAAAATGTACCAATAAACTTAATGAAAAAAATTTTTTAATTGCCCAGGATGGGCTCAACTTGAAATTCTGCCTCAGCCTCTAGCCATCACATCTGGCTAGCATTTTGTCTCTTATCCGCATGCCCCCATTGGAGCTGGTAAGAAGGGAGAGGGCCGGAGCTCCTTTCTCCAGCTCTTTTGTGTTCCCGGGATAGGAATACTATCTCCCGGGTCAGCTGCACTCCCATCTGACCTGACAGCACTGAATCCCATGTTCACTCTAAATAGACTATCAGCCAATGGAACAGAATTATAGGAGCACCGTGATCTTTTAAAACAGCACTGGGGAAGGCTCTGATTCTGAAGAAGACAATGAGGGCAGTTTGAAGGGACAGCGTCACTGTGTCTGGCCTTGCACCAGGACCTTGTGCGGTACAAGGAGAGGAGCTTCTCTCATGACCATGCAGGGTCAGGCCATGAAGGCTGCTGGCCGCTCTACGGAAAGAAGGGGGCGATAATTCTGCAACTAAAGAAACAACTGTAGGAGTCTTGACACAATGTAGAGACAGTGTCGCATGTTATAAAAGTCCAAAGGGGCGTGTGTGTGTGTGTGTGTGTGTGTGTGTGTGTGTGTGTGTTGTCTGATCCAGGTTAGAACTCATTCCTCGTGGGAAAGAGAACTTCACCCTGAAATCACAGCACCACCTAGGCACAGTAGCTACTCCTGTAATCCCAGCATTTGGGTGTCTGAGGCAGGAGCACTGTGAGTTTGAGTCCCATATAGGCCACTTAATAAGACTATTTCAAATTCTTTTGAAAATTAAGAAAGGGGTTGGGGTGTAGCTCAGTGTAAAGGCCTTGAGTTTAATTTCCAGTATCAGAAAAAAAAAATCATGACACAATTACAGACTGAAGGCCTGGCTGAGGCCAACTGCAGGGAATCTGGCCTACCATCCAACTGGCAGATTTGATGACAGGACTCAGATTTGAGGGAGGACTGATAGGAGTCCCGTTTGACCTAATTACAGTTATGCCTCAGTTCTCGAACACTTCTAATAATAAATGATTTGGTTTACAAACAGAAGCATTTGGCAAAATCTGTTTCCATTTTCAAACTCCGCCTCAAACGATGAACACGAGCACAGCCATCTTCCCCGCTCTGACACACAGTGTGGCCGCCTCTAGTCGAGATCGTGGTTGCAGACAGACCTGAGCACACTTCCTAGGGTGCTTTTTTGTGTGCTTTTTAGCACATACAGTACTGAACAGTATTATTCAATCCAGCATGGCTCCAAAGAAAGTGCAAAGCGGTAATGAAGGTGACAGCAATGTGCAGAGCAAAATAGTAAGAAGGCTTTGAAGAAAATAACCACTGAATTGAAGAAGGAAACCATAAAGAAGCATGCATGGGGCATTCGTATGACTGATCTGGCCTCAGAATGGCGAAGCCAACAGTCTCGACTATTATGAAGAATTAAGATACCTTCAATGGCCCTGATGTGGCCAAGGAGTAACATTAACCAAGCAGAGGACACAGTGCAGGAAGAAGTGGAAAAGATTTTGTTACCGTGGCTGAAAGAGAAACGGCTGGTGGGTGATAGCATTAGGGAGGGTTATGCAGTGCAGGAAAAAACAAGTGACATTAGATTTGTCATCAGAATTGACCCTGCAGGTGAGAGACAAAGAAGAGAGGAAACCCCTGAAGGAGATCTCCCCGCTGTCCTTATGGAGGGGACTCTCCCTCCAAACAATAACCTCCTCCTCACCCACCTTCCTGTCCTCCACACCAGAAGATGTTTCCCAGGCAGGGTGGCACATGCTTGTAAACCCAGCACTCGGGAGGCTGAGGCAGGAGCATTGCTGGGACTTCGAGGCAGCCTGGGCTAAACAGTGAGTTCAAGGCCAGATAGAAAAACCCTGTCTCAAAAAGAAGAAGAGAAAAATGTTCTTATAAGCATAAACTAAAATTTAAAGTCAATATCTAAATATTGAAAATAAATAAAAACAAGTGAACTTAACTATATCACACAGTATCTTGGCTAAACAAAGTCAGTGAAATGTAGTATAAGGATAAAAAGAATTATAAAAATTGTTTGAACTTCATTTGATGTTATTGTTATTAATGATATTAATATTAAAATTCTTATACACATTTATGTATTTAAGATTAAAACAAGTAATGATGTGGATGATGTTAGGAACCAGGATTTTCCACATAAGTGAGATACACCCAAATATTCAGCTAGGTGTGGCGGTGCATGCCTATAATCCTGGAACTCCAGGAGCCTGACACACGAGAAATACAAATTCAAGCCCAGCCTAGGCAACTTAGTGACTTAATGACACCCTGCAACAAAATAAAAAAATTAAAAAGGTGCTGGAGATGTAGCTGGGTGTGAAGATCCTGGGTTAAATCCCTAGGACTACAGAAACAAAATAAAATATTTTAAGTAAAAATGCAGAGTCCACTCAAGATCTAATCCTGGTGCCACCCAATAAGAAGCCCTAGGAACAATGACAAACCAGGAGCTAAAGTCCTACAGTCCCGAGCTGAGTCTTCAGACACCATCACTCTTCTATTAAAAAAGAAAAATTGCAGCCTGTCTCATAAGCACAAGGTCCCAAGTTTGATCCCCAGTACTAAAAAAAAAAAAAAAAAAAGTTGCAGTTATGGGGTTAGGGGTGCGGCCGGGCGGTGGTTCTGGGCGAAAGAGCAAAAGCTTCTGCACACCCTGCCCCTGCTCTGTCTGCATCTCGCCCGGCTTGGCCACCGCGGTTGATGAGGTTGGGTCCCGGGCTGAGGAAGTCGTCAAGGTGCTGCAGCCCAAATCCGGGAAGATTGCGATCCTGGGCTACAGGTCTGTGGGGAAATCCTCACGGAGGAACCAGTTTGCCGAAGGCCAGTTTGTCGACTCCTATGATACAGCCATGGAAAACACTTTCACAGAGTTGATCATGGTAAATGGACAAGAGTATCATCGTCAGCCTGCAGACACAGCTGGGCGAGATGAACATTCTTCCTCAGACACGCTCCACAGATACTAATGACTACGTTCGCATGTACTCTGTTACATCAATCAAAAGTTTTGAAGGGATCGCAGTTACCCATGGCTAAATGTTGGATATGGGGGGAAAACACAAATACGTATTCTGTTGGCTGGGAATAAGAAAGCCCTGCATAGGGAAAGGGGGATAGGCTAGGAAGAGGGTAACGCTTGGCAGAATCTTGGAATCTTCTCGGAGTCTTCTGCCAAAGGAAGTCAGAACTGCAGTCGATGCTTTTAGAAGGACAACTTTGGAGGCAGAAAAGATCCGAGCGGCAGCCTCACAAGGAAAGTCTTTGTGCCCCGCGAAGTGAGCGCACCTGAGGACTCTAGGACATAGTCGACCTGAGGAAGCGGTCCCAGCCCCCCTCCAAGAAGACTGCTTCTTCTCTTCTGTTAATCTGGAAATCTTCAGATTATGTTCAACTCGGACTCTGTCCAAATGAGTTCACTTCCATTTTCAAATTTTAAGCAATCATATTTTCAACTTATATATCTCACTTCTTAATAATATTATGACCGCTGGGTGTGGTGGCGCACACCTGTAATCCCAGCACTTGGGAGGCTGAGGCAGGAGGATCGCTGTGACTTCGAGACCAGCTTGAGCTACATAGTGAATTTCAGGTCAGTCTCAACTACATAGTGAGACCCTGTCTCAGAAAACAAAACAAAAAAACAAAACAACAACAACAACAAATTATATATATATATATAAATTATGACCAAGAATTCTATTGGCATTAATTTGTCAGCATAGTTTGTTGCTTAAAATAATGTAGTCATCAAAGTGATACATATTGCTACACTACTATCAATATATCCGTGTTTATTTCATTGAGCTAAATGTATGCTTGTAAACAAAATAGCTGCAAACCTTAAACCCTTCAAGCTCGGCCTGGTACTCTGGAACCTTCCCTGGGCCCCAAGGAGCTCAGATGATGCAGCTGAGTGGCCTTGGTCTGTGAGGGCAGTGACTGTTCACCTTGAAGGCCAGGACCCTAAGCCATGACTGGAGCACTCAGTAGTAGAGCACTCGAGTTCCCCTTTTGTGTATGTTATGCCAGTTGAAGAAAAGGAGATGTTACGAGACACGTTCTGTCCATTTTACTTAGCTTGATGTCCATGTCATGATAGGATTTAGAACATGATTTGCCTGCTGGTCATGGTGATGCACACCCGTAGTCCCAACACTTGGGAGGCTGAGGCAGGAGGATCAATGTAAGTTCCAGGCCAGCTGAACTGCCTGGTAAGACCTTGTCTTTTAAAGAAAGATTTGCCTGTCCACCTGCCCTCATTCCAGAACATCCCACAGTTCAGAGGATGGGAACACTACCAGCAGGTGCTCAGGGTCAGGAGTCAGCCTCACCGGCCTTGACTGCAGCCTCAGCAGGGAAAGGGGGTGCCTGGGATGCAGGGCTTTGGCATGCAGCCCTCACCCTGTCTGGTCAGACTTGAGGTTGAGCCGTATTTCATATGAGGCGCTTTCCCTGTTCAAATTTCACAGGCTCACTGCTTCTGACATTAAGAAGATGCTGCCATTGTCTTATTATTTTGCTTTGTGATTAATTTTTAATAAAAAAGTTATGTTCTTAAAAAAAGTTGCTAGGGCTGGAGATGTAGCTCAGTGGCACCATGCCTGCCTGGCAAGTACAAGTTCCTGAGTTTGGTTTGATCCCTGGTACAAAAAACAAAAACAAAAAAAAATTTGCTAAAGCTAATGAGTGAGTTTGACAACACTGAAAGTTGTGAGATTATTATACAAAAAAATCAATTACATTTCTATATGCAAGCAATGAACAGGAAATCAAAAATAAAAGTCCATTTTTAATAACACCCACAACATGAACTATTCACAATTTTAGCAAAACATGCATGAATTGTACACACTGAAAACCACACACACTGCTGAGACCAGCTAGGGAAGATCGAAATAACTAACAAGCTCCACTCCCTGTCCACTGGGGCCCTCTGGTGCTATCAGAAGGCATCTACCAGTTCAACCCAAGAAGTTTCTTCTTTAGAAATCTACTGGCCATAACTTCAATGGAAATTCAAGTAATTTAACAATTTTGCCAAAGAAAAAACAAGCTTAAAGATTTATTACCCAATTTCAAGATCCCACTGAGCTGCAGCAATCGGGATACTGTTCATTGGCATAAATGCAGCCAGCCCTTGGCAAATGAGGAAGATACTGCCTCAAAGTAAAAAATAATTTTTAAAAAAGGACTAGGGGTACAGCTCAGTGGTAGAGCACCACTGGTCTTGATATTCAGCACCACAAAAGTGAAAAAGGTAATGTAATGAGGGTTAAATAGTTGTTTTCTTCAATAAATACTACAGGAAAAATAATGTATCTACACAGGGAAAATAAGCCTTACACCATACACAAAATTAATTTAAAATGAATCATAAACCTAAAGGTAATAACTAAAACCATGCAGCTTCTAGAAAACTGAAGGGGAAAACATTTTCATAAATCTTAGGATAAAGACTTCTTGGTCATTATAGAAGATGTGGTTTTTCTATAAAGTGGAGTGCTACTCAGCCATAAAGAATGGGAAGCTAGGGGCTGGGGATTTGGCTCAGTGGTTCTGCCACCTGTCTTGCAGGTTGTACCTGAGTTCAATCCCTGGTTAA
>NW_022900927.1:17188772-17204142 GCF_012274545.1 Fukomys damarensis
TTGTTTTTTGGTTTTTTTTTTTTTTTTTTGGTCCCAGGGAATCTAACCCAGGGCCTTGTGCTTGCCAGGCAGGTGGCGGAACCACTGAGCTAAATCCCTGGCTCACTGAGGCCATACTCTTAAGTGAAATAAATAGGACACACGTGTAAATACTGAATAGTTTCCCTGGTGTGAAAAACTAAATGTAAGTAAGATCCAAACTGTATAGCTGATAATGTGAAATAGGAAGAAAGGGGCTAAAGGTGTAGGGGAAGTGGGAAGGGTAAGGGAAAGGAAAAAAGGGAAAATAAAAAATAAGAGAAAAGGAAAAAATGGAAACAAAGTCTTTGTAAATAGGGAAGGGTGGGAGGAATGAAGGGAGGACAAGAGTATGGGGAAAAAAATGAGAACCGAGACCTGTCATGAAAAGGTACAAGATCCCAATGCTGAATGTAACTGCATTGTATACCTAAAAAGCAACAATAAACTCGATGAAAAAAAAAGATTTCTTGATCATAAAAAAGCAGAAACACTAACAGAAATAGTTGATAAATTGAAATTCATGAAAATTTTAAAATTTTAAAAATTACATTTAATTAAGGAAATTAAAAAGGCAAGCCATAGACTGGGTGAAGTATTTACTATACGTATGCTTCACAAAGGATTTCAGTTCAGGACATGTTAAAAAAAAAGAAAAAGAAAACCCTGCTGGGTGTGGGAGTGTACACCTGTAATCTCAATACTGGCGAGGCTGGTCAGAAAAATCATGAATTTGAGGCCAGCCAGGGCTACAGAGGGAAGACAGGCCAGCCTGGTGTACATAGTGTGACCCTGTCTTTAAAAAAAAAAAGTTAGGAAAAAAAAAAGTATGAAGCTGAGTGTGGTAGTGCACACCTATAACCCCAGCTGCTTGGGAGGCTGAGACAGGAGAATTCCAAGATCTGGACCAGTGTCAAGGTTTAAATCCAGATGTCTCTGCAATGAAAGCAGTCCTATGAGGGAAATTTATAGCAGTGAATTCCCATATCAGGACAACAGAGCAAGCTCAAATAAATAACCTAATGTTGAACATCAAGCTTCTAGAAAAAGAAGAGCAAGCCAAGCCCAAAGCTCATACAGGGGAGAAAATTATAAAACTCAGAGCAGAAATTAACGCAATGGAGACTGAGAAAACAATACAAAGAATCAGTGAATCAAAGAGTTGGGACTGTTACGGAAGAAATTGGCAAGTGACACACATAGAAGCAGCACAATGGAAGTAAAATAACAAAAGTTTACTCCATCAATGGGGATCAATCACAACTAATGGCCGGGCTTGGTGGCACACAGGCCTGTAATCCCAGCACTCGTGAGGCTGAGGCAGGAGGATCACTGTGAGTTCGAGACCAGCCTGGGCTACATAATGAGTTCCAGTTCAGTCTCAACTACATAGTGAGACCCTGTCTTTAAAAAACAAAAAAACAAAACAAAACAAAAAAATCACAACTAATGGCAGTGCCCTGATCGATCCAGTACTGGGCTACAACTCCCCCTTTTATAGGCTTTTGCAACCTTGATCTCATTCAGGTGTTTACACTGCATTTTCACAGTTCACATTGCTGATATTCAAAACATGGTGGTGAGGCAGTTGAATTTCACCCCGGATGCAGCACTTCTTTGGTAGGGGAGGTTACCTTTAAAATTCATTTAGTTATCTGTTCTAGGCAAGGGGAAGGATGCTTGAATGGTCAGCAAAGCTAACAGTGGTTCTTTTCATTTACAAAACTTTTGAGGGAGACTAGATGCCTCCGGTGCCAGTTAATTCTGAACTAAATGAAGCAAAGGGCAGAAGTTTTCTTACATTGTGGCATTTCATAGGGTTTTTGCTATTAAAGTGTTCTCCAGCAAAACTTTGAAAGGTTAAATAAAATTGACAAATCCTTAGCCAACCACATAAAAAAAAAAAAAAGAGGAAATAAAATAGTCAAATCCATGCAACTGGGAATGAAAAGGGTTAAATCACAGCAGATTCTACATAAATTCAGAAGATCATCAATACTTACTTTGAGAACCTATGCTCTAATAACATGGAAAAGACAGAAGAAATGGACGTATTCCTAGATACATGTTAAATACCAAAGTTGAATCAAGAAAATATAAAAATTCTAAATAAATGGGTATCAGCCAATTAAATTAAATATGTTTTTTGGTTTTTTTGAGACAGCATCTCACGATGTAGTTGAGACTGACCTGGAACTCACTATATAGGCCAGGCTGGTCTCGAACTCACAGCGATCCTCCTGCCTCAGCCTCCCAAGTGCTGGGATTACAGGTGTGTGCCACCATGCCTGGCCATTAAATATGTAATTAAAACCTACCAACAAAGAAAAGCCCTAGCCCTAATGGATTCACCAATGAATTCCA
Organism: Fukomys damarensis; assembly: GCF_012274545.1. Taxonomy (NCBI): domain Eukaryota; kingdom Metazoa; phylum Chordata; class Mammalia; order Rodentia; family Bathyergidae; genus Fukomys; species Fukomys damarensis. Next base: position 17,191,155 of record NW_022900927.1, read on the forward strand.
CAAGAAATTTACATCTAATACTGCTACTTCTCAAGCACTTTAATGAATTGGAAAGGGAAGTAATGTTCCTCAACTCATTCTTGGAAGAAAGCATTATCCTGATTCCAAAACCAAAGAAGGATCCAACTAAAAAGGAGAATGCCAATCTCCCTAATGAACATAGATGCAAAAGTCCTCAATAAGATATTGGCAAATAGAATGTCACAAATCACCAAGAAGGTCATATAGCCTGACCAAGTCGGATTCATCCCAGGAGGGCATGGGTCATTTAGTATACACAAATCAAGAAATGTAATGCACTCTATTAACAGAGCCAAGGACAAAAACTATATGATCCTCTCAAGAGATGCAAAAAAGCATTTGACAAGATCCAACACCTATTCATGGTTTAAAAAAAAAAAAAACCTATAGAAAATTGGTATAGATGGTCTTTGTTTCAATCTGATAAAGCAATCTATGACAAACCAACAGCCAACATCATACTAAATAGACAAAAACTAAAAGCTTTCACTCTACAATCAGGAACAAGACAAGGATGTACAGGGCCGAGGATTTAGCTCAGTGGTTCTGCTGCCTGCTTTGCAAATGAAAGGTCTCGAGTTTGATACCCAGTACAAAGAAAAAAAAAAAAAAAGACAAGGATATACACAGCATCACCACTCCTCTTCAACATAGTTCTGCAAAATTAGCCAGAGCAATTAAACAAGAAAAAGATAGGGCCCAGGATTTAGCTCAAGTGGTACTGCACCTGACTCACAAGTGCAAGTTCCTGGGTTTGATCCAGAGAGAGAGAGAGAAAGGATAGGAAAGAAAGAAGTTAAATTATCATTATCTGCAGATGACATGATAGAAGGGCCCAAAAATGTCACCAAAAGACTTTTAGACTTGATAACTGAATTCAGCGACATAGATGGAGACAAAGTCAGCATTCAATAATCAATGCCCTTCCTGTACATGAATAACAGAGTTATGGAGAGAAAAATTAGAGAAACGATCCCTTTCACAATAACATCCAAAAAAATAAAATACCCAAAAAAGGAGGTTGAAGAGGATACCAAAAAATGGAAAGATACCCCTTGTTCTTGGATAGGAAGAGTAAATATAGTGAAAATGGTCATACTTCCAAAATTGTTATACAGATCCAACGCAATCCCGATCAAAATCCCAACAGTGTATCTCACACAATTAGAAAAAACGATCGTAAAATTCACTTGGAACCAGAAGAGACCTAGCATAGTAAAGGCAATTCCAGACAATAAAGGCAAGGCAGGGGGCATCACAATCACTGACTTTATTTATTTATTTTTGTTGTTTTTGTTTTTTGTTTTGTTTTGTTTTTGGCACCGGTGATCAAACTCAGGACCTTGAGCTTTCGAGGCAGGCAGCAGAACCACTGAGCTAAATCCCTGGCCCTCTGACTTTAAACTATACTACAAAGCTACTGTGATACAAATAGCCCTGCCCTGGCAAAACAAGAGACCTGAGGATCAATGGAACAAACTAGAAGATACAGAAACAACTCTAAACATACTCAGCCACTGTATCTTTGACAGTGGAGCTGCTGGAGGAAAGATAGACTCTTTAATAAAAGGTGTTGGAAAAAAACTGACTTTCCAAGTGCCAAAGACTGAAACTATACCCAGATCTCTCATTGATCACTCACCTAAAATCAAAATGGATCAAATGTCTAAATATTAAAACAGAAACACTAGGGCTGGGGATTTAGCTCAGTGGTTCTGCTACCTGCCTTGCAAGTGCAAGGTCCTGAGTTCAATCCCCAGTACCAAAAAAAAAACAACAAAACAAAACCCAGAAACACTAAATCTGCTAGAATAGAGAATAAGTAGAACACTTGAGGACATAGGAGTAGGCCAAGACTTCATGAACAAATCCCACATGGGAAATACTAAAGAATCAACAGCTGGAACCTCATCTTATTAAAAAGCTTTTGCACAGCAAGGGAAACCACCAAGAGGGTGAGGAGACAACCCACAATGTGGGGAAAAATTTTACCAGCTACTCAATAAAGGACTATTGTCTAGAATATATAAAGAACTCAAAAAAATCAGACTCCCTCCCACATTTAAAGACCTAATCCAAAAATGGACATTTGAAATGAAAAGATACTTCTCAGACGAAAAATTAGAAATGGCGAATGAATACATGAAACATTGCTCAACATCGCTGGTCATTTGTGAAATTCACATTAAAACAATGCTGAGATTCCATCTCCAGATGTAGGAAATCAACCAATAACAAATGGTGGGGCTGTGGAGAAAAAGGTTGGTGGAAGTGCAGACTGCTGCAACCACTGTGGAAATCAATGTGGAGATTTCTCAAAAAACTGAAACTAGAGGTTTAATTTGACCCAGCTATACTTCTTGGTATCTTCCTGAAAGAATTAAAAGTATCATACCACAGTGATATAGGCACACCCATGTCTATCAGCGCAGTTTATAACAGCTGAATTTTGGAAATAGCTGAAATGTCTATCAACTGATGAGTGGATAAAGATGATGTGGGGTTTTTTAAAAACACAATGGAGTACTACTCTGCCCTAAAGGATGAGCTTCAGATAACTAAATGGATACACCTTAATACCATACTCCTGAGCGAAATAAATCTGACACACATGTTTGAATACCACATTCTTTCTCTGGTGTGAGAAACCGAAAGTAGAAAAAAGGACTGAAATGTGTAACAGATGTTAGGAAACAGGAAGAAAGTGTTCAAGTGGGAAGGGGAACAAGAGAGGCAGGGAGAGATGAAGAAAGGACAAGAAAAAAGAGAAAATCGAAGGAGGAAATGGAAACAAAGCTTTTGTACATAGGGAGGGGAGGGGGGTTGAGAGGGGAAACGAGAGAGAATTTTAAACATTTATTTAAACAAACAAATAAATGCAGGCCCACAGGTGGAATTTTTAGAAGGTGACCGGGTCTAGGGCAGGTACGGCTCACTTGCTGTTAGGAGGTGGGCAGTGGTAGGAAGCGTAGGTCACTGGCTCCTCCCTCAGCTCTCCGCACTCCCCCACACTATGGGGTGTGCTGTGATCCCCTGCCCTACCCCTCTACTTTGCTATTTCTTCCTTGAGCTGAACGACCATTGACTGAAACATGAGTCAAAATAAACCTATCCCAGGCCAGGGATGTAGCTCAGTGGCACTGCGCCTGCCTGATAAGCACAAGGTCCCTGCTACCACCAAAAAGAAAACAAACAAACAAACAAACAAAAAACCTCTCCTCCTTTAAGAGGTGGTGTTAGGTATTGTGTGCCAGTGATGAAGAAAGTGACTCTACATAACTTAGTGAGACACTGACTTAAAGAAATAAAGTGCTGGAGAGGTAGTTCAAGGGTAGAGCACCCAGTTAACTTTAGCTGAGGAAATCCCAAAGGCCCTGCGAATGCACCTTAGCTAGCTCGAGGTCTACTTGCTTCCTTTCAACCTGCTCTCTGCCTCTCCTGCGGTCAGACTGTTGTGGCAAAGTGGAACAGCTCAGTGTTACAGCCAAGTGCCACAGCTTAAGTGCTATACAGCTACAGCAAGCTGAAGACGCGAGAATCCAAAAGTAACTTGAAGAGATGGAGAAAAACGTTGATTGCTGGCTGGCTCAGAGGATTTTGCACACTCTGAATTCTGAGCACCGAGAAGAAATAGAAGTGGCCTTATACAGAGATCTGGCGGGGGGCAGGAGGGTGGAGCTGCAGAACATTCCAGAAACATGTACCAGGTTAGCATGCTCACCGAAGCAGAGGGGGTGGAGTTGACAGAACGTTCTGGTTTTGTTTTTGTGTTTGTTCCGTGCCAGGAATCCAACTCAAGGCCTCACACTTGCCAGGGAGGCACTGTGCCACTGAAGTACATCCTCAGCCCCAGTAGAACATTCCTGAAACACATACAGGGCGCGCATGCTCACAGAGGTGGAGGGGCGGGGTTAACAGAACATTCTTGAAGCCTCTGGTAGGAACCTCACGCAGCTCAAGGTTACAGAACATTTTGATACACTGGGCAGGAACACTGTACAGCACAGTTACATTTCTGGAACAGAACATTTTATAAAAGAAAATAAAGGGGCAAAGGTAAAGGCTTGCCCTGTTATATATTATTGCTTTATCAAGACTTGGTGGTACTGAAGGGTCTGAAAACTGCCTTCCTAACTTTCTCCTTATTCCTTTTCACACCAGCATTTCCCTTGGTAAAACACTTCATGGCTAATCAGACTTGAAGCATCCTTCTTAGCAGAGACAGAATCATAATTTTTCTTTTCCTCCTCCCTTCTCATTGAGCCACATCCCCACCCCTTTCTATTTTTTAATTAGAGACAAGGTCTTGCTAAATTGTCTGAGCTGGACCCAAACTGGAGATCCCTGTGCCTCTGCCTCCTGAGTAGCTGGGATTACAGGCATGCACAACAGTGCTCAGCTAACACTAAAAAGTTTTCAAAGGTTTTCTCTTTCTTTGTACCATTTCTGCACAGCTTTCCACTTGTGACTTTGTAACATACCTGGACGTACTCTCTGAGATGGCTGAGGTGAATGAACGCAGGATGTGAGGCAGGCACAGGGTATCTCCACACTGGAGGGTCCGAGCCCACACTGCTATGGTTGGCATCCTAAATATCCCAAAGACACCTATTCTGAAGGCTAGGTCATTGGCCTGTCATGCTATTTGGAGGCAGCCAAGCCTTTAAGAGGCAGGGCCTAGTGGTAAGAAATGAGATCCTTGGAGGGCCTTGAAGGGGATCATGGGAGCCTGGCCCCTTCCACATGAGCGCTTTCTCTCAGGCCACAGGAGCACAGACGTGAGCCTCAGAAAGCATGAGCTGACAGAACTCTTTCTCCTTTTGAGTTGCTCACATCAGGCATTTTCTCACAGGGATGGAGAGCTGACTAACACATCTCACTTGGTTCTTTGAGTGTAAATAGAAAAAAACCAAGGCTGGAACAAATTCAGGCCATGGAAATCAGGACTTATATGTGCCTCATGCCTACCCCTGCTGTGCCCGGAAGAGCCAGGCACCAGGCCTCCAAGAGATGCATTTGAGTCTAACCTCGCATTCTCTCATTCACATATCCTGGCTGTTCTGAGCCCAGCCAGCCTCTGTCCAGGACAGGCAAGGACCACACAACTGGTTCGATTCAGCACAGGAGAGAAGAGCAGCATGCGAGCAGATGGCTGAGAAGGGCAGCAGACGGCATTCTTGGCTTGTCTCAGCCTTCCTGCTCATACTTCTGGTCCCTCTATTACTCCACATAGCAACTCAACTCAGCCAGCAGGTGCATTTCTGTTTTGTCTTGTTTTAAATTGAGGTTGAACCCAGGGCTTTTGCACTGAACTACATCCATGGCCCCCTTCCCTTTTTTTATTTAATTTTTGTGATATTGGCAATTGTAACCCAGGGCCTTTACATTGTGCTACATTCCAACCCTTTTTTTTTTTCTTTTCAAGACAGGATTTCATTAAGTTTCCCAGATCAGACTCAAACTTGCTATTCTCCTGCCTCAACCTTCCAAAGATTACAGGCACGCACCACTCCACCAGGCTCCATTTTTAATTTTGAGACAGGATCTTTGATATTGTACAGGCTGGGCTAGCACTTGAGATCCCTACAGCTCAGCCCCCCAGAATGCTGGAATTACAGGCATGCAACACCACATCTGTCTTGGCGAGCCTATTTTTTCACCTTTGATTTTGCTTGTCACATCAGCCTAATAAAAACCCCTGTAGATTTTGGAGGCGGTATGGCTTTAAGTTAGTAGGCTTTCAAAATATACAATCTAGATTGAAATCCCAGTCCTACCTCTGTGTGGTTCACAAACCATAATTTCTGGGTCTGTAAACTGGAGTCTGCAATTGGGGTTCCTGCCTGGTAATGTTGGAGAACGAAGGCAGAGGAGCATTTGACGCTCACTAGCACGTGCTTAGACCCCCGAGAGCACTGAGGAACGCAGTCAGCCTGACACAGAAAAGCAGGCATCTCCACTTGCCTTCTACCCTCTCCACTGACTGTTTCAGGGGCTCCACTGGAGTATAGCTGGGGACAAGGCGCACAGAAGCAGGGACACCACACAAGCCATGGCTTCCTCAGCAAGGTGCTAGCTTGGCTCTTCCTGCTAACCCAGCAGCCTCTGGGGCCACAGCAGTCAGTGCTGACCAGCTGGCCAAGAAGGGGTCACTCACACAGGCACTGGGTGTCTCAGAGAATCCTTCCAACGAGTAGAGTCCAAGTTCAAGTCTGAGTGGCTGCAGGCACCAGAGAGGCAGCTCATTATCCCATTTCTCCTGGCACCGGCTCCAAAGTCACCAACCAGACAAGAACATGGGCAGATCCTAAGTGAGCACATCCATGCAGAGAAGAAATGGCTGGGGAAATCAAGCCTCCGGTACACAGTGGTGGAAGGCAATCTCCCTCCAGCTGGGCTGAAGGGAAAATTTCCACCACATGTGTTCAGGAATTTAATTTCTTTGAGGCAAAGGAGTGCTGGAACTAGACCTCAGGACCTTTGCACTGAGCTACATCTCTAGGTCTTCTTGTTTGTTTGTTTGTTTATCTTGAGGCACGTCTCACTAAATTGGTAAATTGCCAGGGTTGAGGTCAAACTTGTGACCCTCCTCCCTCAGCCTCCCAGAGTGCTGGGATTACAGGTGTGCACCATCACACCCAGCTGTTTGTTGTGAGACAAGGTTTCGCTATGTTATCTAGGCTGACCTGGCACTCAAGAGCCTCTTGCCTCAGCCTTCTGAGTGCTAGAATTTCAGATGAAAGCCTCCACACTCAACTAAGAGTTCACTTCCCAAATGGACAAAAAACAAAAACTTGCCACCCAAAGAACACTTCACAAACACCCCACAAGAAGAGTCAAAGCCCTAGACTCAGTTGAGCCAGAAACCCAGCTACACAAAAGATTTTTCCAGTCTCTTTCACATAAATCATCTCCCCTTCTTTCAAGTCCTCAACTTCCCCTTGTCTATTGCTTCTTTTCATTCTATTAATTAAATCTAAATTTTTTTCTCCACTCATTAATCATTTTCCTACCTCCCATCCCTGTCTCAGTTCTAGCCTGAATTTTTTCTCACCTACTGAGTACTGTTGTCATCAGATGATAGCTGCTCCTCCTTTGTCTCCCTAACATCTCTCTGCCCACCTGTCCAAGGAACCAAGCTGAAGGGCACATTTCAGCCACACTCTTCTCTACACAGCATCCCTGAGTGCCTCGTCCCCAGCTGCTCTCAGGTTCTGACTCTCCGGAAGCCCATGGTGTTCAGTGGAGCAGTCTCCCCACAGCTCCAGTTCCACTTCCTTCTTCCCCGACATTAACCTTCCTCTCAGGCAAGGCTACTCGAGAGCACCCTGCTCTCAGACACCCTACGTGGAGCTGCAGACTTCTGAGGCAGCTGAAGCTGTGCCCAGCTTGGAAGAGTTTCCAACCTGCCCCCTTCAGCTGGCTCTTGCATGCATAAATCCAGCTCTCTGTGGTTTGGACAACATTTGTCTCCCAGAGGTTCATGTGTCGGGGCTGGGTCCCCAGTGTTGAGAGGGGAAGCATTGAGGCAGAGGGCCAGATGGAAGTACTTGGGTCTTATGGGCCTTGCCTATGGCAGGGACTGGCATTGATCTCTGGGACTGGACTGCTTACCACAGACCAGGCCGCTGTGCAGTGGCCTCTTCTGCATGTGCCATGAGCTGCGTGGCAGACATCCTCAGCCTGGGTGCCATCTGCTATGTTAGAGCACAGCATGGATCCTGTGGAGGATTCACCTCCAGAACCAAGAGCCAGAATAAGGCCTTTTAATAAAGAAATTCCCAACTTCAAAAATAGCAAAACATAATGGACCAAGAAATTGACTCATGCACTGTACAGCAGCTCAGCTTCATCTGCCCCAGCAAAACTTCTCTGATCTCTGGGACAGATCGAGACCCTTCTTCTTTGCTTCTGTGCTGTTTTCTCTTAGCACTGGCCGTGTTTGTTGGAATTTCTATTCATGTTTATTTCTGTCTTTGTCCAAGCCAGTGGACTCTTCAAGGCAACAGAATTTGGCATTTAACAGGTGCTTAAGAGATGTTTGCTAAACTGAACTGAATTTATACAGCAAATAGCACTGGAGGAGATATTAATCAATCAGTGGCAGGTTAATGCATGATGATATAGGATTATGGAATTATTTAATGATTTGATAACATGTTTTCCAGTTTAACTGCTCCATTAGTTAAGAAGTGTAACTTTGGGGCCAGGGATTTAGCTCAGTGGTGCCACCACCTGCCTCACAAGCACAAGGTCCCAAATTCAATCCCTGGTACCAAAAAAAAAAAAAAAAAAAAAAAAAGAAAGAAAGAAAGAAAAAGAAAAAGAAGTGTAGGGCTGGTGGTTTAGCTCAGTAGCTCTATTGCCTGCCTTGAAAGTGCAGGGACCTGAGTTCGATCCGCTGTACCAAGATAAAAATAAAAAAAGAAGTGTAACTTGGAGACATGTGCAGGAAGATGGTGGAGTGATGAGCAGCAAACAGCCTTTCCAGGATTTGGAGTCCAGATGCTGGAATACAGCAATATATGGAAGAGAAAAGGGGGCGAAGTGGATCCCCAGGACCCAGTAAGGATATGAATAGAGAAATGGAGTCCACAGGGAGAGCAGAGAGAGGGACCTCAACACAGTAGAGGGAGGTGAATGGCACTCTCTCCCTGAGCCCCAGCTTACAGTGTCAGAGGGGCTGCTCAAATCTGTAGATGCATGGTAACTAGTGGCAAACCCAGAGGCCTCCACAGAGAAACACACCAGTGCAACAAAGCAGTGGATGCTGCAGGCTGCAGTGGCTGGTGAGTTATTCCAGGGAAGGGCAATTGGCTGGTCACCATTTTGGAAAGGGGTCAACTGAACTCAAGATTCAAAGCAGCTGTGGGTTTGCTTCATCTAGCAGCTCCTAGTGACAGGGTGAAGGGCAGCCGAATTCAAGCTGGCAGCCAAGTTCAAGGGGGCAGAGAGTCAAGTTAAAGCCAGCAGGGAGCTGAGTACAAGCTAGCAGGAGGCACCCAGAGTGTTGGGCTAAACAAGTCAGGTTCCAGCCTTAGAGCCAGAAACTAGAAGCAGCCTGAACTTCAGTGGAACTAAAGGCACAGGCTTACTGGAATTATTCTCCACCCTACCATAATTCTACTGCTGGCTTGCTGGAATCAACATGGATCTGGGTTCTACCTGCCTCTTTGGTCAACCAATGACAGCAGAGACATGCCCTGAAGTGCACAATTTTTTTCTTTTCTTTCTTTTTTTTTCCTTTTTTCCTTGTCTGTTCCTGTTTTATAGGAGTATGAATGTTGTTTCTAGTTTTTTTGTTGTTTTGTTTCATTTTTTGTTTCTGATTCTTCCTTCTTTCTTTCCCTCCTGATTTCTTCACCAGATTCCCCAAACCTGTGTAATCTCCCTTTGTCTTCCAGCCTTCCTTCTAACTTCTTTCTCTTCTTTTATTTCTCTATTTTTTCCCCTAATCTCTTTTAAATTTTCTCCCCTGAGGGTAAAATCACCACACTGAGGGGATATTTACTCTATACAATATTCTGGTTTGTTTTAGATTTTGTTATATAACTATAAATATAGTTCATATGGTTAAAAGTAAATATAGTTCATACTGTTTTATATATGCATAAAGAGAGAATAGTTCATACAGTTAAAGGTAAATTAACAATTATTACAATTTGTCATTTTCTAGGCTGTGTTTGATGCTCTTGATATTACTCATTGTACTACTTTGGCTAAGGTGATGTAATTGTTCTAGTCAGTTGTTATTCCTGATACACCAAGACTGATAAGCCTGAGGGTCACAAACAAGACTACAGGCCAATGACAAGGAACCAGAAGTTAGGCCACATAGGCAGCAACTTCTCATCTCCAATAAGTTGAACAGGTAGGATCATGCAAAACCCAAGTCAGCTACACCTGGAAGTCACCTCTGAATAGTCATTTCTAAAAGGTTCTTGATATTAGTAATGAAGAAATCTACCACAAGCAATTCACAAGCATCAATTCAGGAGTTAAACTTTAAAAAATAGAAAATAAAAAGACATGGAAGCAAGATGCAGCCCAAAACTTCCAGCTCACCAAAGGCAAACCCAGAGGCAATGAATTGGAATAATTCAAAAGCCACCCATCTGGACTCTCTAAAGTGGTAACAGAAGAAATAATAAGGCAGATGAATGAAGCTCTAGAAAAAAATCAAATCAGAAATAATTTCTCAGAAAACTACAAACATGATGACCATTATAAAGGACAAAGTAAGTGAATCTAGAGTAGATGCAGATTTAAAAAAAAAAAAAAGGAGCTCAGGAAAATGATGGAAACCATGAATGCCCAATATAGGAAAGAAATGGAATCCATGAGAGATTCAAACAGGAATCCAAGAGCTTAAAAATTCTATTGAAAGTATACAGGAGAATCAAACAATGTGAGGACTGAATATCAGATCTAGAAGATGGACTTGCAGTTAGTGATCATGCAAAGAAAGATTCCCCCCCACACCACCTCACGCCATACCAGGGATCAAACTCAGGACTTTGCGCTTGTGAGGCAGGCACAGTGCCACTAAGCTAAACTCCCAGCCCAAAAGATTTCTTAAAAATAGCAAAGGACTATGAAATGAAAATTAAATCCAACATCTGCTAGATTATACAAGGAATAACACAATATTAACCAGTCAATGAAAAAGTAGGAGATAGTGCAAGTGACATAAAAATCCTACTCATAGAAGTACTGGCAGAAAATGTCCCAATCATTAAAAAAGAAATTGACATACAGATAAATGAGGCATATAAAACTTCAGTTAGCCATGATAAAAAGAATCTACATGGTCACATAATGGTCAAGATTACAGTAATTAAACAAAAAAATAGCATATTAAATAAAAGCTGTTAGGGGGAAAAATCACCTATAAAGGAAAGCCCATCAGACTTCTCAAAACAAACCTTTAAGTCAAAGAGAGCTTGGAGTGAAGTATTTCAAGCCCTTAATGAAAATAATCTCCAGGGCTGGGATTTTGCTAGTGGTTCCGCTGCCTGCCTTGCAAGTGCAAGGGCCTGAGTTCAATCCCTGGTACCAAAAAGTAAATAATCTCCAACCCAGACTGATGTACTCCACAAAACTATCTTTCAAATTTGATGAAGAAATAAGATACTTCCATGGCAAAGAAAAATAGCTCTACAAAATATTCTGAAAGAGAGTCTAGAAATAGACAACAAAGACTATAATTCCATGAACCCCAAGAGAATGAATCCACCAGGAAAGGCAAGCCATTAAACAGAGGGGAAAGAAAGGGAACCAACAACAGGAAAATAATATGACAAGAATAAGTCAATAGGGTTTCTGGGGCAATGATGGCCTGGCTGGCACTGAGTGTACAGGATGGGAGGAGGTGGTGAGCAGTCCCTCCATCGGCGGGCTTCCAAGCCTGGCCCACAGGCACTCCAGCCGTGAGTACCTGTGGGGCACACAGCAGCATGAAGTTCCCCTCACTCAAAGGGTGCCAGCTGCACAAGAGCTCTGCAAGGAGGCCAGGGCACACTGCATGGTGCTCAACTGCTGGTTCCATAGTGTGCTTGGCTCATTCAAGGTCAATGTGAACTGACGTGGTTTGGGCGTGCTAGTGCTGCCCCTGGAGGCCGTGCACTTTGCTGCTGCAGGAGGACAGTGGCAGGGAGGCGGTGGTCCTACTGGACCATGGTGGCCACCACTGTCAGAAGCTGCAGGAGGAGAGTGCCACTTGCATTGTGCTCACCTCACTGCTCGCCTGCCAGCCCGCGGTCTGCTTCCTTAAAGGGGGATATGAGAGATTCTATTCAAAATACACTGAGAGTTGTGTGGATGCAAAGCCCATTTCACAAAAGAAGATGGAAAGTGAGAGAGCCCTCCATAGCCAGTGTGGAAAACCAGTGCTAAGCATCAGCTAGAGGCCAGCCTAGGACCAGGGCAGCTCAGTCAAAATCCTTCCCTTCCTCCATCTTGGAAGTTCCTATCATGCATCCAAGTGCAGGTTCTTTGCCAACCTGCACATCACAGCCCTCCTGAATGACTCCTGCCACACCTCTGAGGCCTGCACATCCCACCTACACTACAAGTGGATCCCCGTGGAAGACAGCCACACCACTGACATCAGCTCCCACTTTCAGGAAGCAACAGACTTCATTGACTGTGTCAGGGATAGGGAGGCAAGGTCCTGGTCCACTGTGAGGCTGGGGTCTCCCTGTCACCCACCGCATGGCTTACCTCATGAAGACCAAGTGGTTGCATCTGAAGGAGGCCTTCAGTTGTTTCAAGCACAGATCTCACCCAACTTTGGAGTCATGGGCCAGCTCCTCCAGTAGGAATCTGAGATCCTGCCTTCCACAACCAAGCCCCAGCCTCCCTCCTGCCAAGGGGAGGCAGCAGGCTCATTTACAGACCACTTGTTGACTCTGAGCCCTGACGTGCAGGTTGCCTACTGTGCATTCCCTACCTCACTGCTGGCACCAGTGCCCACCCTCTCAACAGTCACAGAGCTCCACAGGAGTCCTGTGGCCACAGCCTCGTCCTGCTGAGACTCAAATGGGGTGCCAGCCCACCCCGAGATCAACTGTGATTTTGTTGAAGTTTGTGGACATTTCATTCCTGTGCAGTGCTGAAGACCTCTGTCTGTCACCCTGCCCCGGTGAGATGGTGAGTGGTCCCCCAGGCTTGCAGCACAGAGGAACTTCAGACTGACCTCAAGGATAGGTCCTTGGGATGGAAGGAGGGCCGTACCATTAGGACAGCACAGTGTGTGCTCACTACTGTACTTCCAGACCCCCTGTCCTCTCAGAACCGCCCAGTCCTTGCACCTCAAAGTTCGCCTCTTCATTTCAAGCATAAGGTAATAAATACCTACAACAAGATGGGAAAGAGAAGTTGCTGGACTAGGAGAAAAGGCAGTTGAAAAGCCAATTCATCTTGAAGGGAGCATAATTTCCACCTTTTTTTTTTTTTTTTTTTTTTT
>NW_022900927.1:17204517-17234223 GCF_012274545.1 Fukomys damarensis
TTTTTTTTTTTTTTTTAACTTTGGCAATCTCCATGTCTGTCTTTGTTGCTTTAGGGCATAACCTGATCCCTGCCTTGTCAGGAAAGTACCTCTGTTGGGTTTGTAGGGTTTCTTCATCTGTGCCACTTTGAGCCATGAAATGTTTCGCAGATTCCTCTTGGAGGAGGCAAGTGATTGAAGTACCTGGGTGTCTTTTTCTGCTGTGGGCTCTTCATGACTTTGGTATAATTCTTATTTCTACTTGAACCTGTCTTCTTGCACCTCTCTTCAGAGAAACTCTGGCGTCATTTGCAAAGTTTTCAGACCATAGGCCTAAAAATCACCTCTGAAGTGGTGGCAGTGGGTACCTGGAGAAAAGAGTGTTCTGGGTCAGTGACAATTGAAAATAGTCACTCTTTAGCCTGCTGGGTTCCTCTATGAGCCTGCATCTCATCACTTGTGACACTTGTTTTGCTCCCTGCCCCTGGGGTTGTCTTCAAGCTACTGACTTCTGGGATTTATGGATTTTGCAGTATGGTATTTCTTTTCAGTCTAGGTTATTTCTCCAGGGGGAAAGGCAATAATTTCCTAAAACCCATGTGAATATGAAGAAAAGTGGTATGTTACTGGTTGTTTTTGTTGTTTTTTTATAGTGCAAAATAAAAGTAGATAAAAGCAAAAAAAGAAAATAAGTCAATATATATCCATTATAACCATCTATGTAAATGGTATCAATTCACCAATCAAAAGAAACAGACTGGCACAGTGGACCAAGAAACAAGATCCAACAATTTTCTGCATACAAGAAACACATTTAACAGGGCTGGGGAATTAGCTCAGTGGTTCTGCTGCCTGCCTCACAAGCTTATGGTCCCAAGGTCAATCCCTGGTGAGGAGAGAGAGAGAGAGAGGAGAGAGAGAGAGAGAGAGAGAGAGAGAGAGAGAGAGAGAGAGAGAGAGAGAGAGAGAGAAAAAAACACATATAAAAAAAAAAAAAAAAAAAAAAATAACAACAACAACAAAAAATTCATAGGCTGAAAGTCTATGGAAAGTAATACACCATGAGACAGAAACCTGGAAAAAAGCAGAGATAGCTCTTCTATCTGCAGACAAAGTGGATTTCAATACAAGACTGATCAGAAGAGACAAATAAGGTCACATATGCTTGTCAAGGGAACAATCTAAGAGGACAATATAGTAGTCATAAATATATATGCACCAAATACCATCACACCCAACTATATAAAACAATTATTAATGGACATGGAAAAACCAAATAAGCACTAATACAATTATAATGGGAGACCTGAATATCCCACTGTCACAAATAAACAGATCAACTAGACAATAAAATCAACAACAAAATACCAGAACTGATCCAAACTTTTGAACAAATAGACTCAGTAGATGTCCACAGAGTATCCCACCCCACAACATCAAAATAACACATTCTTTTTGTTTTGTTTTTGTTTTTCTGGTATCAGGGATCTAACTGGGGACCTTGTGCTTATGAGGCAGGTGGTGGAACCACTGAGCTAAATCCCCAGCCCTAAAATACACATTCTTCTCAGCTACACATTGGACATTCTCCAAAATAGACCACATACCAATTCAGAGAACATGCTTAATTAAATGCAAAGGAACTGAAATTATCCAATGCATACTATCAGACCATAGCACAATGAAATCATTTGAAAATCAATGGCAAAAGAAATCACAAAAACTTTATAAAGACATGGAAATTAAATAACACTCCCCTGAATAACCAAAGGGTCACTGATCAAATGAAAGAAGAAATTAGACAATCTCTACAATAAATAATAATGCCAGTATAATATACTAGAACTTATGGAATGCAATGAAAGCAGTCCTACAGGGGAAATTTATAGCAAAGAATTTCCATATCAGAAAAACAGACAGTTGAGTAAATACCAAATAGTTTCTTGGGTGTGAAAAACTAAAAGTGTAAATAAAGTTCAAATGGTATAATTGATAGTGTGAAATAGGATGAAAATGGCTAAAGGGAAAGTGGGAAGGGTAGGGGAAAGAAAATAAGTGAAAAGAAAAAAATGTGAAAAAAGGACAAAATGGAAACAAAGTCTTTGTAAATAGGGAAGGGTTAAGTGGATGAAGGGAGGGCAGCAGCATGGCAAAAAAATAAGAACCAAGACATCACAAGATGATAAATGTAACTGCACTCTTTGCTTTAAATGTCCCAATAAACTTAATGGGGGGGTAAGAGTGAGATCAAATAAATAAGCTAATGTTGAACCTCAAATTTCTAGACAAAGATGAGCAGTTAAACCCAAACCTCCTACAAAGGAGAAATTATAAAGATCAGAGCAGAAACCAATGCAGTTGAAACTAAGAAAACAATACAAAGAATCAATGAGTTGAAGTGTTGGTTCCTTAAAAGATTACTAAAATTAACACACCATAGGCAATCTTATCAAAAAAAGAAAGAAAGAAAAAAATACTCAAATACATGCACTAGGAATATAAAAGGTGAATTTACAACTGATCTTGCAGAAATCCAGAATATCATCAATACTTTGAGAACCTGTGCTCTAATAAGATGAAAAACATAGAAGAAATGGACAGATTCTTAGATGCATATGAATCAATATAGCTGAATTGAGAAGATATAAGAACTCCAAATAATCCAATATCAGTCAGTGAAATTGAAAATATAATTTTAAAAATCCTACCAACAAAGAAATCCTAGGTCTTGACTGAGTCACTGCAAAATTCTCAGGAAATTTAGAGAAGATCTAATGACATTATTCCTCAAACTCTTTAATGAAATTGAAAGATAAGCAAACTCATTCTTGGAAGCAAGCATTACCATGTTACCAAAACTAAAAGGATACAACCAAGAGAACTACAGACCAATCTCCTTAATGAACATAGAGGCAAAAATCCTGAGTAAGATACTGGCAAACAGTATGCAGCAAATCATCAAAAAGATTATACACAGTGACCAAGCAGGATTCATCCCAGGGATGCAGGGATGGTTCAGCATACACAAATCAATAAATAGAGCCAATGGGGGCTGGGGATTTAGCTCAGTGGTTCTGACACCTGCCTCACAAGTGCAAGGGCCCGAGTTTGATCCCCGGTACCAAAAAATAAAATAAAATAAAAATAAACATAGCCAAGAATAAAATTCACATGATCACCTCAATAGAACCATTTGACAAAGTCCAACACTCATTCATGACAAAAACCCTACATAAAATTGGAATAGATGGTCTTTTTCTCAGTCTGATAAAAACCATCTATGGCAAACCAGCAACCAACATCATACTAAATGGTAAAAAATTAAAGCTTTCATTCTAAAATCAGGAATAAGACAAGGATATTGAATGTCACCACTCCTATTTAATATAGTCCTGGAAACATTAGCAATAGCAATTAGACAAGAGAAAGAAATAAAAGGAATGGGCCAGGGATTTAGCTCAGAGGTGCTGCTGCCTGCCTCCTAAGTGCAAGGTCCCCAGTTCGATCCCCAGTACCAAAAATAAATAAATAAAAATTTTAAAATAAAAGGAATAGGATAGGAAAGGAAGAAGTTAAACTATCATCATTTGCCGATGACATGATACTCCACATACAAGACCCCCAAAACTCCATCAAAAGACTTCTAGATTTAAAAACCAAATTCAATAGATAGCTAGATATAAAGCCAACACTCAAAAATCAGTACCATTCCTATACTCACTGCACTCACTGAGAGAGAAATTAGGGAAACCATAACTTTCAGATTAGCATCAGAAAAATGAAATACAAATATATCAATGGAAATAAAAGACCGTTGCACTGAAAACTACAGCACACTGAAATAGGGGATCGATGGGGATATCAGAAAATGGAAAGATATCCTTTGTTCTCTGATAGGAAGAACCAATATAGTGAAAATGGCCATACTTCCAAAACTGCTATACAGAGTCAGTGCAATCCCAATCAAAATACCAATAGCATACCTCACAGAATTAGAGAAAACAACCAAAAATTCATTTGGAGCCAGAAGGGACAACAAAGGCAAGCAAGGGGCATCATAAGCCCTGACTTGAAATTATACTACAAAGCTACTGTGATAAAAACAGCATGGTAATGGCACAAAAAAATAAATGAACAAGCCAGATCTGAGGATTCATAGAACAGAGAACAAGATCCAGAAACAACTCCAGACATATTCAGCTGCCTTATTTTTTACAAAGCTGCCAAAAACATTCATTCAAAGAAAGATAGTCTCTTTAATAAGTAGTGCTGGAAAAACTGGCTTTTCAAATGCTGAAGATTAAAACTGTACCTGTATCTCTCACCATGCACTAAACTAAAATAAAAGTGAATAAAAAATCTAAATATCAAAACAAACACTTAACCTGCTGGAAGAGAATAGGCAGAACTCTTGAAGACATAGGTGTAGGCAAAGACTTTATGAACAAAACACCAATTACATAGGAAATACCTCAAAGAATCAACAACTGAGATCTCATTTTATTGAAAAGCCTTTGTACAGCAAAATAAACCAGCAACAGGAAGAGAAAACCTACAGAATGAGAAAAAAAAATTTTACCAGCTCTTCCTTTAAGAACTAGTATCTAGAATATATAAAGAACTCAAAAAAGTCAACCCTCCAAATTTAAGTCCCAACCCAAAAATGGGCATTTGAAATGAACAGACACTTCTCAAATTAAGTAGAAATGGCAAATAAATATTTGAAAAAATGTTTGACATCACTGGTTATTTGAGAGATGCAAATTAAAACAATGCTGAGATTCTATCTCACTCCAGAAAGAATGTCTATTATTAGGAAATCAACCAATAAAAAATGCTGGTGGGACTGTGGGGGGAAAGGTACCCTTCTCCACTGCTGGTGGGAGTGCAGACTGGTGCAGATCCTGTGGAAATTCCTTTAAAAACTCGGATTAGAGGTCCCATTTGACCCAGTTATTCCCCGCTGGGTATCTTCCCAAAAGAATTAAAAGCATCATACCACAGCAACATATGCACACCTGTGTTTATAGCAGCAGTTTGTAATAGCTAAAACTTGGAAACAGCCCAAATGCCCATCAATTGATAAATGAATAAAGAAGATGTGTAGTCTTTTTTTTTAATACAATAGAGTACTATACCATAAAGAATAATAAACCTGAGACATTTCTAGGTAGATGGATGCACCTGGAGACCATACTCTTAAGTCAAATAAATCAGACACACATGTTTAAATATTTCTTCAGAGAAACCAAAAGGGTAAATAAGGACTGAAGTGTATAACAGGTATTATGAAATAGGAAGAAAATGTTCAAATGTGAAGGGAAAGTATCAAGAGGGAGGCAGAAAGGAAGGGTAGGAAAAGAAAAATAAAAGAATAGAAGGAAAAAATGGATACAACGCTTTTGTAAATAAGGAAGTGAAGAGTTGGGCGTGGTGGCGCACACCTGCAATCCCAGCACTTGGGCACCTGAGACAGAGTTCTAGGCCAGCCTGGGCTGCATAGTGAGTTCAAGACCAGCCTTGAGACCCTGGCTCAAAAAATAAATAAATAAAATAAGGAGGGGAAGAGGAGTTGAAGGCAGGGAAGAGAATGGGGAAAAAGAAAAATCAACATATATTATGTACAGATACAATTTCTCTATGCTGAATGTTATCAGTACATATATCTAAAATGTACCAATAATTTTTTTAAAAGAAGTGCAACTATAATATCTTCTCTTCTTCCATATGAGGAAATTTCATGTGAGTTCAAGAGTGGTTATTATAACATGCTATAGATTGGATTGGGGGGGGCAGCACTCGGGATTAAACCCAAGGCCTTCCCACTGCGATATATCCCCAGCCTCTATTTTTTGAGACAAGACTTTGCTAAACTGCTTAGGCTGGATTCAACATTATGGATTCTCCTGCCTCAGCCTCCAAAGTCCTAGGATTATAAGCATGGACTGCTACACCCAGGTGGTGTTTGAACTTTCAGTTTTCTCCCAAAGGTCCACAGGGTGAAGGCTTGAAATCCTGCATTCACGGAGGCAGTGGACTTTAGGAGGAGGGCCTGCAGGCAGACCTGTGGACCATGGGCTGCATGGCCTTAAAGGGGATTATGGGACCCCGACCCTTCTTTCTTTAGTTCCCTGGCCATGAGGTGAGGGGTTTGGCCTCAGTGCCACCTCACCATTGACCAAAAGCAACAGGGCCAAGCAACTAGGAGCAAAACCCCTAAAAACTGTGAGCAGAAAGAACCTTTTCTCTCTATAAGTGGAACATCCCAGGTATTTGTTGTAGGGACCAAAAGTTGCCTAAAGCATAACATCCAAAATGCAAGCCATGCCAGGCGTGGTGGTGCACGCCTGTAATCTCAGTACTCAGGAGGCTGAGGCAGGAGGATCGCTGTGAGTTCAAGACCAACCTGGGCTACACAGTGAGTTCCAGGGCAGTCTGAACTATGTAGTGAGACCCTGTCTCAAAACACAAAAACAAAAAAAAAACACAAAATGCAAGCCACAACCTATTGAAGATCACTTGCCAGCCATATCAAAATCCAGAGCCCATGGAGTCAGACAACCCTAACATAAATGCAGTGGTCAAGTAGATGAACTAATTTTTCCTGACAGGTAGCTGCAAATAGAGGATACTGAATTGAAGTTTTTCCCCCAGATACCCTCTTTCAGCTAAACAGTAGAGAATCTTTAAAAGAAAGTAAAGGAAGAATTAAGTATTCAACACACATTTTGTTAGGAAATTGTACATATTACTTTAAACTCCCCCATTTTATACCTGACTTCCAGGTTCTTCCCAACTTAAGTTTCGTTTTCCTCCCTGAGTTGAATTCTTCCCAGAGATGACGCCAACATCTGATAAGGGACTTCTGCAGGACTAAGACCTTATAAGGCAATGTGGCCTGCAATAGGTTAAAAACAGCTTATTCCCCCTAATTGCAAAACTCCCACCCAAGACCCTATAAATGAGCCTACACTCCTTCCCTTGAGACCCACCTCCCTTTCTTTGCCTCCCGGCCTTTGTGCCTCACCTGATTCCCTTCAATAAAGATCTCCTGCCTGACCTCTGGGTGCGTGAGTGACCTGATTGGGAGGGGGCGCAGGAAGGGGCACACGCGACCCCTTTCACATTTCATGCTAGGTGCAGACTTAAGAGACTTCACATGTATCACTTCAACTGTGTACTCAGCAGTCCTCCATAGAGGCACTGTCGTCCTCTGAGTGTGATGGGCTTTGTTGGGCACCTCTCCCCCAAGCAGACTTTGGCAAGCAGACCGGTCCTTCAGAGCAAGCTAAACATGACCCCAAACTGGGGGACCAATCCAAACTGCCTGGCCAGTCATGGGACTGCCATATAGTTTACCAACAGGTTGGTTTGTACAGGGACATGGAATGCAATTCGAGCCAGTGAAGTTGGCTGAGGAAGAACTTGCAGTAAGGATTTCCTTCTTCTTAAAAGATGTCAGCAGAGAAAGTCTTTTTCTCTGCCATAAACGTTATCCTTCGTATGTCCCCTTGGCAGCCATCTTGGCAGTCCTAGGAAAGCTAACTGAAGCCAACAAACTGATAGCTGGAAAAGAGCCTGCATTTTTACTTTCATTCTTTTTTTTTTTTTTTTTTTTCCCTGAGACAGGGTCTTGCTGTGCAGTTCAGGCTGGCCTAGAGCTCACTATGTAGCCCAGGCTGCCCTCAAACTCAAGGCAATCTTCCTGCCTCAGCTTTCTGGGATTACAGAACTGCACCACTACACCCAACTAAGATCCTGGGTTCTGGATGGCAACACTGAGCAGCTGCTCTGATTAGATGTATAATGTGATATTTTAAATCAATTTGTAGGGCCGGGGATTTAGCTCAGTGGTTCCACTGCCGCCTGCTTTGCACGTGCAACATCCCGAGTTCAATCCCTGGTACAAAAAAACCTAATAATAATGTTTTTAAAAATTATATATATATAAACAAAACATAAAAACAGGAGACTAGTGGTGGAATAGAGAACAGCAGCAAAGTGCAGCCTCTCTGCAACTCAGAGTTGTGAAGCCTGGAAGACAACTTGGCGGGGAGAAGGAGAGAGGCAGATCTCTGGCAATCGGGAGGAAGCTGATGAGAAGCCTGGAAACGCAGAGTTGGAGAGGTGGAGCACAGCACAGAGGAAGGAGAGGTGGTCTCGTCCGGCCCTGGGAAAGGGCCCTGTCTCTGCAGACACGGGGTAGACACAGACAGGGTTGGCACCCGGAAGAGACAGCACTGGGCTGGCAGCACTGCCCCAAGAAAAGCCACAGCTACGACAAACTGCAAAAGCAGAGAGGTTTTATTCTGAAAGTGACTCCTTCTGAATCAGGAAATAATACCGGAGATGAAATATGAATATTATATCTCCCAACCTGTTAGCTGTCTGATACTCTGAGTTCTTGTTCTCTAGAAATTGAAGAATGATTCCCAGGAACGACAGAGGTTACAAGTATAAAGATATTGATAGGAAAACTCCTGACGGGGAAGAGGGGGACCTGAGTGGGCAGCCGGGGACCCCACTTTATAGAGGAGTTTTATACGATGAAACCCACTGGGTACAGCATGGGTCATAGCTGTGATCAACTAATAAGGTTACAAGTACAGTCACTTGGGTAAGAGTGGTCTAACTGAGAAACAAGTCATGTAACGAGTGTGGGTGGAAAAAAACAAAGACGTCTCACTTTAAACTTTTTATTTTGTTTTCTTCCCCTTGTTTGTTCTTTTATTACGTTTAACTAATTCTATTAATTTCCTTTTACTCCTTCGTAATAGCCACCTCTCTTTTCTTTCCTCCTTCTCATCTTTATTTTTCAAATTTTACTTCTTTCATTCTCCCATTCTCCACCTCCTCTATCTTTACTAGTATTACAGTTAAGCTCTGCTAATCTTTAGATATTTAGTTAACCTATGCTATTACTGCTGAATTCTTTTCTATTTTAAGTAGAGGTGTAGTTGCTGTATTTTGTGGACATTTACTATATGTCACCATTTGGTTTGTTCTTGTACCTATGTTATAATTGCAGATCTCGGTGCTGGGGATTTGGCTCAGTGGTTCTGCTGCCTGCTTCGCAAGGACAAGGTCCCAAATTTGATCCCTGGTACAAAATAATAACAATAACAATAATAATAATTGCAGATCTCTGTTCTATGATTAATGGTGGTACATTATTGAATCTCATGGTATGTCAGTATCCAATTTGTCTTTGACTTATTACTGCTGCTGATTTTGTTACTATTGCCAGGATGACACAGTTGTTGCTATTAATTGGTTGATTGTTTTTTGCCTGTATGCCAATATCTGCTTTGTTTGTGGCATTAACAATACAGCAGTCCATTCCCAGAAAACTGGGTAGTGGGTCAATTATACTGCATCCTTCCCTCCCAGATTAACAGAGGTGACAGAGGAGATTGGCTCGTGGGAGAGAGGGAAAGGCCTGTGGTTAGCCACATACAGAGTGCACCTGAACTAGACATCACCTGGAGATCTCCTTACTAGAACAACCACAAACCTCAGCACAAAAAAAAGAAGTAAAGGAAACAATACCTCCCCAAAATCCCACCTTGCCCAAAGCTAATCCAACAGGAATTGGTAGGAAGGAAATAAAAAGCCACACAGCTGAATTTGCTCAAAATGATAGAATAGGAGACAAACAAACAAAAACGGCTCGTGGGAGAGAGGGAAAGGCCTGTGGTTAGCCACATACAGAGTGCATCTGAACTAGACATCACCTGGAGATCTCCTTACTAGAACAACCACAAACCTCAGCACAAAAAAAAGAAGTAAAGGAAACAATACCTCCCCAAAATCCCACCTTGCCCAAAGCTAATCCAACAGGAATTGGTAGGAAGGAAATAAAAAGCCACACAGCTGAATTTGCTCAAAATGATAGAATAGGAGACAAACAAACAAAATCAGATAATAAGGTGCTTGGAGAGCTCAAAGATGATATAAGTAAACAGACGATGGATTTAATAAATAAAATGATGAGTGAATTTACAGAACACACTAATAGAAAGCTATCTGAGCTAAACAAAATGATACAAAATATGAATGAACAGTTTAGCAAAGAATTGGAGTCCGTAAAAAGGTGGAGTCTGGTGAAAGAAATCCAAGAGATTAAAGATTCTTTTGAAATTACAGGCAACAAAAGTGTCCAGTGTAGCCAGGCCTGGTGGCACACACCTGTAATCCCAGTGCTCAGGACACTGAGGCAGTAGGGTCACTGTGAGTTTCAGGCCAGCCTGGGCTGCACAGTGAGTTCAAGACTGGCCTGAACTATACAGCAAGACCCCGTCCCAAAAAGCCAAAAAAAAAATTTTTTTTAAATAAAGGGCCAGGGATTTAGATCAGTGGTGCCACCACCTGCCTCACAAGGTACAGAGTTTGATCCCCTCCCCCATACCAAAAAAATACATTAAAAATTAAAATTTAAAAAAAAGAACTGGCCAATGTAAGAACAGATCATCAGAACTAGAAGATAAGGTTGATGCTGGTGACCAATGATTCAGAGAATCTAGAAAACAAGAGAATGCTAAAAATTAACCCAGAGGCTGCTAAATGATGCAAAGAAGACTAATCTAAAAGTAATCAGAATTAGCAAAAAAAAATTAGGAAACAGCACAAATGGCATAAAAACCTGTTTACAAAAATGATAGCAGAAAACTTTGCTATCTTTATAGGGAAAGAATTTAACATAAATTCATACAATAAGTGAGGCTTATAGAACCTCCAAACAGCGATGATCAGAAAAGAAGTTTCCATGACACATAATGGTCAAAATCCCAGAACTCCAACACAAGGACAGATTCTTAAAAGCTGTTAGAGGCTGGGCCAGGGATTTAGCTCAGCTGCACTGCTCTTGCCTTGCAAACCCTGTTACCACACACAAAAAAAATGCTGTTAGAGAAAAGCAGCAAATCACTAATAATGGCAAACCTATTAGAAATAGAGCAGACTCCTAAACTTTTGAAGCTGGGAGAGCTTGGAGTGAAGGGTCTTAAGCCCCAAACAATAAAACAACTTCAAACCTAGACTGAAATATCTAGCAGAATTATTTCTCAAAAGTGATGGAGAAGTAAGAGCTTTCCAGGACAAATGGAAATTCATGTTCACTAAAGCAAAACTCTAGAAAATGCTCAAGGATACCCTAGAAGGAGATAATAAAGTGAACAATGCCAAAAAGTCTCATAGAATAAATACACCAGAAAGGTTGAGCAGTTAAACGGAGGAAAAAAAGGAACCAGCAGCAGGAAAATAATGCAATGAAAGGCGTAAGTTGTGTGAGACCAGGCTATGGATGGGCTGCAGAACCAGAGAGGCCTGGCCGACCTCTTGGGCTTCCCCCACCCTTGTTTGTACACAGGGATGCTGATGCCACAATATCCTGGAGCAGAACAGCATCAGCAGTGGGCTAAACAAAGAAAACTACATATCTGGGAATGAGATTGTTATGTTCTTTGTTATTTATCTACAGTTCTTGGATCCTTGAATCACAGGTAGGCTGCATTGCCTTGTTTTACTAATAAAAACAGGACTTTCCAGACTTCCTGTGCACTTTGACTGCTAGAGGCAGAGCTCCCTGGGTCTCCTTTGCCATGTTATCTTTGTATCTTTGTGCTTTAAGCCTCATTGCACCTCCAGGTCAGGATAAACTCATAGGCTGCTTTCTACATAAATCAATGCCTTTTCATCGCTAACTCTCAATGTGAATGGTCTCAATTCCCCAATCAAGACACAGATGACAGAATGGATCAAAAAACAAAACCCAACACTATGTAGTAAACAGGAACACACTGAATTCAAAAGAAATTCATAGGCTAAAAATCCAAGGATAGAAAACAATACTTCATAATACAGGAACACAAAAACAAGCAGGACTAACAATCTTAGTTTCAGACAAAATGGATTTCAAGATAAAACTGATCACGAGAAGCAAAGAAGAACATATATGTTTGTTAAGGAAACAATTCAACAGGAAAGACAAGAATTATAAACATATATGCACCAAACACTGGCACATTGAACTTAATTCAACCAACACTACTAGACATAAAAGGTTGGATAAACATCAATACAATTATAGTGAGGGAACATAATACACTGTTATCATAGACAGACCAACAAGACCAAAAAAAAAAAAAAAAAAAAAAAAAAAAACAACAATCCCAGCACTTGGGAGGCTGAGGCAGAAAGATTGCCACATGTTCGAGGCCAGGTTGGACTGCATGAGAAATTATCTGAGTTGAACCAAACCTTCAAACAAATGGACTTAATAGATATCTACAGAGTGATCTACCCAACAAAAATAGAATATACATTCTTCTCAGGAGCATCTGTAAGTCTCCAAAACAGACCATAATCTAGCCTATATAAGACTAAGTAAATGCAAAGAACTGAAATTATCCCATGAATACTATCAGCTCATAGTGCAGTTGTTGCGACAAACAGTTGGGTTAAAAAAAAAAAAATTTTTTTTATTGCTAGTAGCAAGGCTAGACCCTGGAAACAAGTCCTTGTGGTCTGACCCTGAGCTCACATCTGAACATTTTATATTGTTGCAAGTGAAGCGGGGATTATCTGGCAAAGCAGAAACATTACACTGTGGCTTTTAATTTTTTGGGGTGGCTTGGCGAAACTTCGATAAGCAGCTACAGCAAAGTCCTAAGATATCTTGTTGCTACAAGGAGAGCATTGCAGTTTGGAAAGTATATATCACCTTTTTTTTTTGTACTGGGAAATGAACTCAGGTTCTTGTGTTTGCGAGCCGGGTGGCGGCAACAGAGCTAAATCCCCAGCCCAGGAAAGTACATATTATCTTAAACACAGCATGTCTTAACATTTCATGTGAATATTGTGTCTTAGCTTATGAATTACAATTTTTCTGTAATACAATGAAACTAGAAATCAATGACAAGAGAGACAACAGAAGCTATGCAAACAGACAGTAAATCATAACTCTTGAAAAATCAGTGGGTCACAGGAGAAATCAAGGAAGAAATTAGATAGTTCCTAGAATCAAACAATAATACAACACTCCAAAACTTATGGAACACAATGAAAACAGTCCTAAGAGAGAAGTTTATAGCTATAAAATGAATGCCCACATCAGAAAAATAGACAGAGCCCAAATAAATAACTTAATAATGCTCCTCAAGGTCCTAGAAAAACACGAATTCAAATCCAAAGATAGTGTAAAAAAGGGAACTATAAAGCACAGAGTAGAAATTACTGAGAGACTAAAAAATAATAAAAAGAATGCATTGAAGAGTTGGTTCTTTAAAACATAAACAAAATATATAGACTATTAGCCAACATTACTGAAAGACCCAAATCAATGCAATTAGAAATTAAAAGGCAAAATAACAGACATAAATCCAGAGGAATATTAGTGATTACTTTGAAAATGTGTACTCTTGGGCTGGGGATTTACCTCAGTGATGCCACAGCCTGCCAGGCAAATGCAAGATCCCGAGTTTGATCCCTGGTACCAGAGGAAAAACAAAACAAAACAAAACAAAAAATGCGTACTCTGATAAATTGGAGAATCCAGAAGAAATGGATAAATACATAAATATGAATGACCAAAACTGAATTAAGAAGATATAAAAACCCTGAATAATCCAATAACAGGCAATGATATTGAAGCAATAAAAACCTACCCCCCCAAAAAAATCCTACCAACTAAGAAAACCCCAGGACCCAATAAATTCACTACTGAATTCTTAATAATTTTATGGACGATTTAATGCCTACACTCCCCAAATTGCTTAATGAAATTGAAAATAAAGGAGGGCTACCAAAGTAATTCCCGGAAGTTATCATTACCCTGATTCTAAAACCATTCAACTCTAAAAAAGAACTACAAGTCTATCTCTAATAAACATAGATGCAAAGATCCTCATCAACACACTAGCAAACAGAATATAGCAAATCAAAATGATCATACATCATTGTAGGAACCAGCCTACAAGCGGAGCTCACAGCTTGACCAAGGGTGACGAAGGTGAAAAATAAAGAGACACAGAAACAAGTTAAAATCTGGGAGGCAATGGGGCTCATGTCTCCCTTCAAAACAGAGCCCCAAATGACTGGCGTACCTTGGCCTTATTCACTCAGACACGGGCACAAGCAATTAGAGCTCCACAGTATTCATCTGTCTCCCACTTCTGCAAGGTCAGACCAAGGCACAGTTGAGAGCACCAAAGCAGGCCAAGTCTAAGTAACATTCGATGAGTTGATTGCCACCTGGGTGCAGATGGGCCAAGAGCGAGAGGGCTACTGGCACCAGGAGGAGGACACTCGTGGTTATATGGGGCACTTAGGGGGGGCACTGCTCAAGAGGGTGGAAATTTTTAGAGTCCCATCGGTGATGGGCCTGGGTCTGGCTGACTGCGAGCAGCAAGGCAGCTGCTGGCTTCTTGTTATGTCTGTGCTCCGGTGGATGTAGTGGGTTGGCTGGGGCGGCGGTCCAACTTGGGAAACCTGTTGCCTTCCATGGTACTTCTCCAGGAAAACAACTTAACCTCAGGTGTTTTTTCTTCTCCCTGCAGCGTATCAGCATGCTTGCATGCACGCTTTCTTCCCAGTGCTCACGGAGGAGGCCAACTTGGACTCATG
This sequence comes from Fukomys damarensis, assembly GCF_012274545.1. Lineage (NCBI taxonomy): Eukaryota > Metazoa > Chordata > Mammalia > Rodentia > Bathyergidae > Fukomys > Fukomys damarensis. The sequence continues at coordinate 17,219,119 of NW_022900927.1, forward strand.
CTTCCCTTCTGGCCTCCCGTAAGTCATGGCCAAGCAGGCTGCACCCCAGGAATACGAGGGTGCTTCACATAGGCAGATTAAAATATCACATAAACAGAAGCAAGAACAAAAACCACATGATCATTTCAATAGGTACAGAAAAACCCTTTGACAAAATCCAATACCCACTCATGATTTTTAAAAACCTGAAAAAATAGGTATAAAATCACCTTATATTAATGCAATAAAAGCCATTTATGACAAACATACTACCAATATCAAATTAAATTGGAAAATGCTGAAATCTTTCTCTCTAAGATCAGAATAAAACAAGAGCCCTGGGCACGGTGGCACACACGTATAATCCCAGCACTAGAGAGGCTGAGGCAGGAGGATCTCTGTGAGTTTGAGACCAGCCTGAGCTACATAGAGAGTTTCAGGTTAGTCTCAACTACATAGTGAGACCCTGCCTCAAAAACAAAACAAACAGAAATAAGATAAGGATGTCCACTAACACCATGCTTGTTGAATATAGTACTTGAAACATTAGCCAGAGTAATCAGGCGAGAGAAAGAATTAAAAGGTGTATGTATAGTAAAGGAAGGAGTCAATATTATCATTCATCACAAATGAAGTGCGTTCTCTACATAAAAGACAAAAAATTCCACCAAAACACTTCCAAAATTAATAACCAAATTTAGTAATGTAGCAGGATACAAAATCAAAACCCAAAATCAATGTGTTCCAGCCAGAGGTGGTGGTGCAGAAATTGGGAGGCTGAGGCAGGAGAATCATTGCAAGTTCAAGGCCAATCTTGACTACACAGTGAGTTCAAGGCCAGCCTGAACTACATAGTGAGACTCAGTCTCCAGAAAACAAACATCATAGTGTTTCTGTACTCCAATAATGAACTAACTGAGACAGAAAAACAGTACCATTCACAATAGCATCAAGAAAAACACTGGGGATTAGCTCAGTGGTGCCAGTGCCTGCCTGGCAACCACAAGGTCACAAGGTCTTGAGTTCAATCCCCAGTACCAGCAAAAACAAAAACAAAAACTTAGGAACTAACATAACCAAGGATATGAAAGACTTCTACAGTAATAACTATAGTGCTCTGAAAAAAGAGATCAAAGAGGACATCAGAAAATGAAAAGAGCCGGGTGTGGTGGCACATGCCTGTAATCCCAGCACTTGGGAGGCTGAGGCAGGAGGATCATGAGACCAGCATGGGCTACATAGTGAGTTCCAGGTAAGTCTTAACTACATAGCGAGACCGTCTCAAACCGCCCCCTCAAAAAAAGAAAGCAAATGAAAAGACATCCCCTGTTCCTGGATAAGCATAAGTCTTAACTACATAGGGAGACCCTGTCTCAAACCGCCCCCTCAAAAAAAGAAAGCAAATGAAAAGACATCCCCTGTTCCTGGATAAGCAGAACCAATATTGTCAAAATGGCCATACTCCCCAAACAGATATATAGATTTAATGCAGTTCCATCAAAATAGCAACAGCATTTCCTCATAGAACTAGAAAGAACAATCTTAAAATTCATAAGGAGCAAAAGAGACCCAGAAGAGCAAAAGCAATTCTGAGCAACAAAAGCAAAGCAAGGGGCATCACCATCTCGAACTGCAAGTTAACTTACAAATGAAGTCCAGGAGCACAAAGTTGTGGCCCATTCGAGAAGCAGTCTGCTACCAATCATGAATCTGAGGGAGACAGTGAAGTTCCTGTTGACCGTACATTAAATTATAACAGAAACCAAGAGTTTGCAGTAGTGTCCATGGACCCTACTAGAAGTGTGCTTGCACTGTCGGCTGTGGCCCAGCTGTGGGACCCTGACCGCTGTGTAGCCCCTAGTCAGTCAGCATATAGCAATGCACATTCCTTTCTGCTCTGCTCCCAGATAAGATTAAAACAGAGTGTGTGTGAGCCTGGTTCGGGTAAACAAGGTAATGACTCAAGACTTTGTTCAGAACAGAACATCCTGGGGTCTGGAGATGATCAGAGTAGGAGACCAGGCACGCCCTACACGTGACCCCCTGAGATAGACAGCAGAAAACTGACCCCTGACCCCTTGCCTTTAAAAACTGTGCAAACCCCTGAGCCGGCGCCTCTCTGAGCTAGCTACGTAGTTCTGAGAGTGCCGTCTGGCCAGACTAATAAAGGTCTGTTTTCCAACTAGCCCGGTGTGTTCCTTCCTGGGAGATTCTCGCTTCTCGTCAAGCTCCCGGAGCCATCGCTGGGCTATAGGTCCCAGCATCGTGGAGGCCCTTTCGGCTGTTCAAGCTCCTCGGAATGGAAATAAGGCCCTAGATCTTAACACAGCCTGGGGGTACAAGCAGTGTCAAGCTTGAAGAAACCCAGCATTTAATACATCTTGACATCCAGAGAAAAAGGTTAAAGGGAAAAGGCAAATTAAAGAGGAAGGCATCAGTAACCAGAAACAGCAGAAAAGACCCTCCCAAGGCAAACGGCAGAATCCCAGGGGAACAGATATGTATCTACCCCTCCTTCCTCTGAAAGCTGCCATGACGATGATCAGCATCAAGAAAACACGAGACAGGAGATCAAAGAAGTAGAGGAAAAACAGCCAGGAGTCAAAACGGGATTTATTGCATCTTTCTAGGATTTTCTGAAATTGGCCCCAAGCAGCAGTTCTCCACTCTTGCCATCCAAATGCCTAACAGGACCAGACGACCAGGGACCCAGATTATCCGTATATTTTGCCACCGCCCCCCCACCCCCGCCATTCCCAAAAATTTCACCTACAACACCCACACCGTTAGGGATGGAAACTGGGGCTAACAGTCCATCAGAAAAAGGAGACAGCAAACTTAAAAGCTTGGAACATTCATCTTCATTTTCTTCTGATGAAGATGATTCTGGAGCCGGGGATTTAGCTCAGTGGTTCATCAGCTCAAGGACCGGAGTTCAATCCCCAGTACCAAAAATAATTTTTAAAAAGATGATCCTGGAGAGTGCAGTCAGAATATTTATAAAACATCTCTGCTTCCTTAGCTGTGTTGGACGCTACTTCTCATAAAAAGAAGAAAACAGTTTCAGAAGCCTTACTAGTGGCAACTCCTAGCCCATCTGCAATACAACTGGTCCTGCTTCGGCTTTTTCCACCACTGTATGTGCAGCTAAGCAAGAACCTCTCCACTCTACTTCCTCTGCAATAAACAGCGTGGAAAATATAAATGCCACAGAACTCCCAAAACCCAAACTTGACAGTCTTCCTTCAGACCAATTGGCCGACAGACAGGACACTGTTGCCATAGGAGGTTTTACAGATGAGGAAAACACAGAGGGCGGAGGAAAAGGCCAATACAGAGAGCGTGAGGAATTTGTGATAAAGATAGACGACACAGAGGCTTTTAAGGAGGCTGTAAAAAACGGGAATAGAACCCCAGCTATTTGGAAAAGCTTTGTTACAGAAATTTGTTCCTGAAATTCGAGATGGACAAAGAGAATCTGCAGCTACAAAGAGTGGGCATCCTACGAAGGGCTGCATCAGTCGAAGAGACAGATTCATTTTGCATTATATATAGTTCTGAAAAAACTGTTCAGGCCAAACTAAGTATGAGCGGTAAAACTTCAGATCCTCCATCATCCGAAAACCACAACTACAAAAGCTCCTGCCGTGAAACTCCGAAGTTAAACAGCTAAAAATAAAGGCTGAGCCACCACCAAAGTAGCGGAAGAAATGGAAAGAAGAATTTTCATCGTCCCAGTCTGAGTCATCTCCTGAGATCCAGCTTAGCAATACCGAGGACGAGGAATCTGATCCTCCAGCTCCTTTTGTCACTCGGTTTTTGATCACAAGAGCAGTGAAGGAAACTTTTAAGAGTTACACGGAACCGCTTGTCAGTATTGCCCTGGCGCCAGACACAGTGCAAGGCTTAGAGAACAATGATGAGCTACTTTTACCTCATGTGAAAAAAAAAAAAATAGGGCCAGGGATTTAGCTCAGTGGTTCCACCGCCTGCTTCATAAGCTCAAGGACCTGAGTTCGATCCCCCATACCAAAAAAGATGACATGCTAAATGATTATCGAAAAAGACTTTTGAATCTTCATTTGGATCAACCCTTCAAGGATGCTTTAGAGAGTTTTCCCGAACTAACAATAACTACTTGAGACTCTAAAGCAAGAAGTGGAAGATCTACTATTTCTAAAATCAAAACGAATGGCAAAGCTTATAACAAGAAAATTCTGAGGACTTCTTTTTTTTTTTCAGACAGGGTCTCACTATATAGTTGAGACTGACCTGGAACTCACTATGTAATCTAGGTTGGTCTCGAACTCAGTGGTCCTCCTGCCTCAGCCTCCCCAGTGCTGGGATTACAGGCATGCACCACCGTGCCCTGCCTAACTCTGAGGACTTCTAAAATAACCACCAAATCTGCACCAGAGTTTGCTGTTGATCCAGAGAAAATACAGCTGTACTCTTTGTACCATTCACTCCATCCTCATAAATATCATGTTTACTTGATGTATAAAGATGAGATTTCTTCTGTGCAGAAAAAAAAAATGAAGACAGGACAAGAGGAAATTGTTCAACTTCATATGAAAAATGTGAAATGGGTGGAGGACTTATTTGAAAAATTTGGAGAACTTCTAAATCATGTACAGCACAAACATTCCTAACATTGCCCCACAAACCCAACCTTTTTAGAGCACTAATGAGATTGTGAGAGGTGGTCACAGATAATCAATGTTAAGCAGCCCTGGTCTCCTGTGGATAGGCTCTTCCATCGTGGATGTTTTACCAGGACCTTTGCTAAAGGACAGAGGTGCTGTCGAGGCAGTAAGTCCTTAGAAATGGACCTTCATGGCTGGGGTTTAGCTCAGTGGTTCCACCGCCTGCCTTGCAAGCAAAAGGACCCGAGTTCGATCCCTGGCATCAATAACAAAACAAAACAAAAAAAGAAATGGACTTTCATCCCATGACATTTTTATCCTAATGAATGATTTTTCTATTTTGTAAACCATTGGGTAACAGAGTTTTATTTTCAGAAAAATTTTTGGCAAACAATGAAGCATGCACTAAATATAATTTTTATTTATTGCTACAGAAATAACGCCTAAATAACTTGATGATCAGACCCTGGCTAAATACCAGAATGAAAGAAAGGTGGCAGAAAGCATAAGCTTGAACTCCAGCCTAGCCACAAAACAAACTCTTTGCACATTATGGGAACAGATATGGCACGCTGGGTCATCTTGTCTGAGAATATCACCAACTCTAAATATAAAATTCAGAAAGTGCATCCTGCTTTATGGACTCGTTTGGATATGTTCAGGAAACTGGAGATGGAATGGGTGTAGTTCTGTGCTTTTCCTGTCAAATTATAGCGTTATAAAAGAATAGTGACATACTATTTTCCCTATCTCAGAGAAAAGTATTTTCATTTATTCTGTATTTTTGCTTTGGAAAATTTTCAATTGTATGTTTTTTTGTAGTTGCATTTTTTACAAGTTGTGGTTAGAATTATGTTCTGTGTACTATAGTTCATTGTTATCTGTAAAACCTAGGTAGTTAAAAAAAGTGTACAAGTGAAAAAAATCACACACAATAGAGATTTCCACAAACGCAAAACAGTTCCATTATCCTTAATTTTTTTATTTTTGAAAAACATACTTACTTTTAAAGTATACTTACACTACTGTGCTATATATTCATTACCATTTTATTTAACAGAACCGAACTCAGGACTTCGGCTTTTGAGGCAGGTGGGTGGCTGCACCGCTGAGCTGACTCCCCAGCCTTCATTACCATTTTAAATAAACTGATAAACATTTAAACCACTGTACTTTGTTTTTGCATTGCTGAGGGTCAGCTCCAGGCTTCACCCAGCCTCCTCAGAACTCCCAGAACCAATCCCACCCACACACCAAAGCTTCCTGCAGCCTCCATGGTCTTTTCAACGGATGCAACCTGGGCCTACAATTTTGAGGGTGCTGCCACACAAATGATATAAACCTGGCAAGAGCTTTCTCCAGAATAACTTTGAAGGGACACACATAGTCGTGCTTTTCCTTCATTTCGTAGTTGTGGGTAATTTTTTACGAATAGAAAAAGAAGTTAAATTAAATAGAATACATGAAATGCATTTCTACCATGAAAAAGAAGGAAGGATGATACAATAATATCACACGGAGCTCTGGATGTCCCTGGGGCTTCCTGTGAGTTGTAGTCTGCTGGAGGAGGAGAGTCTACTGTGAAATTCCTTGTGACTGTAGTTGCATTTTTTACAAGTTGTGGTTAGAATTATGTTCTGTGTACTACACTTCATTGTTATCTGTAAAACCTAGCTAGTTAAAAAAATGTACAAGTGAAAAAAATCACGCACAATAAAGATTTCCACAAACGCAAAACAGTTCCATTATCCTTAATTTTTTATTTTTGAAAAACATACTTACTTTTAAAGTATACTTACACTACTGTGCTATATATTCAATTGTAGTTGCATTTTTTACAAGTTGTGGTTAGAATTATGTTCTGTGTACTATAGTTCATTGTTATCTGTAAAACCTAGGTAGTTAAAAAAAGTGTACAAGTGAAAAAAATCACACACAATAGAGATTTCCACAAACGCAAAACAGTTCCATTATCCTTAATTTTTTATTTTTGAAAAACATACTTACTTTTAAAGTATACTTACACTACTGTGCTATATATTCATTACCATTTTATTTACTGTTGGTAACAGGACCGAACTCAGGACTTAGGCTTTTGAGGCAGGTGGGTGGCTGCACCGCTGAGCTGACTCCCCAGCCCTTCATTACCATTTTAAATAAACTGATAAACATTTAAACGACTGTACTTTGTTTTTGCATTGCTGAGGGTCAGATCTAGGCTTCACCCAGCCTCCTCAGAACTCCTAGAACCATGATCATTCCTTGCTACCACCTACCCACACCAAAGCTTCCTGCAGCCTCCATGGTCTTTTCAACGGATGCAACCTGGGCCTACAATTTTGAGGGTGCTGCCACACAAATGATATTAACCTGGCAAAAGCTTTCTCCAGAATAACTTTGAAGGGACACACATAGTCGTGCTTTTCCTTCATTTCATAGTTGTGGGTAATTTTTATGAATAGAAAAAGAAGTTAAATCAAATAGAATACATGAAATGCATTTCTACCATGAAAAGGAAGGAAGGATGATACAATAATATCACACGGAGCTCTGGATGTCCCTGGGGCTTCCTGTGAGTTGCAGTCTGCTGGAGGAGGAGAGTCTACTGTGAAATTCCTTGTGACCACGGCTCCTTTCAGATTCCCAAATAGCAAGTGATATTTTAGTTTATATCCTTACAACACTATATCTATATCCATCGGATTTATAGTTTTGTTCTTTTTTTTTTAAGTTTTGTTCTCTTAAAGACTCTTAAGGTTAGTCAACTAATCTATCTTATATAAAGAAAAGAGCTATAAAAAGGTAAGAAAAGAGGTAAAATGATATTCTACTTTATGTAAATGTGCCATAGGTTTTTCTTCTGATTTTGTTATTGGTGTTGTCTATTCCTAACTGGGAATGGTGGGACATGCCCGTAATCCCAGCACTTTGGGAAGCTGAATCGGGAGGATCTCAAATTGAAGCCTGGTGTGGGCATGTTAGTGAGAACCCGATTCAAAATGAAAAAGAAGCCAGGTGTGGTGGCACACACCTGTAATCCCAGCACTCGGGAGGCTGAGGCAGGAGGATCGCTGTGAGTTGGGAACAGCCTGGGCTACGTAGTGAATTCCAGGTCAGCCTCAATTACACTGTCTCAAAAAAACAAAACAAGGGCTGGGATTTTGCTTAGTGGTTCAGCCACTTGCCTTGGAAGCTCAAGGACCAGAGTTCGATTCCCGGTACCAAAACAAAACAGAGTGCTGGAGAAACGTGTCTGTCATGACCCTGGTCGTTTGTGTAAGGAACAGCTCCAGCTGCCAGCTTTCCCTAGGCAGCCAGAAAGAAGAAAAAAAAAATTACTCCATCACTCTCCCCTCCTGAGCCAGCCTCTTAGGTGACGGATTAATGCAGTGTTGAATGCCCACAAGCCACTTTCCATAGGGCCAGTACTGCCCCCTGGAGGGAATTCCAGGCATTGCTGAAGGCTTTGGCAGGCTGAAATTTTAGGGATTTGCACCACAGGCCTGAGTGGGTGAGTAGGGACAGACGAAGTACAGACAGTCTTGGGGCAACGTTCTGCTTCAGCATGGGAAGCCAGTGTCTGGATCGCAGATAGGCCCATGAGACCTTGTGGCCTGCGGCAGAAGAAATGGCTAAGAAATTTAAATTCAGGAGCAACAGCTTCATTCTCATGCTGGAGCACCGGGAGGCTGCAGGAGCTGGGCAACTTTCCATGGGCCACAGGCTCCGCTGCTGCTCCTGGTCCCACAGGTCCCACTGCAGACTTTTGGCTTTTTGTTTTTGTGGTCATGGGGATTGAACTCAGGGGCTGAGCATGCCAAGGCAAGTGCTCTACCACCAATCCAGGCTCATACCTTACAATTTACTTGTAATCTATTTTATTTACTTATGCAGTACTGGAGATGTACCAGGGCCTCCCCAGCCCTTTTTCATTCTGAGACAAGTCTTGCTAAATTGCTCAATTGCCCAGGCTGGGCTCAGACTTTTGATCCTTCTGTCTCCACCTCCTAAGGTGTTGAGACTACAGGTGTATACCACCTGCAGTGCGGGCTTTTTAACATTTTATTTTCAGAGAGCATCTCACGGAAACTCCCCAGGCTGGCCTCAAACTTGTGAGCCTCCAGCCTCAGCCGCTGGAGTAGCTGGGATAGGGTGTTGAGACTACAGGTGTACACCAGCTGCAGTGCGGCCTTTTTTAACATTTTATTTTCAGAGAGCATCTCACAGAAACTCCCCAGGCTGGCCTCAAACTTGTGAGCCTCCAGCCTCAGCCGCTGGAGTAGCTGGGATGACAAGGCCCACAAGCAGCTCGCTTTAGCATGTAAAGTCCCCGCCCAGAGTGTGCCTTTACTCTCAAGAGGCACAGGTTGCTTTGAGACAAACCCTCGGCCGTGGGGAATGACTGTGTCACTGCAACCGATTCTCAGACCCTATTGTTGTACCCAGATCTCAGTTTCCCCAAGGACCACCAGAGAAACGAGTCCGCTGCAAGTACAAGAGAAGTTTATTTCGGGTTCGAACCTGGACTCTTGTCCATCAGGGAAGCAAGAGCCCAGAGTTCAGGTTATAGCATGATTATATAGGGTTCAAGGGGCTTGAAATCTTCTTTCTATTGGCTCATTTTTACAATTCCTGATGATTCTATTGGCCTGTAATTCTAACTTACTATTGGGTATTATAAGATGTAATACTTCAAACTTATTGGCTACTATTTGGGCGCGGGCAGGGGTTTGCGCGGGAGATTTATCTTAGTTATCTAACTGCCACAGCCGGTTTCGCCATACTTTGACCTGAATAATTCTAACTTACTATTGGGTATTATAAGATGTAATACTTCAAACTTATTGGCTACTGTTTGGGCGCGGGCAGGGGTTTGCAGGGGAGATTTATCTTAGTTATCTAACTGCCACAGCCGGTTTCGCCATACTTTGACCTGGCTGCAGTTTCTGGAATAAACCGTCCAGTTGGGATTCCTGGAAACTGCTCATTTGGAATTCCTGAAAAACCTGGTTTTTGGTTAATCTATTCTTCGGCAATGGAAGGCTATCTGCAGAGTTTAAAGGTCAGCCCGAATAATGGAGCATCTAATCTGGCTTAGCTAAAACGGAGGGACTTTGGCCTCTTTCGGTTCCTCACCTATAGCCCTTCCCGCGCTTCTTCATGGAAGCTAAAAATCTGTTCGATGGACGACCTGAGCCTAACTGTAACTCTGCTTTACTTTTTGTGATTACTGCGCGTTTACAGCACACACTGTTCCCACTCCTTGTGTGGAGTTGTGTGTGTTAGGGACCTGATGCCGCCATTACGGGCCACGTTTCCAGGTTCTCCATACCTCCATGCCACTATCTTCAGTTTCCTTTTCCCAAGGCCGCCACAAGTTTAGAGAAATGAAACTTGGCTTCTGCAAGGCTAAGTCCTTAAAAGGCAACATGGCTTGTGATAGGTTAAAAGTAGCCCAGACCTAAACCAATAAAAGGACCACTCTTCTTTGTTCTTTCCCTCTGATCTGCTTTCCTGAACAAAGTTTCCTGTCGGACCTCTGGGTGTGTGGCCTTGTTGTTCCTCAGTGTGGGCACATAACATCTCTCAGGCACTCTTTTCAACCCCTTTCCTTCCCCTCCCTCACACCACCATCTCTTGATCCCCTTCCCATCACTGGAGAAGGACTTAGCTCTCTACTTATGATCTTTTGTTTTGCTCTTTATTTATAATTTGGGTTTCTCATATAAGAGAAACCATGCAACATTCAAGCTGGTGTACCTCCTTTCTGTTGTGTGTGTGTGTGTGTGTGTGTGTGTGTGTGTGTGTGTGTGTGTGTGTGTGTTGCTGGTTAAACCCAGGGCCTAGTACCTGGTGAGAAAGCCTCTTAACACTGAGCTACACTTGCAGCCCATTTTACAACGTACTTGTACATGAGTTTTTCTTCTGCTAGGAGGAATTGAACCTAGGGCCTTCACACTGAGCTACATCCCCAGGCCCCCACACCCCAGCCTTTAGAAGCTTTGTTTTTTTGTTTTTGTTTTGTTTTGAGACAGGGTCTTGCTTTGTAGTTCAGGTTGGCCCTGAACTCACTGCATAGCCCAAGCTGGCCTCAAACTTGAAGTGATCCTCCCGTCTCAACCTCCCAAGAGCTGGGATTACAGGCTTTTTATAAAATGCCCAGCTTTTTATAAAATTTTGATACAGGATTTTGCTAAGCTACTTAATCATTTAGGCTGGGTTCAAACTTTGTGATCCTCCTGTCTCAGCTTCCCAGTATTAGGATCACAGGCGTGTACTACTATACCTGGCTGCATAGTTTTACTAGATGCTAAATTTTCTAGGAATCCAACAACTGTTGTAAGACTTGAATAAACTAAAGTGACTCCATGCTAATAGGCCAGACTGTGCTTCTTCATATGCTAATTGCTAATTTGGCTAACAGCCTGCCAGAGGCAAATGGTATGACAAAAGGTGACCATAGAACATTTCCTGCTTGAGATAAGCAATGTGTTTGCAGTCTTGTTCTGTGAATTCCCTGACTCTTTGTTTAGAAAAACCTTATAAAAAGTACCTCAGCCCCTGAGCAGTTGCCTCTCTGAGCTACCTGGCTCCGGGATTGCCGGGATTGCCGTTTGGCCAGAATAATAAAGGTCTATTTACCATCTAGCCTGGTGTGTTCCCTCCTGGGTTTCTTGTTTCTCCATCGAGCTCCCGGAGCCTCACTGGGTGTTAGGGCCCAGCATCGTGGAGGCCTTTTTGGCTGTTCACGGCTTTCGGAATTATGACCCTGGGTCTTGCCTCCAGAGCCATCACTGGGCTATAGGACTCAGCATCATGGAGGCCTTTTTGGCTGTTCACGCTCCATGGAGTGGAAGTGAGACTTCAAATCTTACACTGTGAAAATCGAGGATTGTATTTTGTTTATCGTAGGACTTTACTTTTAGATACTATTTTAGGAAAACATTTACTTGAAGCAGGGTATGGTGGTGCACACATGCAATCACACTTGAGAGGCTGAGGTAGGAGGATTGTGAGTTCCAGGCCAGCCTAGACTTTTATAACAAGACTCTGTCTAAAAAACAAGACAAAGGAAATCATTTCTCTGAGGGAAACTCATGATGCTGTTTATGTCAGTAAAATCCTGAAACTGTTCCATGTGCTTTGTATCCATTACATCCCCATTATTCCTCAAAGCCTATGAATTGCACTGCTCATTATGCCTACCAGGACCATCACACCCAACATTTATGTGGTTTTTTTTTTTTGTTTAATTTTGTTTTGTATTTTAGTACTGGGGATCAAAGTCAGGACCTTGCATTTGCAAGGAAGGCACAGTGCCACAGAGCTAAAGCCCCTGACCCCCAACATTTATGTATTAACAGGGCAGTTTCATTTTGAGCATTACATTGATTTTTTAATGTGTGCATGAGGTGCACACCTTATAATGGCTAGCACTTGAGAGGCTGAGGCAGGAAGACCACTGTGAGTGAGGCCAGCCTGAACTACACAGCAAGACCCTGTCTCACAAAAATGAAAATAAATAAAATTGTCTACAGATGTATAATAAAAAAAAGTTCTATACTTACTTCTAAAAGGAGGTGTCAGAGGGCCAGGGATTTCGCTCAGTGGTTCTGGAGCCTGACTCGCAAGTACAACGACCTCTCCGGTACAAAAAAAAAAAAAAAAACAAACATGAGGAAGCTGAGGCAGGAAGATTGAAAGTTTGAGTCCTGCTGAGCAACTTGGTGAGATCTTGCCTCAAAATAAGAAAAATAAAGAAAAGTGAAAAGAAAAGAAAAAAAGAAAAGAAAAGAAAAGAAAAGAAAAGAAAAGAAAAGAAAGAAAGAAAGAAAGAAAGAAAGAAAGAAAGAAACAGGTAAAAGGAGGTGTCAGGCCTGACTTAAGTCGAGTCTTCACAAACCAACAGGGCAAAGCAAACAGGCTTTCAGCAAACAACAGCACCTTCTCAGTAAATATGGCAAACGGACTCAAAATGAAGTGTACAAGCCCCTGGCACCAGGAAGTTCAGTAAGTGTATACACACCTGAGCAAACCATCCTGTTACAGGGGAAAGACCTGCTAGATATCCAAGAAACTCGAGTTTGTGTTCTCTAAAAATCAAAGAATGAATTCTAGGAGCAACGGAGGCTAAGAGTAGGAAAAATTTATTGAAGGAAAGAAGCTTCCGTCTAAAAGAGACAGAAGGGGGACTGGAAAGTGGGTTGCCGGCTCACCCTAACTTTCAAAGATGTTTTATACAGCAAAGCCATGTGATGAGGCAGGTACAAAGTGGACAGAACTGTAAGACCCAATGGCAAATTTTAAGGCGGGCATGAGGTGAGGCAGAACCATGACCAACCAAAAAGATGAGAAGTACAGTCACCCAGGTAATATTGATTAAGTGGGGGTCAGGTGGGGATGTGAGTCATTTAGAAAGTATACAAGGATCTTCAGTAAGTGTGGGGTCAGGGATATATCCTGGAAAGGCTGGGCTAAGACCTTGCCCCCCCACCCAGGTGATTGATACCTATTTAGAATATCAATCACTGCTGTTTATCCCCAGGGGAAGCACAAGGGTATAGAAGTTTCTCTCCTTTTACAGTTCTGGCCACAGGGAATGTGTCTTGATTGTCCTCCCTTTTGGCTCCCTGCTGTGTTGGCTCCTTGGGGGCGGCCCTGTCTGACTGCCTACAAGATATCTCATTAACTTACCTATCTGCGATACAAGGAACTTCCCATTTAGAATATCAATCGCTGCTATCTATCTCTGGGGGAAGTAGTGCCTCCTCTTTTTATAATGCCAACTTGTGACTGTGCCTTAATTGTTCATGTTGGCTCCTGGAGGGCTGGCACCTTGAGGCAGGCCCTGTCTAACTGCCTACACGATGCCTAATTAACTTACCTATCTACAGTACTTGGGCATCTTTAGTCAAACATTTCACCCCAGATTCCTGAGCCCCTTCAATACCTGATAAGCCTAATTCCTTTCCCAGTTAACCGCTAATATCTCCTTCCTGGAGTCAGCCCAGCCACCCTCGGATGAAATCGCTCCAGCGAGCTGCCATTGTCTCTCCCAACATCAGCCCATCCACAGGCCTCTGCAATAAACTCGGCCTTTTCCAGCTGTCTACTAGAATCTCTTGATTTTTAGTTCCCATTACCTGGAATAAACTTTCCTTTCAAAAGCCTGTTTTGACAAGTAGACTCTTTATAACGAGAGACCCGAGAAGACATTTTATGATACTGAGTAAAACAGCTGCCTGTGACTTCTCCATTCCAAACAAGGCTCTAGTTTCACTTTTCCAGGATCAAATGACCCTTTGAACTGGTCTCCCTAGAATCAAAGAGAAGCCAATCAATTCAAATTCTCCCATGTAGCCACCATTACTATTTTGACAACCCCAGCCCTATCCCCTCTTCACATTCCTGGGATGGCTTTCATAGACTGGAGCAAGATCTCCAACCTGAGAAGAAACCTCTCTTGCCAACCATTGACTTCCTCACTATTGTAGCACATTCTGACAACACCCAGGATGTGTTCAGTAAACACCAACTGATTTAAAACTGCCAATCTAAATCCAAAAGCCAGACTAAAGATAACAGAAATAGAGGGACTAATATATTAAAGGTCCTCAAGTATGGGTCGGGAAAATTGTCCCGGGGCCTTCCGGTCCTACAGGAAGATGGGCCTGCTGCCATGTCTCTAATTGTTGGTCCCCACTCCTGGAGTTACCCTGGGAGAGCCACGGGACATGCCACAGAAGTGTTTTTAAGCTACTTTTCCTTGCACAAGACAGGTTGAGGTGAAAGTAGGTAACACCTGCAATCAGCAGTCGCTTGTAATCCACGGCCATGCCTGTCATACCAGCTCAGGGAAGAAGGAGCCACAATGCTGCAGAAAAACTAAGGAGGCAAGAGAGACCACATTGGACTAAAACAGGAGAATTTATATGGTGCCTCATGACTCAGTTGGACTCATTCCAAAAGACTGAGCAAGTGCACGAGGAAAAGGGTTTCCTTACATTCAGTTTTTGGCAGGAAGCACTCAAGTTACCGAAATGAGAAAGAAGGGCAGTTAGTCATTCCCATGTCACCTTCGTATCTTAGCCTTGAAGAGAAACAGTCTTGTGTTCCCAGGGTGTCAGGATGTTATAAAACTGGTTCACAGCCTTTCCCTGTGCATTTTATCAGCCACAGCACAGGGTGCTGCACCCTCAAGGGAGGAGACGTCTGAAGAGGAAAGGCTTGGCCCTCTCCCTTAGTCCTGGGAAGGACATGGGGTCGCACTCTTGAGGAAGTGGGTGTCAGGAGGAGAGTTACCTAAGGTTGGGAAGATTTGGGGGGTCAGAAGCTTATCTTTTCTGAAGTTCTGCTTTAGCAATATGAGGCTCCCATGCTTTCCTGAGGTGACACAAGGCTGTTACACTGCCAGCTTTGGGGTAAGGAACCCAGATAACACAGGTACATCAATTCTCAGTGAAGTTCAAAGTCTTGCTTT
>NW_022900927.1:17234280-17234675 GCF_012274545.1 Fukomys damarensis
GAATAAAATAAAGCAGCCATTTGCTGCTTCTGCCTGCAGCCCCATGGTTTCCAGGCAGCTCCCTATGTGCACACCGCCCACTGGAGTTGAATGCAAGGACCTCTCAAGGCTGAAGTCACTGAGTGGATGTCACCACCTGATGGCAGCAGTGTCCCACAACTCTGGGAGTCAGTGTGCTAAGAGTGACAGTGATTCGAGATAGGAAGTGACACCACACAGATGGTGACCCAGAGGCCCTTTCGCTTCCTGGCCATCAAGCCATGGTGGTCCTCATGGGAGCTCGGGTGAGGAAACCCCACACCAGCCTGTCTTTTCTTTTCTTTTTTTTTCATACTGGAGATTGAACTCAAGGCTTTTGTACTGAACTACATCCCTTCATCCCTGCTTTTAAATGT
>NW_022900927.1:17234784-17307428 GCF_012274545.1 Fukomys damarensis
TTTGTGCAGGGCTCAAACTCAGGACCTCACACCTGCAAGGCAGGTGGTAGAACAACTGAACTAAATCCCTGGCCCCAATTTAATTATATTTTGAGAAGGGTCTAAGTCACTAAGTTTCCCAGGCTATCTTCAAACTTGTGATTCTCCCATCTCAGGCTCTAGAGTGCTACCACACAGGCCCTAACCTTTTTTTTCAGAAATACTCTATTTTAAAACTTGTGGGCCGGGGATTTAGCTCAGTGGTTCTGCCACCTGAGTTCCATCCCAGGTAAAAAAAAAAAAAAAAAAAAAACTTGTGCATATTTATAGGGTTGTTTTTTGGTTTTGTTTGGTTTTTTGAGACAGGGTCTCACTATGTAGTTGAGACTGACCTGGAATTCACCATGTAGCCCAGGCTGGTCTCAAACTCACAGAGAACCTCCTGCCTCAGCCTCCCAAGTGCTGGGATTACAGGTGTGCACCACCACAACCTGGCTAGGTGTGATATTATTGCAAATAGCTAAATTAGTTGGAAATTACTGTAAGGCAGTTAAACAAAACTGGGGCCTCAGCATAGAAAAACAATTGAGGCACATTCACTGGTTAGCATTATAAAAAAAGAGGAAAACTACTATTCCCAAGTACTTCCCCTAGGGATAAACAGTAGTAATTGATGTTCTAAACAGGTATCAATCACCTGGGTGGGGACCAAGACTAACCTTTAACGGGTCCCTTCTAGGAAAGGTCCCTGACCCACCCTTTACCAAAAATCCTCCTACTCCCACTTTGTGACTTGCTTCCCCATTGGCTCCCCATTTAATCAATATTACTTAAATAACTATACTTGTTGTAATCTTATTGGTTGATCATAGTTTTGTCCCATCTCATGTCCACCTTGTGATTTCTCATTGGATTGATATTACCTAAGCGACTATACTTGTAATCTTACTGACTATAGTTTTATCCCATCTTGAACCCACCTCACCTTGTAGCTTTGTCCCATAAAACACCTTTGAGAAGCAGAGCAGGTAGGCAACCCACTTCTTGGTCCCCCTTCTGTCTCTGTTAGAAGCTATCTTTCTCTCAATAAATTTTTCCTACACTTAATCTCCATTGTTCCTAGAATTCATTCTTTGATTTTAGAGAACACAAACTTGTACATTAGATATCTAGCAGATTTGGGAGTCATATCTCTTCCCCTATATCAATATGATGGTTCAGTGCATACGTCCGGGATGACTTTTACTATCACTGACACAATCCCTGCTATCTATTGGCTCAGTGGAATCCTTTTCTTTTGTTATGGAAGGTGGCATGGGAGCAGAGGAATCACACAGAGAGACAGAGTTTGGGTAAAACAACAAAGTATATCGCAAGCAAGTTCAGCCCAGAAACACAACAAGGCTTTCAAGACAAACCCTGGATTGAGGCTGTGCTCAGCTTATATACATTTGAGGCTGCACAGGCTTACATAGGAGTCACATACCACACGCATTTTCCAGGTTAAAATGTATCTTTTCCTGGAACTTTTAACCTTAGAGGGTACTGTCCCAAACCAAGTATTCAAACTATGTGTCAGGATTCTTATCAGGTGTCTTACATTCTGCTGGGGGCAAGCTATTGTGATCAGGCTATTCAGGGAATTTAGTTAGACTGTTAGTCGCCTGTGTAACTACACAACAGGGTAGGATAGTGTTGGGCGCTGGACTGCCAGCTGGTGGAAGTGCTGCCATCTAGAGCTAAGTGGAACCATTTTTAGAGATGTTTCCTTCCTGAAGTTGTTTCTAGAATTGTAGTTCTTTGTCCTAGTAAACGCCCGTTAATCACCCATTAAGGTTGCCTTTGTGATTATAGCCTATAATAGTTTGTAGTTAAACCTACTTCCTCTTTCGTTTGTGGTTTTTTGCTTTAAAAGTCTCATGCTTGCCTGCAATAAACGTTGCCCTGATCATCAGACTCTTGTCTTGGCGTCCTTCTTTCTCTCCTGGCCCCATCTCCACCCGATGCTCTTTCAGGTTTGAGACACTGCTGGACAGTGCTCTGCGTCGCCGGCTCACAACAGGATAGGGCAGCAAGCAGTTTTCCTATGAGTAATACAAGTACAACACTCTTTAATTCACCCTGAATTACAAGACAATTCTTCGGAGTTTTTCAAAAGAAAAAAAAAAATGAGCGGGGTGTGGTGGTGCTCGTCTGTAATCCCAGCACTCCGGAGGCTGAGGCAGGGAGGATCGCTGTGAGTTCGACACCAGCCTGGGCTACATACTGAGTTCCAGGTCAGTCTCAACTATGTAGTGAGACCCTGTCTCAACCCCCCCCTAAATATATATGAACACAAAGAACAGAAGCAATTATTGAAGGCCACTACTTCACACTGAAAACATCACTCTTAGTGGCTCACCACAGTGCTAAAGCTAAGAAGCCCTTTTCTATGGGTGAACACTGGATTCTGCCATGCTGCCTGGGACATCTGTCATGAACTTTCAGGAGAGGCTGCTGTTCAAAAGGTGACACACGTTCCCCATTAAGCTAGCACTAAACTAGATGAATTGATGAAATAGGTGAATTAACTTTGTGCTAGGAGATGATCAATGCTTGAGACTGTAAATGACAATGGCCTTAAAAACAGGTACAAAATAACTTCAATTCTCCATATATCCTGGACCAAAGTCAAGGGGGAATATCTTGAGATTACCACAAAAACATTAAAAAGCCTGCTTCCATTTTCTTTCTTTGGGGGGGGGTTGTTTTGTTTTTTTGAGACAGGGTCTTACTATGTGGTTGAGACTGACCTGGAACTCACTATGTAGCCCAGGCTGGTCTCGAACTTACAGCGATCCTCCTGCCTCAGCCTCCCGAGTGCTGGGATTACAGACGTGCACCACCACACAAGGCTCCTGCTTCCATTTTCAACATCCTATCTTTGTGGAGGAGGGCGTCCTACAGTGACAGCAACCAACACAAAATTACAGAGTAGACAGGACAAAAGCAAGCACACTTACGGTGTCACCGCCTCCCTTACCATCTGATTGTAGGAAAACAAGCTTGGGGGTCCTATGGATTTTGTATTGTAGTGAGTTGTGTAGTTATTTAATTAAGTATTCCAACATCATAATAAGAGGAATAAAATGCATGACAAACATAGTGTGCTGAATCATCTTGAATCACACTGCCTCGTCTGTGGAAAAGTTGTCTTCCACAAAGCTGATCCCTGGTACCACAAAGGTGGGGACCACGGCTGTCACCTGTCCACCCTTGTACTATATAAATAAGTGGTGACAGGATGGTGAGAGGAAGCACAACCTTGATTCCTGAGATCTGCAGAACTGGAGAGCGTCCCATGACTCTGGGCAATGAGCTGCTGCGCACTGTCTGGTCCACCGGCTGGGCACACTCGTGAGCTCTCTGGATGAGCTGGATAAAGCCATCCTAAATCAGCTGGCTGAGATTAACCCTAGGGCCTTCACGAAGTGACATCCTCAGTCATTGAGCTGCTGCGCACTGTCTGGTCCACCGGCTGGGCACACTCGTGAGCTCTCTGGATAAGCTGGATAAGCCATCCTAAATCAGCTGGCTGAGATTAACCCTAGGGCCTTCACGAAGTGACATCCTCAGTCGCTTTTTTTGGTACCAGGGATCGCACTGGGGACCCTGCACTTGTGAGGTAAGTGGAGGAACCACTCTCAGACTTTTTTTATTATTTTGAAACAAGACCTCAAAAAGTCACTAAATTATCCAGGCTGGGGCCGGGGATTTAACTCAGTGGTGTCGCCTCCTGCCTCGCAAGCGGAAGGTTCTGAGTTTGATACCTGTCACCAAAACAAATTACCCAGGCTGGGCTTGAACTCGTGGTCTTTCTGCCTCAGCTTCCCAGAGTACTGAGATTACAGGCGTGCACCGCTTCAACTCCCATCTGTTCCGTGAGGTGGTAGGTGCAGACCACACACTAAAGACAGCTTTTTATGGAGTTTTTTGAGTTCCTCATATTAATCCTTTGTTTAATTCCTCAGATAATTAAGTTCCTCCGATATGAATACTCTGTTGTTTGAGAATATGTTCTCCTTTCTCTGTGTTGTTTCAAGCTTCTTAGTTTCCTATAACTCCGTTTGTCTATTTATGTTGTTATGTTTTGGCAACCTAATCAGAAAAACACTGCCTTCACTAAATTGCGAAATATTTCCTCTATATTGTTTTGTAATAGCTTCAGATCTTAAATCTATGTTTTTCATCCATTTTGACTTTTATGCAGGATAAGAGCGGGACCTAGTTTCACTCTTCTATATACAGACTTGCAGGTTTCCTAGAGTGATTTCTTAAAAGGATTGCCCCTTCCCCAATGAACACTTTGTAATGCCTGATAGAGTTCCCTGCTAGATAAAGCGGCCCTAATCCCACATCCTAAATGTCTCTTCCCCACAGATAATAAATTGTTCCAGGGAAACAAAGACCCAACTTGCCCACCATAAAGTTCTCCCACTTCTAGACCTTCCCACTGGGAAACTTAAACTTGCCAATGGATTTAAACCTCACCTCTGGCTGCAGCCAAATGTCTACCTCCACTATGCCCCCCACCTTTTATGACCCCTTGCCCATATAAAACCTCACCCAGCCAGCCCCTGACCCCTGTTGTCACCATTGTTTGAGACAGCCCAGCACCCTGTCCTCCATACCCCCTCCCCCTAATAAAAGTCTAGTTTTGGGTGTTGGTGTCTCGGGCTCCATTTCGTCCCATTGGTCTCTGTGCTTGTTTTTATACCAGTGCCATGCTGTTGGGAGCAATTCTACAGAATTTGGGGAGGGGGATCATTTCACAATTAAAATTATGATCAGGCCTGGTTCTCCTACCTATAAGCCAGCTGTGCCATGTTGAGATATAACTCCATTTTCATCTCTAGTCACAGGTAAGACCTCAATGGTCCAGTGATGCTGTGATTCTCCAGGGCGGGATTTCATGAGCTGAAGATATCCCAGGGAGGCACAAAGTTCTAATCAACATAAATTCCTCATCGTTCTAGGGTTATTACCACCTAGGAGTATCCCTCCAACCTCAGAGTCATCTGTTACTCCCATTGTACTGAATAAAGGTGTGGCAAGCTCCAGGTCTTCCATCTTTGCTGCCTAGAGCAGCACTGATCAGGCCCAAAGCTCAGCTGCTAAGTCTCATTTCTGTCTATATATTAATTAATTCACCTTGTGCTGTCCTGGCTCACAGGAAACTAGGACTCACTGCAGGAGTCCTAGTAACATTCCCCTTACCTGTTCCCTGCACCATGCTGTTCTGAGTAGTATTGCTCGGCAGATTTTTTTCCCTCCTTAAACTGGGAACCGAGCCTTGCTAGCCAAGCATTCTGCCAGTGAACTGCATCTCCAGCCCCTTTAAAAAAGTTTTCTCTTGTCATAGGGTCTTGCAAAGTTTGTCAGCCTAGGCTTGAACGATCTTCTTGTCTCAGCCTCCTCAGAACCAGGATTACAGGCATGTGCCACAGTACTCAGCTAGTATAGACATTTTAACAGTACTAATTATTCTAACCCGTGAACACGGATGCCTTTTCATTTTCTCATGTCTTAAATTTCTTTCATCAGCGCATTATAATTTTCATTTCCTTGATTAAATTTATATTTTATCATTTGTAGCTACTGTGAATGGGGTTGCTCTTACAATTTCTCAACACGTGCATTAGTGCTGTGTAAAAATGCTATTGAAGAGCCAGGGATCTAGCTCAGTGGTTCTGCTGCCTGCCTTGAAAGCGCAAGGTCCTGAATTCGGTCTCCAGTACTAAAAAAAAATGTTTAAATGCTACTGAAGCCAGGCATGGTGGTGTTACAGGAAATCATACCAGAGATGAAATATATTATATCTTCCAACCTGTTAACTGTATGATGTGCTGAGTTCTGGTTCTCTGGAAATCAAAGAATTAGTACTAGGAATGATGGAGGTTAAGAGTAGGAAGATATTTATTCAAGGGAAAGCTCCTGACAGGGAAGAGGGGGACCTGAGTGGGTAGCCGCAGGCTCCACTTTACAGAGGAGTTTTACGGAGTGAAGCTCACGTGGGTACAACATTGGCCACAGCCATGATCATCCAATAAAGTTACAAGTCCAGTCACTTGGTAATGGCGGACTAGTTGGGAGGCAAGGGAGGTAACAAGCATGCATGAAAAGAACAAAGATTCTCCCACAAAGTGGTGAGTTCAGAGGTCTCTGGTCACCCACTAGGGTGGCTGATGTCTATCCAGATTTCATTAGGCCCAGCGTTTGTTCTTTGAGAAAGTTTTCAGGTCTGGTCAGCTTGTCTATATCTTGAGGCCTGGTTTTTTTCTTTTTCTTTTTCTTTTTTTTTTTTTTTTGAGGCCTAGTTTTTAGTCGCTGCATCTCTGGCTGCAGTTGCATTGTGTTTCACCTTTGTCATGACTCTCTCAAGGACCCAGCCCTATCTGATATAGAGAGATATATATAGGTTTTTTTTTTGTTTTTTGTTTTTTTTTTTGGTATCAGGGATCGAACTCGGGTCCTTGTGCTTGTGAGGCAGGCAGCAGCACCACTGAGCTAAATCCCCGGCCCATGCCTGTAATATTTCTATATAACTTATCTGTCTATAATAATGGCACACACTTGTTTTTGTGTGTGTCTATGGGTTTTTTGGTGGGTATTTCTTGTTGTTTCGTTTTTTTGACATAAGGTCTTACTACATTTTTCCAGCTAGCCTTGAACTTACTATATAGCCCAGGCTGGCCTCAATTTCATGGTAATCTTCCCACCTCAGCCTCATGAGTGCAGGGATTATAGGCACGTACCACCATGCCTGGCAACGGTTGCACATGCCTGTAATCCCAATTTTCATGGAGGCTGAGGCAGGAGAACTGCAAGCTCAAACCCAGCCTGAGCAACTAAGCAATTAAATGAGGCCCTGTCTCAAAATTTAAAAAGGGGTGGGGGCCCATGGATTCAGCTCAGCAATACCCAGCCTGCCTCGAAAGCACAAGGTCCAAGGTTCAAGCTCCCCTCCCCCCTGGGCACTGATAAGTAAATAAATAAATAAAAAGGGCTGGAGATGCAGCTCATTGGTGAAAGCTCTGGGTTCAATCCCCAATAACATACCACACACACACACACACACACACACACACACACTATTGATTCTGGTATGTGGATTTTGTATCTTGCAACTTTACTGAATTCATATCGGTTCTAATAATCTTTTGGTAAAGTTTTTGGGATTCTTTTTGTATAGAATCACATGTGCAAGCAGCAATAATTTCGCTTCCTCCCTTTCTCTTTATTCGCTACCTATTTCTTTCTCTTACCCAATCGCTCTAGCTAAAACCTCTAGCATCGTATGGAGGCCGTGCAGGAGAGTGGAAAACCAGTCTCAGCCTAGGCCTCAGAGGTGGTGCTGGCAGCACGGGTCCTCGGTCCTTTTGAACTGTAGGAAAACGGCTCCCTCAGGACGGTCCTTCCCCACAGCACCTGGAGGAGACTGCTGCCCCCTCTGTCAGCACCTCATGCTCCTCAGGGCAGAGGTCACACGCAGAGACAGGATCTCACCATTCTTTGTCACAAGAGACAAACTAATACGGAAACCATCTGTTCCCCTGAAGCTAGCTCACCACAAAGAAAAATATTTCCTGTTCAGCTGAGGCTTCTGCTTGCAGCATCCCCCACTGCTTTGGTCTTTTCCTGCCTATATAAGCCCGCAGCCCAGGCAACTGCTGAGCTCTCTGATTGATCTGGGGCAGACTCCCTGGTACAGCAGCCTAGATAAAAATCCAACTCTTTGTTTATTGAGATGTTGCCCTTTTTTTTTTGGCCTGTTGTGCTGCATTGAAACCCAAGGACTCACCCATTCCAGGCAGGCGCCCCGTGACCCAGCTGCATAGTCCTACGCCTAGTCCATATTTCGACTTTGATTCGCACTATGGCTGCTTTTGCTTCTGTGGTGCTAGGCATGTAGCTGAGCTCTATCACTAAGCTCCATCCATGGCCCTTTTATTTTGAGAGAGGATCTCACCAAGTTGCCCAGGCTGGCTTTGAAGTTGTGCTCCTCCTGCTTCAGCCTCCAGAGTATCTGGGGTCAGAGGCATGCACCCCACACCTAGCACCTTGGTTTCTTTCTGAAAGTTTCTTCCTTACCAAACCCAGTGTACAACCCACATAGTAGGATCACTCATGGCCCTAAGTGTCCTGCAGATAACCCCTCACCCTCCAAACACCTCCTGGTACTCACACCCAATCTACACGAAACATGGGTGTATCTCGACACTGCCAGCCAATGTCCACCTAGAAAAATCTCATGTTGATGTTAGAAACATAGGACAGTGTGTTTAACAGGTGAAATGCAAGAACACTCTTTCATTCCAAAAACTATGTTTTGTGGGTGGCATTACATCCCCACCGAAGGTATTTTGATGTCCTAATCCCAGAGCCTGCTTGTGTGACAGTCTTGGCAGACGTAACCATGATGCAAGTAAGCAAGGCAGTTCCGGTGGGAGGATCTGACCAGGCTGACTTCTGGCCTTGAAGGAAGCAGGTAAGAGGCAGTCAGTCCCAGGTAGGGAGAACACCGTGTGCCATGTGAAGTGTCCAGCCAGCCAGGCACCCCGGTTGAGGCAGCTGAAGGCTCATGTAGCACAGAAGCCAAAGCAGAACGTGAGGAACAGATCTTTCCATACCTGCAGAAAGAGTACGGCCCTGCCTACACTCAGATGTCCACAACTGAGCGAGAATATTCTTGGTTTTCTTCAAGAACCCCGGTTTGTGGTGTTTTGTTATTATAAACAGACAAGTTAGACAGAAGGTAGCAGTAAGCTAAGGAGGGCCCAGGCCTAAGGTCTGTGGTCTAGATGACCAGGCCCTGGTCAGAGAAGAGAGGCCTGTGGTCAAGAGGTAACAGGAAGCAGCTGGACAAGTCGGTCCAGAGATGTGACAAGCACAGTAACAAGCCAGGTATGGGTGACCACTAGGACCACTCCTGCCCCTACCTGTCTGGAAGGTGATTTTCCCTCTCACTTTGTTCTTTCAATGAACCACTTAGATAGGACAGAGGCTAAGAGGCCCCTGAAGACATTTCTTGCTGCCTGCTTCGACTCCCGCGAGGCCCTGTTCTAAACTAAGGAAGCACATAGAAGGATGGAATCAGGTTAGTTTGCCTCCTCATTTTATTTACATTTTGGTAGCCAGAACATTTGAAAGTTACTCTTAGCAATTTTGAAATCACCACAGACTATTATCACCACACTATGCAACAGGAAACCTCAGACCTTCTGACCCTGAGCTGCACCCCCCTCTGCTGTCCAGGTTCCACCAGCCCCTTCCTCCCCTCTGCTTCTATAAGTTTGATCCTTTTAGCTACAAGGGAGATCACAGGGTCATCTATGCTGGTGTGTTACAGAATAATGACAGATTTTTTTTTCTTTTTTGTGGTACTGGGGATTGAACCCAGGACTTTCATACTAAAGTACATCCTTAGCCTTTTTTTTAATTTTTATTTTGAGATAGGGTCTCATTAAGTTGCCCAGGCTGGGCTGGATATTGTGATTTTCCTGTCTCAGCCCCCAGAATGCTGGAATTACCGGCATGAGCAATCACACCTTTCTTCCCTTCACTTTTAGGGTCACATTATATTGTTAGGCAGGCAGACAGACTTTAGTAGGCCTGAGGGACAAGTGGGGGGGGGTCCCAAAATAGCAAGCGTTGTCAGTTAAGTAGAGATAGATTTTGCTGTATAACACATTTATAATCATCTGTTAGGTCTCAGACCCAAAGTGACCCGCACAGAGCACAAGGACATCAAGGTTACACATGGTGCACATTCTGTCCCACACCCGGTCGCCTGTCCCTCTAACCCCAGGACAAGGCACACAGTGTTCCTGGCTGCTGTGGTCCACAGCCCAAGGAGGTCAGAACGAGAAGTATTCTTTAAAGACCCTCCTGCCTCCGGCTGGGACCTGGTTTAAATTAAAAAACCCATCTTTGGTAAGTTTCTTCCAGGAATAAAGCCCCCAAGGAAATACTGACCCTCCAAAAAGGATGGGGAGATGCTTTGTAATTCCTAGGTGACTTCAAAGAGAAGTGGTGATAAGCATCATAATTACGCCAGATCCCCAGACCAGGGCCTTCTCCTCAGAAGCAACTCCCTCCTCATTTTGTTTTACAATAAAATCTACTTAGCTATCCTACTCCTGCAAAGCCTGCAGTGTCTTGACTGAATTCTTTCATCTAGGGCAAGAGAACTGACAGCCCAAAGAAGTAAGGCCCCATCCCTCAGTGGGCTCCTGAAGAGGCCGAGCCCCACCCCCCAGCCTAACCTTGCGGCACCCTGGGCTCAGAACTGCCAGAAATTAATTCCTTTTGTTTAAAAAGGAAAAAGAAATTTCCCATACTTCTTTTTATGACAGAGAATAAATAGTTCTGTAATTTAAAGCATTTGAAGCAAGGGTCCTACCCTCCCACACAAACTGAGACATACAAATTCCAGACCTCTTACTCATTACAAACAGAAATGGTTCCAAGGGCACAGCGCTCCCCAGTAGAGCACTTGGTTCTCAGTCCTGCAACAAAATGAAACAAAACAAAAAACCCACAAAGAGGCGATCCCAAGATTCGTTTTGTTTTGTTTCCTCAGGAGACAGAGTCTCTGTGCTGTCCAGGCTGGCCTCCAACCCCACAGTCAGGGGCGCCCCTGCTTAATCAGAAGAAAGGGGGACGGTAACAAGGCAGGGTCTGAGAGGTCCCTGAGGCTGCAATACAGAACCTACCCTACCCTTTTAATATAAATTTGTAAACCCTGCATGCCTGTAATCCCAGCACTTGGGAGGCTGAGGAAGAGGGATCAACGCGAGTTTGAGACCAACCTAGACTATAGAGTGAGTTCAAGGCCAGGATGACCTACACAGATGGACCTTGTCTGAAAAAACAAAAAAACAAAGTGAAGCAAAAATACATTCCCGGGTTATAAAGCTGACAAAACGTTTTTAAAATGTTATGTCTCAAAAGAGCAGAGGGAGAAATTCTTTTTTTGTAGAACCAGAGTCCAACAGAGGGCTATTGGTCTGAGATACATCCTCAGCTCTTTCCTTAATTTTTTTTTCCATTAGGTTTATTGGTACATTTTAGGTGTACAATACAGTTACATTCATCATTGGATTCTTGTACCTTTACACGATGTAGCTTGTTTTTTATTTTTTCTTTCTTTAGTTTTTTTTTGTGGGGGTACCAGAGATAAAAATCAGGACCCTGCACTTGCAAGGCAGGGGGGAGGTGCCACTGAGCTAAATTTCCAGACTTCTTTAATTTTGAGATAAGGTCTCTCTAGGTCACTGAGTTGCACAGGCTGCCTTTGTGAGAAACCCGGGTTGACATAAGAGACTCCATTTTGTTTAAAGCCCACCTTTTGGTGGCTTAGCTTGTCCTCTGTGCAACCTCAAGATTTTCCTTCTGGGAAAAACCCACCTACTGCCCTTTGGAGACCACAAAGCGTGCTTGTGGCTACCATAAAACTGACCTAGCAGGAAGGGTTTAGGAGGCTCACCTGCCAGATGTACTATCTGATCCCTATCTGAACTCTGGAGTTTTCCTGTGGGAAGACCCACTCCCTAGCTGAAACATTTCATGCTATTCTGGCTTAGATAAGGAAGTTTACACTGAGGTAAATAGGAGGGGGGTAAAGGTTTTTTTTTTTTCTTCCTATAAAAGCTGCACTCAGTTTCATCTCGGGACCTGACTCTGCGGCCAGTTCCACTGGAGGGTGGGTCCCAGATGGCAAAATAAAGTTCTTGTTTGGACTTTATCACCATGTCATGTCTTGGGTATGGGTCTCGCTGAGGGACTGGGCACAGCATTTGAATTTGAGATCTTCCTGTCTCAGCCTCCCAAAGTACTGGGATTATAGGCATTTGCCACCACTGGCTAGAGGGAGAATTTAGAATTTTAAAGTTTCTAAAGTAATTTGAAACTGCTTGAACATGTAGGATTTACCTAGTATAATTTTTCTTGTTTAAAATAAAACAAGCATGTAATCCTAGCCCTTGAGAGACTGAGGCAAGAGGATTGCCATGAGTTTGAGGCCAACCTAGGCTACAGAGTATGTTCAGAGCCAGCCTGAACTACATGGCAAGGCCCTGTCTCAAAAAACAAACAAACAAAAGTAAATAAATAAATTCTTTTTTTTCCCCCTTTCCTTCTGGTCCCAGGTGCTTCGCAACAGTGGATTACGGTACAGATATGGCCACATCCAAGAACCACACCATGCACAACCAGTCCCCAAAATGGCACAGAAACCCTGATTGCAAAGATACGATCTCTGAAAGGGGTAGAACCCAAGTTCCTGAGGAATATGCATTTTGCCAAGAGAAGGACCTAAAGAAAATGCAGGCAAACAACACCAAATCCAGGAGTGCTTGCCCTGAGGCTGTCAAGGCCCTTGTCAAACCCAAGGAGGTCAAGCCCAAAATGCCAAAGGGTGTGAACTGCAAGCTGGCCTGACTTGGCTATCTTGCCCACCCCACACTCGGACACTGTATCCATGCCCACATTGCCAAGGGTCAGAGGTTTTGCCAGCCAAAGGCCCAAGGTCCAACCAAGGCCCAGGCTCAGGCTGCCACTCCAGCTTCTGCTCCAGCTCAGGCTCCCAAAGGGGTTCAAAACCCTGTGAAGGCTCCACAGTAAATGCCTCTCTCTCCCTGATGTGAGGACAGAAGGACTGGTGTGACCCCTGGGCTGCCATCTGTAGGGGGCTGGTGTCCTCCTGTGCTCTTTGGACAAATAAACCAGAGGCGGGATCAAATACATAAATAAATAATAAAATAAAACGAGGCCATGGGTGGTGGTGCACAACTGTAATCCTAGCCATGCAGAATGCTGAGGCAGGAGGATGATCATGGGTGCAAGGCTAGCCCGGGCAGCCTCGAGAGACAGTTTCAAAATACAAAAGGGGCTAGGGATATAGCTTATCTGTGGAAAGCTTGCTAACATGTGTGAGGCCCTGGGTTCAACATACATCTTGCAAAACAACTACCTCTCTGACAAGGTGATCCCATGCACACCCCTGTGCTTTGAATGCCAGGAAAAGGCTGGTTTGGGTTTCTTATGTGTGTTGCAGTTGTTTGGGGACTGAACCCAGGGCCTTGATAAAAGAGAACTTCTGTAAATAGTCTGAAACCTACAAAATGTTAAGGAAATACAGAATAACCACTGTCTTTCACTTCTGTAATTTGCTTTGCTTTCCTTGTTTCTTAGGACAACAATACCAGAGGTTTCATCATTAACTACAAAGCTTGAAGGCACATAGCCCCGGTTTAAAATTTTATAAGATTAACAGATGCTGAAGGTGCTTAGCTTCATCCCCAGGGTAAGACCAGATATTCAAACTAAGATAACAGTCACCATACCCCAAGCCCTAAACTTTCTGTAAATCATATGGCTATAAAGGAGTTAAGGTGAAAGGAATGGCACCAGTCCTGCTTTCCTAACCCTGACCCCAACTCTTGTGGTTAGAATAGCTAACTAGGTGGGCCGGCGATTTAGCTCAGTGGTTCTGCCGCCTGCCTCTCAAGTGCAAGGACCCAACTTTGATCCCTGGTACCAAAAATAAATAAATAGAATAGAATAGCTAACTAGGTGAATCATAAAGATAAACATCCTAACCACAAAGAAGATGCTACATTTGGGATAAAATTAAACTGTCCTGTGACCATGACTGTACATCTGTGATGGGAACTGAAAGAACTGGACTGTCTTGTCAAACTACCTAAAATGAGGTCATGATTGTAAAATTCCTATAAAAGGTAGATTGTAACCCAGCCCAGGGTCGGTCGTATGGCACAGCCCTTGGTACAGGGAGACCCTTTGCTAGCAAAGTAAATGTTTTTGTTTTACCCACTTCCTCGTCTGTGTGTGTCACTTACCAGTTCCTCCCCCAACAGTCTTACACATGTGAAGCATGCATTATGTTGCTGAGCTGCACCCCAGGCAGTTTAATGCCTTGTCCACATTCAGGGCAGCTGGGCCATCAGTTCAAAGACCAAAAGCAGATGCTGGGTCCAGTGCACACACCTGTAATCCTAGCTATTTAGGAGGCTAAGAGAGGAAGATGATGAGTTCAAAGCCTGGGTAGATTAGTAAGACCCTGTCTCAACAACAGGCAGGGCTAGGGACTTAGCTTAGTGGCACAGTACCTGCCTGGCAAGTGCAAGGTCCTGAGTTTGATCCCCAGTACCAAAAAGAAAAAAAAGACAACAGGCAGGCAATTAGCAGTGGGACAAGGCCACAGGAAGAGAGCCTGGAAAGCTTTAGGGTGAACAACAAACATTTAGTCCTGAGATATACACCCAGATCCAAGAAGACAGCTGCTAGCCATGCTCCTGGACCCCAAGATAGCTCTTCTATGCTGCTTCTAGAAGCTGAGATAGAAACAAGATAACAGAAAAGAGCAGTGAGCATTGGTAAATGCTGAGTATTGTTTCAGTCATGCATGTACTACGTGTGTGTGTGTGTGTGTGTGTGTGTGTCCCAGGCAGAATGCAGAGTGTGTTTAAGAACTATCCTAGGAAATCCCTACTTAGTTACTGGAAAGGGAGGAAGAAGAATACAGCTAACACTGAATGTCTTCCATACCTCCAGGGCTGACTTTCAGTTCTAGCCCTATCACCTTGTCATTATTGCAGATAGGTAATTTAATCAGATATCTTGTAGGTAGTTAGGGCCAGCCCAGGAGGAGCCAACAGGGAGGACAATCAAGACACATCCACTGAAGGCCGGAATTGTAAAGGAGAGAGACTACTATACCCTTGTGCTTCCCCTGGGGATAAATAGCAGCAATTGATATTCTAAATTGGTATCAATCACCTGGATGGGGGACCACGGTCTTAACCCAGTCTTTCCAGGAAATATCCCTGACTTACAGCCTCACTGAAAATCCTTGTATGCTTGCTATGTTACTTGCTCCCTCATTTGACTGTCATTTAATTGATATTACATGAGTGACTGTTCCACCTCATGCACACCTTGTGATCTTCCATTGGGTCTTATAGTTTTGTCCCACTTTGTACCTGCCTCACCACATGGCTTTGCTGTATAAAACATCTTTAAGAAGTGGGGTGAGTTCCAGTATTGCTTTTCCTCAATAAATTTTTCGTATTCTTAACCTCCATTGTTCCTAGAATTTATTCTTCCATTTTATTTTATTTTTTTCAGTTCTGGGGATCGAACTCCAGTCCTTGTGCTTGCGAGGAACCACTAAGCTAAATCCCTGACCTTATTCTTCCATTTTAGAGAACACAAACTCGAGTTTTGGATACCTAGTAGGTTTGGGAGTTACATCTCTTTTCCCTATTTCATCATCATCAGTCAATATTTCCTTTTTTTATTTGTTTGTTTATTTGTTTTGGAAACAGGGTCTTGCTATGTAGCTCAGGCTGGCCTCAAACTCACAATGATCCTGCTGCCACCTCCCAAGTGATAGATTAACAGGTGTGTACCACCATGTTCAGCAACAATTGATATTTCTCTTAGTCACAACCATTGATTTTATTTTTCTTTTCTTTTCCATTTTTTTTTCTCAGACTATGGTTGAACCCAAGAGCATCTACCACCACAAAGCAATATTCCCAGCCTTCTTTTATTTTGAGACAAGTTCTTAACAAGTTGCCCAAACTAGCCTCAAATTTTGATCCTCCTTCCTTAGCCTCCCAAGTAGCTGGGCTTATGTGAGTGAATGAAGGAAGACACAGAGCAAGTGCCTGCCGAGGCAACCATCCTGAAACATTTGCAGACAAATTTCTAAACTAAAAGGTAAATCATGACCACATGCTGAAGCAGAACTCCTCTCACAGAGATTCATTTAAGAAAGAAACTTCAGCTGGGTGTGGTGGCGCAATTGTAATCCCAGTATGCAGAAGGTTGAGACATCCTGTCTTGGCCTTTCTGGCTAAAATCAAGTATAAGAGACTGAGACAGGAGGATTGCTGGGCTACATGGAGAAACCCAGTCTCAAAAAAAAAAAAAAAAAAAAAAAAAAAAACCCAAGTGGAAAAAAAAAAAAAAAAAAAAAAAACAGGAAAGTGACTCACTTTCACACACTCTCTAGTAAGTAAGTGTTGGGCGAAAGAGAGAAAACACAAAAAAAAAAAAAAAAAAAAAAAAAAAAAAAAAGCCACGTTGAGAACAACAAGGAAATACAGTCACTCTCTGGGACCTGGGATGAAGACACCTGGAAAACAACTTGGCGAAGGAAAAAAGAAGTAGGTCTCCACAAGCTGAAAGGGAGCTGACAGAAACACTAAAAACTACAGAGAAGCTGGACAAATGGAGCAAAATGCAGAAAAAAAGCACAAAAGAATCTTACTTACTTTCTCGTTGCTGGGACACAATACCCAACAGCCACAACTCAAAGTTGGAAAGGGTTATTGCAGCTCACAGTTTGTGGAGGTTTCAGTCCATAGTTGGCTGGATCCAAGGCAGGATGTGCTGGCAGAGGAGAAACAGCTCAAGGCAGGCAACAGGAAGCGGAGAGGAATCAAGGGAGGAGGGAGAGACAGATGCTTCCCGGCCACACCCCAGTGACCACCTCGTCTAACCAGGCTTCGTGTCTCAAATCTCAATTAGCTATAAACTCATCAGTGGTTGAATCCACACTGATTCACGGCCCTGTGATCCAGTCACCCGCCAGCGTCCCACCTGTGAAGGAACGAAACTGCGGGTGAACATTTAGATGCAAGAGTAACAGTCGTCGTCCTAACGGTCATCAGTCCTACGAAAACTAGCTGAGCTAAGCAAAACGATACAAAGCATGAACGACCAGGTTAGTAAGGAATTAGAGTTACTGAAAATGTACCAAACACAAATCCAGGAGATTAAAAATATTCTATTAAAAGTGTAGGCAACAGAAACGATTGATGTGAGAACAGTGTCAGAACTAGAAGTGCAAAAATCATGCGGTCTCAGTAGACATGGAAAAAGCCTCAGATTAAATGCAACATCTATTCATGATTTTTAAAAAACCTGAGGAAAATAGATAGAGATGGTCATTATCTCTGCCTGGTGTGGTGACACACACCTGTAATCCCAGCACTGGGGAGGTTGAGGCAGGAGGGTCCCTGTGAGTTCGAGACCAGCTTGGGCTACATAGTGAGTTCCAGGTCAGTCTCAACTACGTAGTGAGATCCAACTAGGGAGTGAGCCAGACCAAAAAAAAAAAAAAAAAAAAAAGAAGGTCATTATCTCAATTGGATACAAGCCATGTATGACAAAACCACTGCTAACATCATGTTAAAGGGTGAAAAACTGAAAGCTCCTCTAAAATCAGAAACAGAAGGATGTCCACTATCACTACTTCTGCTCAATGTAGGACTCAGAAAGTTAGCCAAAACCAGGTGTGGCGGTTCACACCTGTAATCTCAGAACTCGGGAAGCTAAGGCAGGAGGATTGCCACAAGGGCGAGGCCAGCTCCGTAATGAGTTCAAGGCCATCCTGAATTTCAGACAAGAGTCTGTCTCAAAAACAAACAAAAAAAGAAAATGGAAAGTTACTACACTGGAATGGACAGAGCCAACCAATCAATATTGTCAAAATGGCCATGAATCACACATCATATATATATATATTTTAATGCAATCCTAGTCCAAATACCTATAACATTTCTCACAGAGTAGAGAAAACAGTCTTAAAATAAACATGGATCCAGAAGAGACGCAGAATAACAAAGCAATTCTGGACAATAA
Organism: Fukomys damarensis; assembly: GCF_012274545.1. Taxonomy (NCBI): domain Eukaryota; kingdom Metazoa; phylum Chordata; class Mammalia; order Rodentia; family Bathyergidae; genus Fukomys; species Fukomys damarensis. The sequence continues at coordinate 17,252,479 of NW_022900927.1, forward strand.
GAGCGAAGCAGGAGACATCACAATCTCAGACTTAAAATTATGTTACAAAGCCACAGTGATAGAAAACAGACATAGAGGCAGCAGAAACAACCCCAGACACATTCAGCTATCTGATCTTTGATGCAGGAGCCAAACACATACATTGGGAAAAGACGGCCTCTTTAACAAATGGTGCTGGGACAACTGGCTGTCCACATCTCTCACCATGCACTAAATTAAAATAAAAATGGATCAAAGATTGAAATATTAAAACAGAAATAATCTGCTGGAAGGTAAAATTGATAATACTCTTAAAGATATAGGCATAGGAGAAGACTTTCTGAACAGAACTCAAATTCCATAAGAAAGAACATCAAGATTCAACAAATGGGTTCATATCAAATTAAAAATTTTCTACACAGCAAAGGAAGCACCGACAGATTGAAAAGACACTAGGAAAATTTTGCCAGCTATTCCTGAGAGGACTAATAACTAGAATATGTAAAGAACTCAACAAATTAGGCTCCCCCACAAATAAAATACCCAATCAAAATATAGGCAACTGAAATGAACAGACCCTTCTCAGAAGTTCAAATGGCCAATAAATACATGAAAATGTTCACCATTTCTGGCCATTACAGAAACGCAAATTAAAACAACCTTGATGGCCGGGCATGGTGGTGCACACCTGTAATCCTAGCATTTGGGAGGCTGAGGCAGGAGGATCGCTGTGAGTTTGAAGACCAGCCTGGTCTACGTAGTGAGTTCCAGGTCAGCCTCAACTACATAGTGAGACCCTGTCTCAAAACAAAAACAAAAACAAAAATACAACACTGAGATTCTGTCTTACTCCAGAAAGAATGGCCACCAACAAGAAATTAACCAATAACAAATGCTGGAGAGGATGTGGGGAAAGAGGAACACTGCTCATTGGTGGTGAGAACATAAACTAGTATAACCACTATAGAAATTAGTGTGCCGATGCCTCAAAAAACTAAAAATAGAAACTCAACTCGTTATCTTTCTGACAGAGTTAGAGATGTGATATTACAGGGATACATGCTTATCCTTGTGTACAGCAGCACAACTCATAAGTGCTAATTCTTGGGAGTGGCCTTTAAGTCTATCAACAAAGCCAGGCATAGTAGCGAATGCCTGTGATCCCAGACTCAGGAGGTAGAGGCAGGAGGACTGCGGTGAGTTCAAGGCCAGCCTGGGCTACATAGTGGATTCAGGGTCAGCCTGAACTATACAGCAAGACCCTGTCTCAAAAACAAGACAACAACAACAACAAAAACCCCATATATCTATCAACAGATGAATGGAAAGAAAATGTGGTATTTGCACAATGAACCACTACTCTGCTACAAAGAATAAACTCGAGGGCCAGGGATTTAGCTCAGTGGCATCGCACCTCCCTTGCAATTGCAAGGTCCTGAGTTTGATCCCTGATACCAAAAAAATAAAATACAAATACAAATAAACTCAAGTCATTTGTAGGAACATGGATGCACATTGAGATCATACTGTTAAGGGAAACAAACCACAATTTTATTATTATTATTATTGTTATTATTTTATTTATTTATTTATTTTTTGGTACCGGGGATTGAACTCGGGACCTTGTGCTTGCAAGGCAGGAAGCAGAACCACTGAGCTAAATCCCCGGCCCCAAACCACAATTTTAAATATCTCACGGTCCTCTCTCCCACCCTGTTCTCAGTGTAGGGGAAAGATGGCTGCAGAGAAGCAGGTTCTAGGGGGTGGCAGGTGGCAGGTGGAGGCATCGGTAGCAGGGGTGGCAGTAGCAGCGGAGGCAGTGGATGTGGTGGCGGAGGAGAAGAAAACAAAGAAAATGAATGTCCTTCAGCCGGCTGAAGGCAAACAAAGAATTTGGGGATTCTTCAGATTATAAAGGAATCCCAGCAGCACCATGGTTTTCAACATGATTTTCAGAGGTACAGGGGTTACTATTCCCGCAGACAGAAACGTCTTCGGAAAGCACTCACCTTCAAGTGGGGAACAGACACAGATTCACAGGGAAAAAAGTAACTGAAGATCCTTTGAATGATGATAGATATTTGCCTTTGGTTCTGATGGATGCCAAAAGAGCCTGGAGCTATGCCACGCAACTCAAAGGGGAAGCCTGCGCTGAACGTGGAAAACGGTTTCACCTGCTATCTCGCCTTCGCAAAGCGGTGAAGCACGCAGAGGAATTGGAACACTCGTGTGAGAGCAATCATGTGGATGCCAAGACCATGTCAGAAGTTCAGGCAGACCAGCTTACCACTCAGGAATGGTACCGGGGATAGAACTGGGGTCCTTGCTTTTGAAAGGTAGGTGGCGGAACCACTGAGGTAAATCCCCAGCCTGCCATTGCTTTCACAGAGGAGCGGGCTGTGCTGTCTCGGCAGCGTGTGGAAGAGATCTCGCACCACAGCCGCTAACGTGAATATAATATTGGGAACCAGTCAGCCATCAGTGAGCTCAGGCAGGTGAGAATGAGGTCTGGGGTGCTGAGGATCTCCTGGCCAAAAAGCTGGAGGCGTTGATCACTCAGACTCGAGCCAGGCAGGCAGCCATCATGGATGAAGTGGAGTAGAGAGAGAGATCGGTGCCAGCAAAGATCGACAAAGTGAGGATCTTCCTCCTAGGGCTGGCTGATAAGGAAGCAGCCATTGCCCAGGCTGAAAGCGAAGAAACCAAGGAGCATCTGTTTGAATCCATGCTCGGGGAGTGTCTGGATGCCATCCAGGCTGTTCCGGAGGAGCTCAAGCCAGCTCAGAAGCAGAGAGATTACACTCCTGAAGGGGAGTCAGGGAAGGCAGCTAATCTTCAATACCTGTGCAGCCATCTGACCTACATCAAGCTGTCAACAGCAATCAAGGGAAATGAGAACACAGCTAATGGTTTGCAGAAGGCTCTGCTGCAGCAGCAGCCGGAAAATGACAGCAAGTGCTCTCCCGGCCCCAGGACCTGATCTGGCTCTACGACACCATTCTACAGTCTGGTGGGATTACTGCTGCTTCCTGGCTTAGAGGAGGACAGAACCTTCTCAAAGGAGATAGGTCTCCAGACCCTGGCGTTCAAGGCTTACAGGTGCTTTTTCATTGCTCAGTCCTATGTGTTGGTGAGGAAGTGGAGTGAAGCCCTTGTCCTGTAGGACACAGTACTGAAGTATGCAAAAGAAGTAAATTTGCACTCAGGAGCCTTCAAGAACAGCCTGAAGGACTTTCCTGACTTGCAAGAGCTCATCACCCTAGTTCGGTCAGAGAAGTACTCCCCGCAGGCTGCCACCCTCCTGGATACAAATGACGCCCATCAAACAGAGACTTCCTCCCAAGTGAAGGACAATAAGCCTCTGGTTGAACAGTTTGAGACTTTCTACCTGAACCCTTCCCTTGTCACCAAGCAAGCCAACCTCATGCACTTCCTGCCAGAGTTCCAGCCCATTCCTTGCAAGTCTTTGTTCTTTGACCTGGTCCTCAACTGCATGGCCTTCCCACCCCTTGAGGACAAGTTGGAGCAGAGACCAAGAGTGGCCTCCCTGGATATATCAAGGGCATCTTTGGATTCAGGAGCAAACCAGGCACTTCCTCGGGCAGGGGAGATTCTGACTCTCAACTTATATTGTGAGAAAGCCCCAGCAAGTTCCATGCCATTAAACCCAGGTCTACATTGGCCCAGGGTGGGAGCTCCACACCCTCAGCCCTATGTCCCTCTGTCTGGTGTTTGTGCACTTACATTCTTAGCCCACATGTGATAAAGGCACCCTGGCATCTCCGGGACCCTGTCAGGTCACTGTACCTCCTGGGGCACCATGCTGTCTGGTGCCCAGTGAGCCAGGACCAATCATTTGTGGTCCGTGGGGCATTGGGGGTTCCATAGGGGCACAGTGGGGCCTTGGAATTTCTGTCACATGTCCTCGGTACCATGGATTTGAAAGGGACTCGCCCCCGCTGTGAGCCTCCAGAAGCACTTGCAGTTTTGTCCATGACCATGAAACACTGGCAAAGTTCAACAGAACTAAGAGACAATCTACAATGTGGGGGAAAAAATTTTTACCAGCTGCTCCTCAGACAAAGGACTGCTATCTAGAATATATAAAGAACTCAAAACAATCAGCCCCCCCAAATATAAAGACCCAATTCAAAAATGGGCATCTGGGGCCAGGGATTTAGCTCAGTCTTCTGGTGCCTGCCTCAAAAGCACAAGGCCCAAGTTCGATCCCTGGTACAAAAGGGGGGGGGCATCTGAAATGAACAGACATTTCTCAAAGAAGTAAAAGCAGCAAATAAATACATGAAAAAATGTTCCACATCACTGGTCATTCGAGAGATACAGATGAAAACAACACTGAGATTCCACCTCACCCCACAAAGAATGGCTGCTATCAAGAAATCACACAATAACAAATGCTGGCGGGGTTGTGGGGAGAAAGGAACCCTTCTCCATTGTTGGTGGGAGTGCAGACTGGTGCAACCACTATGGAAATCAATATGGAAATACCTCAAAGAACTAGGATTAGAGGTTCCATTTGACCCAGCTATCCCTCTGCTGGGTATCTTCCCAAAAGAATTAAAGGAATCATACCAGAGTGATATATGCACACCCATGTTTATAGTGGCACAATTTGTAATAGCTAAAACTTGGAAACAGCCCATTTGCCCATCAGTTGGAAATTGGATAAAGAAGATGTGGTTTTTCTATAAAATGGAATACTACTCAGCCATAAGAATGAGAAATTAGATTCATTCATAGGAAAATGGATACATATTGAGGATATACTCCTTAGTGAAATAAATAAGTCACACATGTGTAAATACCAAATAGTTTCTCTGCTGTGAAAAGCTATAATAGTACATAAGATCCTAATGAGATAATCGACAATGTGAAATAGGAAGAAAAGGGCTAAAGGTGTAGGGAAAGAGGGAAGGGTAGGGGAAAGGTAATAAGGGAAAAGAAAAAAAATGACAAAATGAAAACATGGAAATAAAGTGTTTGTAAATGAGGAGGAGAGAAGCGGGTGAAGGGAGGGCAGGGTCAAGGGGAAAAAATGAGAACCAAGACCTGTCATGTAAAGGTACAAGATCCCAGTAATGAATGTAACTGCACTGTATACTAAATTGTACCAATAAACTCAATGAGGGGGGTGGGGAAACAAAACAAAAAAACACTGGCAGGGTCACTTCAGAGTTACTCAGAACCTTTGTCTCCGGATGAACGTCAAGTTTCTGAACAAGTAGACAGCTCTATTTTTATAAGAAATATGTTACACTCAGAAATGATGAAACCAAATCTTATATTAAAAGGATGGTGGAGGCTGCACCCATTTTTCACATGTCCTCCCCACCCACAGCCCATCTCTCCTGGGGGACCTGGGTGAATCACTGAGGTCAGATGCGTCCTGACTTCCAGGCAGCTAGGTGTGCTTGACACCAGATTTGGGATGTGTTGGAAGCACTGTTGTTGAAGGTTCTGTGATTTTTAGATGCCATCATATTTTAGTCTTCTTACCCTTTTACTTTTTCCTTATTCATCCTTCTTTAATTTCTACTATGGCATCAGTAATAGATGTCACAAAGGCAATGTAAGAAAGAAGGAATAGCTGGGCGTGGTGGCGCACACCTGTAATCCCAGCACTCTTGAGGATGAGGCAGGAGGATCGCTGGGAGTTCGAGACCAGCCTGGGCTACATAGTAAGTTCCAGGTCGAGATCCTGTCTCAAAAAAAATAAAAAAAAAAGAATAAAAAATTTTAAAAGGGCTTGGCATATAGTTCAGTGTGAAGGCCTTGAGTTTAATACCAAGTATTAAAATAAATAAATTGTGTGTGTGTGTGTGTGTGTGTGTCTAGGTGTGGTGACGTATGCCTATAATCCCAGCTACTCAGGAGGCTGAGCCAGGAGGATACCAACTTTGAGGCAAGTCTAGACCTTGTCTTAAAGGGGAGTAGGGCTGGTAGGAAGGTCTTGGGTTTAATTCCCAGTACTGTAAAAATAAGTAAAGGACTTGGGGATTTAGCTCAGTGATTTGGCTGTCTGCCTCACAAGCACAAGGACCTGAGTTCAATCCACGGTACCAAAAAAAAAAAAAAAAAAAAAAAAAAAAAAATGCTGTAAAAATAAAGATAAACGCAATATATTTTTATTTAAGGAAACTACACTTTTCAAGCTCTCAGTGTGAAGACACACCTTTTTCCATTTTTTTTGAGACAGGATTTTGCTGAGGTGTTTTCTTGTTTGTTTCTTTCTGTTTTTTTGGCACCAGGGATTGAACTCGGGACCTTCTGTTTACGAGGCAGGTGATTGAACCACTGAACTAAATCCCTGGCCTTTTCACTGTGTAATTCAGGCTGGCCTCAAACTCACAGTAATATTCCTGCCTCAGCCTGCTGAGCATTGGGATTACACTGTGGGCCACCACATCCGGCCTGTTTCCCCTCTGCACTGGTAGCTCTGTGGTATCCAGCCTGTGTGACAGGTCCCATCTGCCATGGCCCAGCTCCCAGAATGTGTCTGCAACACTCTGGAAGATGGGGTGGGTGTAGGCAAATGACAGCTGAGATTTGCTGGGACTTTGTGGAGCCCTTGAAAGGACCCTGGTGGCCCCAGCCTCCCTGCACCATACTGGAAGAACTGTTGCATCGAGGGACTTATACCTGAACCCCCCCAAACACAACCCAGGTCTGCCCAGTGGGAGTGTGCTCCACCTGTGTGGAAGCCATGCTGTCCCTTCAGCACCTGTTTTGCATGTCCACCCTGGGGCTATTTACTGCCACTGCACCTTACGACAAGGATAGAGTTTTGTATGTGCTCAAAACTGTTGTTTGGAATTAAACAATATATCCATTAAACAGGTCATGTCCAGATCAAGTCTGGCAGTTCCCAGGACAGCTGGAGCAGGTGTACAGGTGTTACTGGACTCACGCTGAGAGGGTCTCGGTCCTGTTGTAACTCTTCCTTGTGACCCCCTACTCTGCTGGGAAAGTCCAGCCTGGGCTAAGCCTGACAGTAGGGACACGGAGCTCCCCAGACATTACAATAGTGAGTTCAAGGACAGTCCGATCTTCACAGTGACACCCTGTCTTAAAAAAAATTTTTTTCCCCTTGGGCTGCCAATCCTGTTGGTTTTGCTGCAGGTCTTGGACCTAATAATTGGTTATGCTGAGCACCTTTCCATACACCCGACCATGTGTAGATTTCTTTGTGAAAATACCCATTCAGGTCTTTTGCTCTTTTTGTTTCTTTGTCTTTGCTTTTTGAGACAGAATCTTGCTTTGTGGTTTGGGCTAGCCTTGAACTCACTATATATATATAGCCCAGCCTACCCTCAAACCTATGGCAATCCTCCTGCCTCAACTTCCCAAGTGCTGGAATTACAGGCAAGCACCACCGTGCCCAGCTGTTTAGCCCATTTTTATTTAGGCTATTGCTTTGCTATGGAGGTGTAGGAGTGAAGGGCTATTTCCTCTCTGCTCTCTGAAAATCTGCTGGAATAAACTGACAAAGACTAAATAGGAAAAGAGGCATAATAATTTGTCAATGAACAAAAGCAGTAAATCACAGGATGGCAAAATCACAAGAGCATGATTAGCTACCAGCTTGACATTACACAGGAATTGTGCACCTTTTATAGCAGGCACAGATATAGATCATTTTGAGCACATGTACATGATTATTAGAGCAAGGGCATCTGAATGAGCCCAAAGGACAGAAGTTATCTTGCAGAGGAAGTTAGGCCAGATGTGGGTCCACTCCAGTCTTCAGCTCTCAGCTTTCCTGGTGGAGGCAACAGTGTTCCCTACAGCCACCTACTTGGGCAGACAGCACTGCCTTGGGGTGACAAGAGCAGGAAGGTTTTTAAGGCCTTTTAAATTTTTTTGTACAGGGGATGGAACTCGGGACCTTACACTAGCAAAGCAGGTGGTGGAACCACTGAGCTAAATCCCCAGCCCTATTAGGCAGAATCTTAAAGGTGCACATACAAAGAGACAGAGTGGGGTCCATTTAGGGAGAGCAAGGCCCTGTGGCCTTAAGCTGCTGTATTTCTGCGGGGTTTGGGGGCAGATACTGCAAAACTTGGGGATCTGCACAAAAAGAGATCTGATTTCCAGATGAAAGACTTGGACAACACTTCTGACAGCCTCACAGGTGACAGTCAAGCCCACCCACAGGTAAAGGTCCCTTTTACGGGTGAAAGGGGGTAGCTGAAGCTTATTGTGTCTTTAAGGACATTAGGCATTTAGGGCCTTACTGGATTGGAATCCTGAAGCTGCTGTTTTTATTAAAAATTCAATGTGAAGTTTATTAATTTTTCTTATCTCGTTTCTATCTATATTTTCATAAGTATATGCAAAGGAATTAAATTATCCCATGCATAATATTAGACCATAGTGCAACGAAACTGGAAATCAACAGCAAAAGAAACCACAAGAACTTTACAATGGAACTTTATAATGGGAATTAAATAACACCCTCCTGAACAACCAATGGAACACAGATGAAATTGAAGAAATCAGACAATCTGTTCATGAAGTTTTAGCCTACTCCTGTGTCCTTGTCCTCAAGTGTTCTATCTGTTCTTTCTTTCAGCAGATTTAGTTTTTATGTTTTAACCTTTTTTTTTTTTTTTTTTTGGTACAGGGGTTCGAACTTAGGACGTTGTGCTTGTGAGGCAGGTGGTGGCAGCGCTGAGCTAAATCCCTGGCCCTGTTTCTGTTTTACATTTTTTTTTCCAGTTTTAATAGAGTTTATTGGTACATTTTAGGGATACAGTACAGTTACATTCATTGTTGGGATCTTGTACCTCTATATCACAGGTCTTGGTTCTCATTTTATCCCCTTGTCCCTGCCCTCCCTTCACCCCCTCTCCCCTCCCCATCTACAAACACCTTATTTCCTTCTTTTCATTATCACACAGTTTTTTTCTTTTCCCTTGTTACCCTTCTCCTACCTATCCCACCTTCCCTAAACCTTTAGCTCCTTTCTTCCCATTTCACAATGTCAGTCATCTTATTAGGATCTTATGCATTATTGCAGTTTCTTCACACCAGAGAAACTATTCGGTATTTACACGTGTGACTTATTTATTTCACTTAGGAGTACATCTTCAATATGTATCCATTTTTCTATGAATGAATCTATTTTCCCATTCTTTATGGCTGAGTAATATTCCATTTTATAGAAAAACTACATCTTCTTTATCCAGTTTCCAACTGAGGGGCAAATGGGCTGTTTCCAAATTTTAGTTATTACAAACTGTGCCACTATAAACATGGGTATGCATACATCACTGTGATGTGATTCTTTTAGTTCTTTTGGAAGATACCCAGTAGAGGGATGGCTGGGTCAAATGGAATCTCCAGTCCAAGCTCTTTGAGGTATCTCCTGGAAGCAAGTATCACTTTGATTCCCAAACCAGGGAAAGACGCAACTAAAAAAGAGAACTACAGGCCAATCTCCTTAATGAATATAGATGCAAAAATCCTTAATAAGGTACTAGCAAACAGAATACAGAGGATTATCAAGAAGATCATACATCCTGACCAAGTCGGATTTATTCCAGGGATGCAAGGGTGGTTCAATATATGTAAGTCAATAAATGTAATACATTATATTAACAAAGTCAAGGACAAAAACCATATGATCCTTTCAATAGATGCAGAAAAAGCATTTGACAAAATTCAACACCCATTCATGATAAAAACCCTGCAAAAAATTGGAATAGATGGTCTGTATCTCAACTTAATAAAGGCTATCTATGAAAATCCAACAGCCAACATCATATTAAATGGCCAAAAACTGAAAACCTTCACGTTAAAGTCAGGAACAAGACAAGGATGCCCACTATCACCACTCCTCTTCAATATAGTTCTGGAAACATTAGCCACAGCAATTAGACAAGAGAAAGAAATTAAAGCAATAAAGATAGGAAAGGAAGAAGTTAAACTGTCATTATTTGCTGATGATATGATACTCTACAGTGAAGACCCAAAAAACTCCACCAAAAGACTTCTAGATTTAATTGACAGATTCAGTAGAGTAGCTGGATACAAGGTGAACAAAATTAGTAGCCTTCTTGTATACAAATAACAGACTCACTGAGAGAGAAATTAGGGAAAGAATTCCCCTCACAATAGCATCCAAAAAAATGAAGTATCTAGGAATCAATCTAACAAAAGAAACAAAAGATTTCTACACTGAAAACTATAGCACTCTGAAAAAAGAGATTGAAAAGGATATAAAAAAGTGGAAAGATATCCCCTGATCCTGGGAAGAATCAACATAGTGAAAATGGCCATATTACCAAAACTGCTATACAGATTCAATGCAATGCCAATGGAAATTCCAACACTATATTTCACAGAACTAGAAAAAAGAATCCAAAAATTCATTTGGAACCATAAGAGACCTAGAATAGCAAAAGCCATCCTAGGCAACAGACACATGGCAGCGGTATAACAATTCCCCATTTGAAACTACAAAGCCACTGTGATAAAACAGCATGGTACTGACAAAGAAACAGGCCTGAGGATCAGTGGAACAGACTGGAAGACACAAAAACAAATCCAGATGTACTCAGCTACGTCATCTTTGACAAAGGAGCTGACCATCCTCAGTGGAGGAAAGATAGCCTCTTTAATAAATGGTGTTGGAAAAACTGGATTTCAACCTGCCACAGATTAAAACTGGACCCTTATCTTTCACCATGCACTAAATTAAAATCCAAGTGGATTAAAGATCTAAATATTAAAACAGAAACACTAAACTTGATGGAAGGTAAGTTAGGCAGAACTCTGGAAGACCTTGGCATAGGAAAAGACTTTATGAACAAATCCTCAGTAGCACGGGAACTAGCAGAAAGAATCAACAACTGGGATCTCATCTTATTAAAAAGCTTCTGTACTGCAAAGGAAATCATCAGCAGAACTAAGAGACAGCCTACAATGTGGGAAAAAATTTTTACCAGCTGCTCCTCAGACAAAGGACTATTATCTAGAATATATAAAGAACTCAAAACAATCAGCCCCCCCCAAATATAAAGACTCAACTCAAAAATGGGCATCCAAAATGAACAGACATTTCTCAGACAAAGAAGTAAAAGCAGCAAGTAAATATATGAAAAAATGTTCCACATCACTGGTCATTAGACAGATGCTGATATAAACAACACGGAGATTCCACCTCACCCCACAAAGAATGGCTGCTATCAAGAAATCAAACAACAAATGTTGGTGGGGTTGTGGGGAGAAAGGAATCCTTCTCCATTGTTGGTGGGAGTGCAGACTGGTGCAACCACTGTGGAAATCAATATGGAGATATCTCTGTTTTACATTTTAGATCTTTGATCCATTTTAATTTTAGGTTAGTACATGGTGAAACATATGGGTCTAGTTTCAACCTTAGGCATGTGAAAAGCCAGTTTTTTCAGCACTGTGTGTGTGTGTGTGTTGGTACTGAGGATGGAACTCAGGACCTCAGGACCCTGCAGTTACAAAGCAGGTGCAGCACCCTGAGCTAAATCCTCGGCCCTCCGGCACCATTTACTACAAAAGCTATTTTTCTTCCAGTGATGGTGCTGGGCTTCTTTGTCAAAGACAAGGTGGCTGAATGTGTTTGGAGTTGTTTCTACATTCTCTAGTTTGTTCTATTGATCCTCTGGCCTGTTCTTTTGCCAGTACCATACTGTTATCATCACAGTAGCTTTGTAGTATAATTTTAGGTCAAGGATTGCAATTCCCCATCTTGCCTTTGTTGCCCAGAATTGCTTCTGCCATTCTAGGTCTCTTCTGGTTCCAAATGAATTTTAGGATTGTTTTTTCTAATTCTGTAAGATACGCTGTTAGGATTGCATTGAATATGTATAACAACTTTTCTTTCCTTTTTTTTTTTGATAAGGTTAGCTAAGGGTTTGTCAATTTTATTTAATCTTTCAAAGAACCAACTCTTCTATTCATTGATTCTTTGTATTGTTTATTCTAGGTCTCTTCTGGTTCCAAATGAATTTTAGGATTGTTTTTTCTAATTCTGTAAGATACGCTGTTAGGATTGCATTGAATATGTATAACAACTTTTCTTTCCTTTTTTTTTTTGATAAGGTTAGCTAAGGGTTTGTCAATTTTATTTAATCTTTCAAAGAACCAACTCTTCTATTCATTGATTCTTTGTATTGTTTTCTTCGTCTCCATTGCACAATAAGTTGGTACCAGTGACCAAACTCAGGACCTTGCACTTGCGAGGCAGGTGGAGGCACCACTGGGCTAACTCCCTGGCCTTCTATTGCATTAATTTCTGCTCTGATTTTTATAATTTCCTCCCTTGTGTAAGCATTGGGCTTGGCTTGCTCTCCTTTTTCCTAGAAGCTTGAGGTTTAACATTAGGTTCTTTATTTGAGCCCACTATTTTCCTGATATGAAAATTCAATGCTATACATTTTCCTCAGAGGACTGCTTTCATTGCATCCCATAAGTTGTGGCATGTTATATTGTCACTATCATTTAATTGTAAAAATTGTTTGATTTCTTCTTTAATTTCACCTGTGATCCACTGGTTGTTCAGGAGGGTGTTATCTAATTTCCACATGTTTATGAAGTTCTTGTGATTTCTTTTGCTGTTGATTTCCAATTTCATTGCACTATGGTCTGATAATATACATGGGATAATTTAATTCCTTCGCATTTACTTATAGATTCATATCTTTCACCATGCACTAACCTAAAATAAAAACATATGAAAGATCTAAGTATTAAAATAGAAACACTAAATCTGCTGGAAAATAGGTAGAACACTTAAGGACATCAGAATAGGCTAAGACTGCATAAAACCCAGATCTCACGGGAAATAGTGCAAAGAATCAACAACTGGTACTTCAGCTTATTACAAAGCTTTCGCACAGCAAGATAAACCGACAGAGGGAAGAGACAACCCACACCAAGGGAAAAATTTTTTACCAGCTATTCATTAGATAAAGGACTATTACCTACAATATATAAAGAACTATTAAAAAAAAAATCAGACCCTCCAAATTTAAAGACCCAATCCAGAAGGGGGCTTCTGAAATGAAAAGATACTTCTCAGATGAAGAAATAGAAATGGCAAATGGATCTATGAAAAATTTTCAATTATCACTAATCATTCAAGAGATGCAATTAAAACAATGCTGAGATTTCATCTCACTCCAGAAAGAGTGGCTGCTATCAAGAAATCAACCAGTAACAAATGTCGAGTGAGGCTGTGGGGGCAATGGAACCCTTCACCACTGCTGGTGGGAGTGCAGATGGTGCAACCACTGTGGAAATCAGTGTGGAGATTCCTCAAAACACTAAAACTGGAGGTTCCAATTGACCCAGATACACCTGCTCTTGGTATCTTCCTGAAAGAATTAAAAGTCTCATATCAGATATATGCGCACCCACGATTATAGTAGCACAGCTTGTAACAGCCAAATCTTGGAAACAGCCCAGATGCCCATCAACGGTTAAGTGGATAAAGAAGATGTTTTTATTTTATACAATGGAGAACTACTCTGCCGTAGAGAAGGAAGAGCTTCAGACATGTATAGCTAACTGGGTGGGCCTTGAGGCCGTACTCCTAAGTAAAATAAATCAGACACACGTTTAAATATCACTCTTTTTTCCCTCTGGTGTGAGAAACCAAAGTGGTAAGAAGAAATAATATGTATTATCACAGATGTTGGGAACAGGGAAGAAAAGTGTTCACACGGGAGGGAGGGAGAAAGGAAGGCAGGCTGGAGGCAAATTTGAAGAGAGCCAGGCCTCAGGATGGAACCTTGGACTCATGAAACCGCGAACTTCCTCAGCCTCAGATTGAGTCCTGGGATTACAGGCTCAATTTAAAGAAACAAAGGAAGAGTGAGAAGGATGGTCCCCAACTTCCACCCTTTCCCTTCTTGCATTCACAGGTTTGGCTTTGAGGGCAAAGGTACCTAATACTAGCCTGCGGTGGACTCATCTGTTAATCCTGCAAGACAGCCTCTGAGACCCCAGGGCCCTGTCCTGGCTGCCACAGGACCTGTTGACTGTGGCCCAGGCTGCTGGGTTCCTGGGTGTGGGGGCCTGCACCCCACAGGGACCTGAATGTCACTCCTTCCCCACTGACCTTCCCCAGAGATCCAGTTCCTTGGCCGAGGGGGCACACGTGGGCATCGTGGCAGCGAATGGCCTTTGGGCTGGTGCTGGGAGAAGGGTGATGCATGTTCTACATGTGGCATACTCTTATTCAACCCCTTCCCTTACCATAGGCATTCTGATGGTTTCCAATCTTTTGCCATTAATAAGTGTGGCTAAAGGGAAACCTCCCACAAACACTATATGTGCAAATATGGAAGTAACATACAAGTCTAAAAGAGAAACTTTTGGTCATAGGTAATATATGCTTATTTTCCTTTTTAAAAAAGCTTTTATTTCGGTATTTCCTCACATTTTCATGTGAGTACGTATATATTGGTTACACACATTGATGAGTTTCATTTTGTAGATTTTTACACACGTGGAACACTTTAATCTGTCTCCCATCAACCCTTCCATACCTCTAATTCCACACAATTTGGGGGTTTCAATGTGTGTAATGTATTTTGATTATACTCACCCACCTATTAGCACCCCTACCTGTTCTCCTGTTACGGAAGGAATTGGAAAGTGACAGACAGAGAGGCAGCAGAAAGGAAGTAAGATAACAAAAAGTTTTATTTGTCAACAAAGGTCCAACTCACCTAATATTAGTGCCTGGATTGACCCAGTACTGGGCTACAACTCCCTCTTTTACAGGGTTTTACAGCCATGATCTCATTCAGGGGGTTAAATTTCATTTTCACAGTTCACAATGCTGATATACAAATCATGGTGGTGAGACAGTTGAATTTCAACCCAGATGTAGCACTCTTTCATTAGGGGAGGTTACCTTTAAGATTCTTCTGGCTATCAGCCCAGATGTAGCATTTCTTTTTGGGGGAGAGCCTACCTTTAAAATTCATCTAGTTATCTATTCTAGCCCAAGGGAAGGGGGTATGTCTGATCAGCAAAGTTAACAATGGTTCTTTTCATCTTTGCAGTCATGTGGTTTACAAAACTTTTTTGTCTTTCTGTACCCCGTTATCTCACGATGAGACTAGATGGCTTTGGTGTCTGTTCATTCTGAACTAAACAAAGCAAACTCCTGTTAGGGATGGCAGAAGTCATTTTACCTTGTGACATTTTGGAGGTTTTTGCTATTCAAGTTTTCTCTGTCATTCCTCCCTTTGTTTTTTTTTGGGGGGGACTCCTTACCCCCCATTATATTCATACCAATTTTCATTATTCTGCATAGTTAGCCTCTGATAATGTTGGGCAGCAGTTACTCTCTGATGTATGAGTTTCTATATCCATTTTACCATGCAGGGACCAAACATGAGGATGAGCAGTACAACAATAATCAGTCCTGTGAGGGTGTTGACCCAGGCTCTCCATCCTGACAAGTTAAGGCCAAAATTGAACGTTGGGTCCTCGGTACCAAACTCTTTTCCTAGCAGTTTAATATGATCTCAGTTTAGCTAGTGATTCCTTAACTATTCCAGATTTGTTTACCTGGTAACAGCATTTCTCTCCCAGAAACAGACAAGTTGGGAATTAGGATCCTCAAAGCACATAAGCCAGTAGAATGTTTTGAAATTACCTTAAAAACACCACCTCCATAGAGAAAGTAAGTTTCATTAGGGGCAGAGTAATCACGAGTGGCTGAAGACAAATCAACAATGTTAGTGCAAAGGCTGAAACCTTGTGCAACTTCTGAATACCAAGAAAGCAAGTCCCATTTCCAATTACATCTAATGGGGAGGTGAGCAAGGGGTACATAGTGAGCTTCACTGGCTCTAAGGCAGGTCACTCATGATGTCCACTGCCTGACAAGTCATCACGGTGAGTGGTGCACAAATCCAGCAATCAGAGGCTAATTCCTGGTCTTGTCTGTAGCAGCAGTGCATGAGACCATCGATTCAATCTATCCTAACTATATCAATTCCTGGATAATTTTGGATGCCCTTTTAAGATATTCTGTATTTCCTACAGTGCAGGAGTTTTCCCTATTTCTGGAGTGGCGTCTTTCCAAACCTTTTTAATCTGCAGAATCATTCTGCCTCAGCCTCCCAAGTGCTGGGATTACAGGTATGTGCCAAAGTATCTGGCTGGACTCTTGTCAGGTTTTAAATATTTATTGATTTTTTTTTTTTTTTTACTTTTTGAGACACGTTCTATGGGGTTCAGGGTGTCCTTGAACTCAATATGTAGTCCAGGCTGCCCTTGAACTTGTGACAATTCTCCTGCCTCAGCCTCCCAAGTACTTAGATTACTGATATGCACACCTGGCCCTGGACTCTTGTCTTGCAGAGAAGTTGAAATAAAAAGTATCACTTGAGCCGGGCGTGGTGGCACACACCTGTAATTCCAGCACTTGGGAGGCTGAGGCAGGAGGATCACTGTGAGTTCAAGACCAGCCTGGGCTACATAGTGAGTTCCAGGTCAGTTTCAACTACCTAGTGAGACCCTGTCTCAAAAAACCAAACCAAAACAAAAAGTATCACTTGATCAAGCCAACTTTCACTTATATATCACCAGATTGATGTTTCCTTAAAAAAAAAACAAAAAAAACAATCTCCATTTGTTTCTTTAAAATGTCTCATGTATTTAGGCTGGTGTTGAACTCACTATGTAGCCCAGGCTGGCCTTACACTTGTGGCAATCCTCCTGCCTCAGCCTCTTGAGTACTGGGATTAGAGCTGTACACTACCACACCCAGTTTTAGTCTTGCTTTTTTAATATACTTTCTGTAGTCAATTTTTCTTTGTTTCTTTTTCGTTCTTTTTTTTTTTTTTTTTTTTTTTTTTTTTGTACTGGGGATGAAACTCTGGACCTTGTGCTTGTGAGGCAGGCTGCGGACCCACTGAGCTAAATGCCCAGCCCTCTTTCTTTTTCTTTCTTTTTTTTTTTTTTTGGTACCAGGGATTGAACTCGGGTCCTTGCGCTTGCAAGGAAGGCGGCAGAACCACTGAGCTAAATCCCGGGCCCACTCTTTCATTTCTTTTTCGAGATGGGATCTCACTGCATTCCCCAGGCTGGTCGTAAACTGCTGACTTAAAGAGATCCTTTTGTCTCAGCCTCCCAAGTGCTTGTACTAGAGGTACCTGGTGCTATCTACTGATTTTATTTTACTCTTGGCACGAGAGATTTAAACTCATGGCCTTCATAATGAGCTACATTCCCAGCCCTTTTGTAAAATTTTGAGATGGGGGTCTCCCTAAGATGCCTAGGCTGGGCTGAAAGTTGGGATCCTCCTGCCTTGGCCTCCTGGATGCGGGGCTGCATCATCATTTCCAGCTGTGACCAATTTATTCTTTCTTTATATCTCCTTCCTCCTGGGTTCCATGTCCTTCCTTTTCTCCTCTCACAGCTGCAGCCCATCACGAGGTTTCAGAAGAGGCTACTCTCAGCGCCTTTGCTACGGCTGGACCCACGACATCACCAAAGCCCTGTGCTGTTAGCAGAGCCAGAAGATGGGCAAAGACAGGCGCTCACCCACAGCAGGGCCTCCGTTGTTGGTTTCCGTGCTGGGGAAGGTACCTGATGGCTGGAAAGGTGGGCAGACAGGCAGAAGCCAGCAAAAGGACTGTATGGCCAAGGCCCAAACAGCACAGATAAGAGCACCACAGAGGAGGGTGCGAGCCTGTGCGTGCTGCTGAGAAGACACTGTACACCTAAGAAGACTGACAGTGTCTGAAAAAATGTTAGAAACTAAAACCCTGGAGGTAGTGGTGCACACCTGTAATGCCAACAGAGACTGAGGCAGGAGGTTTGAGAATTCAAGGCCATCCTGGGCTACACAGTGAGACACTGTCTCAAAGAACAACAAAAACCAACCAAACAATAAAAACTAAAAAAACAGCAAAACCAAAGCCATGTGTGGTGACGCACACCTGTAATCCCAGCACTTGGGAAGCTGAGGCAAAAGGGTTACTTTGAGTTTGAGGCTAGTCTGGCCCTCATAGTAAGTTCCAGTCCAGCCTGAACTACAAAGCAAGACACTGTGACAAAAAAAAAAAAAAAAAAAAAAAAAAAAAAAAAAAAAAAAAAAAAAAACAAGACACTATAAAAAAAAAAAAAAAAAAAAAGCAAAACAACAACAAACAAACAAAAAAACCATCAGCCAGTAACTTGGGATATCACAGATGCAGAGATTCTCAAGAAAATGGTAGCAAATCAATCCAACAGTACAACAAAAAGATCACTTACTATGATGAAGTTGGGTTTATCTAAAGGATGGTTTGGCATACACAAATCAATAAATGTCATACAATCAAATCGACACAATGAAGGATAAAAACCATACAATCATCTCAGTAGATGCATGAAAAGCATTTCCTAAAACTCATGTGCATTCATAACAAGCTCTGAACAAATCAAGTGCAAGAGCGAGACTCGGAACAATGCAGGCTACTCATGACAAACTCACTGCCAACAGAGCTGAAAGGGGGGAGCTGTTAGCATTTTCTCACAGCCTAACAAGTTTTAGCCAGGACAAGTAGGGCAGAGAAATAAAAGGCAGACAAACAGTAGTCATATTATCCTGGGCTCCTGAAGGTGCTCCAGATGGAAAACCTAAAGACGCCACCAAGACCATCAGAACTGATCAATTCAGCAACATGTCAGGCTTCAAATACCAACACGTACACCAACAGCACTTCAACACACCAACAATGAGCTTGCAGACAAATAAATCATGAAAACGATCCTATTGGCAATAGCTACCAAAAATACCTGGTAATACATTCATTCAAGGAAATAAAACTTTTACAATAAAAATCCCAGCTCAATGATAAAGAGAAATTAATTGAATGCCTACCATACACAAGTCCCTGGGTTCAACATTCAGTACTACAAAAACAAACAAATGAAAAAGCCCCAAGAAGTTAAAGGCACATAATAAAGACCTCCCTTGTTCATGGATTGCAAGAATATTGTTAATGGATTTTTTTTTTTGAGACAGACTCTCACTGTGTAGCACAGGCTGGCCTCAAAATTGAGGCCATCTTCCCATCTCAGCCTCCCAAGTGCTAGGATTACAAGTGTGTGCCATCATGCCTGGCTGTTTTGGGCTTTCTGTTCTGGGCCTCATTGATGTGTTCTGGGGTTGAATCTGTGAAGAAAATCTGATTCCTGGACTCCAGCATGCTGGAATTATAGACATGTGCCACCACTCCCAGTTTAAGATTTAGAGGTTATTTTGGCTTTGTCTAGCTATCTCTGCCAAAATCTCATGCAGTCTGGGATGGGGCTTCTTCAGAGGTGGCTGGATCTAGAGTATGTGACTATGGATTGATTCATGGAGCAACCTAGGCTCAAGGGAACTAGGATTAAGGGTGTGAGTGCTACTTTCCCTTAGTAGCCTGGATGAGATATAAGGAATAGGGCCCGTGATTTAGCTCAGTGGTTCTTGGTGCCTGCTTTGCAAGCCAGGGACCCAAGTTCAATCCCTGGTACCAGAAAAACAAAAAACAAAACAAAACAAAAGATATAAGAAATAGAGCTGTGTGGGGCTGGGCATGGTGGCACATGCCTGTAATCCCAGCACTCGGGAAACTGAGGCAGGAGGATCACTGTGAGTTCAAGACCAACCTGGGTTACAAAGTGAGTTCCAGGTCAGTCTCAACTACACAGTGAGACCCTGTCTCAAAAAACCAAAACAAAACAAAGCAAAGAAAGAGCTGTGTGGTCATCCCGTGCTTGTTTTGCTAGCTCTGTCTGCAATGAACTCCTCCTCTTCTGCAGTGCCCCTCTGCCATTCCATCTTGTCTTGGAGCCAGCCAATTAGGGACTGAAACCTCTACAAACTGTGAGCCAAATAAACTATTCCTCCTTTAACTTTGAGTATTTTGCCTCAGGAATCAGAAAAGTAACTAAGATAGGTATGGTGATACACATCTGCAATCCCAGCACTTGGGTGGCTGAGGCTGAGGCAGAAGGATCTCTCACTGTAAGTCTGCGACCAGTCTGGACTACAGTCAGACCTTGACTCAAACAAACAAAAAACAAAACAAAACACCTGTACATTATCCGCAAGTGGAAATCAACAGAAGCAGACACCAGAATGTGCCTAACAGAGTATCACTGGAAAGAAACCTGGGAGAGGTCATTAAAACCCATCCCACACTAGTAACGCTCCACCGTAACCACAGTCTGGCAAAGAATACAAATGAAAAACACTCATCACAAGACAGCCAAGTCCATGACAATGCAACTTCATGTAAAAACTCTGCAACAAATAACAATTAGTCCTTTGAAGACCAAACTGGACACACTCAAGATGGCTGTCAGGATCCCTCATGTCTGTGATGGCAGCCTTTATCATTTTACAAAGAATAGGTCTGGTGTGCAAAGAAAAAGACAGGAACAAAAATCTGCCCTGGTACCCCCCCCCCAAAAAAAATCTGTGCTGTTGCAATGACAGAAGGCCCCTGGGAACTCAATCAGGATGGTATGATGGCTTCTTTTGGGGGAGGGTATTGGGGATCGAACTCAGGACCTTCTGCTTGTGAGGCAGCGGATTTTGTTTTGTTTTTTGAAACAAGATCTTGCTATGTAGTTCAGGCTGGCCTCCAGCTCATTAATTAGCCCAGGTTGGCCCAGAATTCCCAGGCATCCTCTTGTCTCCTCAGTGCTGGGATTACAGGTGTGCACCACCACATCCAGTTAGTGAAATGGCTTCTATCTGGATGTCCCCTCAGAGCCTCACACACTCACAGGTGGGAATCTGGGAGCCAATGAATCATGGGAGTGCAACACTGGATTTGTCCACTGATAGGCTTAAGAGCTGGGTGTGATGCTGGGAGATGAAGGAAGGTGGGAGGGGGTGGGAGCCCAAGTTCCTCTTCTAAGTAAACATCCCCCAGGTTCCTTCCTTGTTCTATCTTTAGAAAACACTCCCTTGTGATCATAGCGCACATGCTGCTTTATCGAGATGTTTTGTATTAACTCTGAACAATGTGTAGTTGCTCGTGCTTCCTTGTGTTCTTTGTGAATAAACCACAATGTCTATGCTTTCCTGTATGCCCCAGATGGCTCCTATAAAAGCCCTGGGAGAGAGAATAAAGTTTACCACTAGCTATCAGCTTTTGGTCATTTTCATTGTGTCCACAGTCTTCTCGCCAAGACCCCTCCTCAAGAAGGAGACCCCAACAATGGCAAGCAGCACTTTCTCCTTAAGCCTTGACTCATTTCGTAGGAGGGGTGACTCAAAGTGCAGAAGCACAGTGACTACTGGCAACTACAGAGGCCTCCGAAGACAAGACAGACACCGGTTGAAGGGAGCAATGAAATGCAGTGGAAGGTTAAATTCAGACACCCACACACACCCTGGAGAGGACACCTGGCCAGTAGCCACCTTGGAGAGAGGCCTAATGAAGCTTGGAACTGAGCAGCTGTGGGTTAGCTTTGATCAGGGAGAGGCAGAATAGAGTTCAAGGTGGGAGAAAGCACATGGAGTGTTGCAGGCTTAACAAATTGGGTTCCAGCCTCACAGCCAGAAACCAGCCTAAACTTCGAAAGGTTCAGGTGTGCTGGGGTTATCTACTACCCCACTGTAAATCTATAGCTGGCTTCCTGGGGTTCATCAACTCAGATGTAGGCTGTGTTCCCACTCTGTCTACCAGTGACAGCAGAACTTCACTACTCACCATGAACTTCACACTTTTCTTGTTTTGGTTTTCCTTGTTTGCTCTAGTTTTTGTTGTTCTGCTTTTTTATTTCTTCCTTCTCTTTCCCTTTCTTCTCCAGTTCTCCAGGTTGCATAATCTTCCTTCTGTCCTTCAGCCTTGCTTTTATATCTCTTCCTGTTTGGGCCAAGGCTTTGGCTTAGTGGTTCCAGCTCCTGCCTCAAAAGCACAACGACCCAAGTTCGATCACTGGTACCAAAAAAATAAATAAAATAAAAATCTCTTCCTATTATATTTTTGTTTGCCTCCTAACCCCATTTAAATTTTCTACCTTAAGGGTAAAATTGCCACACTGAGGGCATATTTATTGTATACAATTTTCTGGTTTATTTATTTGTGGTACCAGGGATGAACTCGGGTCCTTGCACTTGCAAGGCAGGAGCGGGAACCACTGAGCTAAATCCCCAGCCCTCTGGTTTGTTTTTAATTTTGTTATATAAGTACAATTCATAAAGTTAAAGGTGGTAAATTAATAGTTAACACAGTTTGTCATTTTGTATCTTGTTTTGGTTACTATCATTATTGCTGCTTGTACTACTATAGGCAACTGTTCTAATCAGTTGTGCTTCCTGGAGCTCTAAGACTGAGATTGCCTGAGGGTCAAAATCAAGACTAGATCAGTGCCAAAGAAACCCGGGATGGGTCACATAGGCAGCAACTTTTCACCCCTAATAAATTGAAGAGGCAGAATCTTCCAACAGACTCAAAACCCAAAAGCCAGATACATACAGAAGACATTCCATGTAGTTATTTCCTAAGGGTTCTAAATATTAGCAACAAAGCTACTTGCCATACACAATTTACACACACATTAACCCATGAACAATAACAAAAAAACCCAAAACAAAAATAAAGATGTACATTGCCGGGCATGGTGGCGCACGCCTGTAATCCCAGCACTTGGGAGGCTGAGGCAGGAGGATCGCTGTGAGTTTGAGACCAGCCTGGGCTGCATAGTGAGATCCAGGTCAGTCTCAACTACAGCGAGACCCTGTCTCAAAGAACCAAAAACAATGAGCCGGGGATTTAGCTCAGCAGTTCGGTGGCCTGCCTTGCAAGCCCTGAGTTCAATCCCCAGTAGCAAAAAAAAAAAAAACCAAAATAAAACAAAAAATACCCCCACAAAACCAAAAACAAAACAAAACAAAGAAAAACAAAAAAGATGCACGAGATCCAACTCCAAACTCCCAACTCACCAAAGGCAAACCCAGGGAGGGATGGGGTGGAACAATGTGAAAACTACCCACCTGGATGCTCTGGAGCGGTAACAGCAGAAGTAACACGGCAGATGAATGAGGCTATAGAAAAAAATCAAATCAGAAATTTCTCAGGTAAGTATAAAGATTATAACCAAACCAGAGACTTGGGTTAGTGACTCTGGAGCAGGTACAAATAAAAAAATTGAGGAGTTTAGGAAAATGAGGGAAACTGTGAATGCCAAAAATGGCAAATGGAATCCGTGATCCAGATTAAAAATTCCACAGGGCGTGCTGGGGCACGCCTGTAATCCCAGCACTCGGGAGGCTGAGGCAGGAGGATTGCGGAGTTCCAGACTAGCCTGAGCTACATAGTGAGTTCCAGGTCAGTCTCAACTACATAGTGAGACCCTGTCTCAAAAAACCAAAATAAATAAATATTCCATTGAAAGTATATACACAATGAGCCAAAGTTGTTACAGAGGAATTGGCAGGTGACACCCAGAGAAGCAGGAGAATGGAAGTAAAATAAAGTTTACTCCATCAATGGGGATCAATGACACCTAATGGTGGTGCCCTGATCAACTCCCCTATAGGGTTACAACTCCTTCTTTTATAAGGTTTTACAGCCTTGATCTCAAATCAGTTGGTCACATTGCTGATACCCAAAATGTAATAGCAAGGCAGTTGAATTTCAACCCGGGTGCAGTTGTCAGGGAAGTTACCTTTAAGATTTATTCAGTTACCTACTCTAGCCAGGGGGAAGGGAGCTTGTTGGGTCAACAAAGCTAACAATGGTTCTTTTCACTTAACAAAACTTTTGGGGGAGACTATGTGACTCCAGTACCGGTTAATTCTGAATCAGCAGAGTGAGGGGCAGAAGTTATCTCATACTGTAACATTTCCTAAGTTTTTGCTATTAAAGTTTTCCCTATCAAAGTGAGGACAGGACAGCAGATAGGATTGCAGTTAGCGATCAAGATAAGGAAAGATCTCTTAAAAATAGCAAGGGACCACCAAAAAAAAAAAAAAAATCAAACAGATAATAGATCATGGAAAGATGAATAAGATTGATTGGACTCAATGAAATAGTGCAAATGACATAAAACACCTCCCACAGAATAGCAGAAACCTTCCCAAACAGGGAAAAAGAATTTTGACATAGATGAGTGAGGCAGGTAGAATTTGTTAGCCAAAAATACAATGAAAAGTAGATGAAGACATGTAATAGTCAAGATTCTCGAAATTTAACACAAGAACAGAGTATTAAAAGCTGTTAGAGAAAAGAAACAAATCATCTGTAAAGGAAAGTGCCTCAGAATCAGCAGACTTTTCAACAGAAACCTTCAAGTCAAGGAAAGCTTGAAGTATTTCAAGCCCCAAAAGAAAACAACCTTCAACCCAGATTGATGTACACTGCAAAACTACTTTTCAGTTCTTTTTTTTTTTTGAGACAGGGTCTTACTACGTAGTTGAGACTGACCTGGAACTCTGTGTAGCCCAGGCTGGTCTTGAACTTACAGCGATTCTCCTGCCTCAGCCTCCCAAGTGCTGGGATTACAGGCGTGCGCCACCACACCCGGCCCCTACTTTTCAATATTGAAAAATCATTTTCTTATGTGTTTGTCTTTTTCTTTTGTTTTTTCAGTACCAGGGATTGAACCCAGGACCTTTTGTTTTTGAGGCAGGCAGCCACACTGAGCTAAATCCCTGGCTGGAATAAACATTTTCTTATATGACAAAAAATACCTATAGAAATTCATAACCAACAAACTAGCATCCAAAGTGCTTGGAAGAACACTATAGGGACAATTAAGACTACAACTCCATGAGCCCCAACAGAATGAATTCACCAGGCAAAGGAAGCAAAAAATAAACGTTTATTTAAAATATTAAAAGCAATGTTACAATATTATCCAAAAGTTGCGTTCAGGTTAACAAGTATAAAACAAGACTAGGTACAAAATGCTTAAGAATATACTTTGATATACACAGTGGGTATGTCTGAAAAAATAAATTTTATTGAGAATGTAGCTTAGAAATAAAAATGTATTTACAAACTCAGTTAAACAAACAAGCCCTCAAGTGAGGAGCAGTACTCCTTCCAACGGCAGTCAGCATTTTCAAATATGATGTGTACAAAGCCTTATGAAAATACCTGTAAATGTGCTTCCCAATACAGGAGAATCAAATACCTTACGGCTTGCCCAGCAAACACCATCCATTTCTTACGTGTGCCAGCCCAGAGCGCTGTCAGGTAAAGATCAACAAAACACATAACCTAATGGTAACCAGTCTCAGGATGTCTCTGCTGGCAATCTTGAGTTATTCCCAGAAGTGATTCTGAGGAGGAAATGACAGGAAGTCCCCAGTCACAAGGAAAGCGTGAACCAGGGTCACTGGACGGGGCTGCTGCCCAAGCTCCTGCCACGCTTCTGCAGGTACAGCTGCTTGTAGGTCTGGAACATGGCCCGGGAGTCTTTCACCTGGTTCTGCTGCACTTCTCGTCCATCTGCGCTGGCGCTTCTCTGTAGCAGTCTTGAATTAACACCTAAGGAAACAGAAATGTTGCCTAATAGAAGGAATATGGTCAAAACTAGGAAGGAAAACACCCACCTATCTTTGGGAGAAAAAGCTAGGAGTTAAACAAACGTCTAACCAACCAGGGTTGCAAAGAATTGGAAAGATCTCCACTATCAGCCTGCCTCACCTCTGGGGGCCGCAGTCACTGTGTCCATCCCCATTCTCACGGGGCCGAGTGCTCTCTCCTCTCCCTACACTCAGTAAGCGCTCCCTCCATCTGCCTACCTTGTGTGAAGGTGACCTTGTGAGCAACTCTCCAGAGGAGCAATTTACTGACTCTGGGAGGCTGACAGGAGGATTGCAAGTTGGAGCCCAGCCTGGGCAACCTGATGAGAAATCTGTTAGGTAGGTAGAAAGAGACAGAGATCATTCATACATAGAAGATAGATAGGGAGGGAGGGAAAAAAGGAGAAACAGAGCACAAATCTGAAACAGTCCCCAAGAGTGGATGAGTCTTGTTCTCCTGGCCTTGCCAGGCATTGGACAGCTGCCTCCGGAGGGCCTTCACTCCTAACTCAGGGGCTTTTAATCCATGGGCCTCTTCCTCTCTTCCTATTGCCTTTGCTTTGAATTCCTGCGGCTTTCTCCTAGGTGGCCCGAACAGCCTGCCCTCTCTGTTCCCCACATAAGCACCTCCTGCATCCTTGTCTGCTCTGCCCTGTGAATCTCCAAGTGGCCCCTGAGGCTCTCTCCCCGCTCCTCCTCACCTTCCAGTCCTGTCTGACAATTACACAACCTTCACAAGGTGCAGGCCAGGAGGGCTGGGGATGTGACTGGAAAAGTTTGCCAACAGCAGAGATGGGAAGGGGCTTTACTGCACTGCACTGCAAGCAGCAGCTTCCTACTCCTCGGCCTTGCCTCCCTTCTCTCTCCTCACCCCACCTCCTCCTGTCCCACTCCCACTGCACATTTAATGCTCGTCCTGAGCATGGCTGTTCCTGTCTTCCATGCAGCTCTTGGGAACCTACCTCCGCCAGGGTTATGTACCCTGGAAGCATTTCAACTTCAGGTTGCAAGAGCACCTCTCACTTTCTCTGAAATAATATTCCTGCTCTTCATTTCCAATACCTCTCCGGCCCCCATCTCCCCACATACCCACTTCCTTTTCACTTTGGGCTAACACTCGTGTTTCACTGTGTATCTGACGCAGTTTCTAACATGCCCAGTTTTATAGGTATCTTATCCTTTTCAAATTTATGCTTTTTAGACACTCCTGAAGCCTCACCTCCTGGTTCTCAGTGCAAAATCTCCAATACAAAGTATATGCAGCCCCTAATAAGCCAGATGCTAAAAGTTCTAGTTTTGCTGGTTAGTTTTCAAACAGTAATCCCTCCCCAGCTAAATAACTACAATGGCTAGGAGGGTCAGCTAAATAACTACAATGGCTAGGAGGGTCAGCTTGTAATTAAGCAATGTACCTCTAAGGAATCTGAAGGGGGGGACAGAGTCGGCCCTAAATTAAAGAATACGGCCTCTCATCTAGAAAACCCTCACCAGCCTTGTTGTGAAGATCAAGTAAATCAATAGCCAAATCATGGAACGGAGTTTGGTAAGCTTGTGGCCTGTGCTCAAGTCCAGCCTGCCACCTATTTTGGTAAGCGATATTTAATTAGAAAACACTCACATGTTCCACACCTTTACTCACACATGTACGGCCCCCTTTGAGACAAGGTCTCCCTGTGTAACTCAGGCTGGCCTCCAACTTGTGCCCATCCTGCCTCAGGCTCCAGTGCTGGGATCACAGGTGTGGACCATCACACACAGCTTTGCAGCCCTTTTCTTGGTACCGTGTTAGTGCTGGGCAGTCAGGTCAAAGACATGGCAAACTAAAATATTTACTGTCTGGTCCTACACCGGAAAAAACATGCAAACGCCACTCCATAGCTCAATGTGATAGGGATTATTTTCCTCACAATGATACGAGAAGATATTATTCCTAGACACTGAGTGACTGAAAACAGGATAGAATCACACTTTATAACATAAGAATCACAGCACCACTTGCAAAATTTAAATAGATGACTTTACCTATTTCTGGGCTGGCTTCCTGCATTGTTTTCTTCTCAGTTACGCATTTTATCCAGTCTTTTCTTGAACATTTTATTCCTGAAACTATTTAAATATTCGTTTTCAGATTGCTGTTCATTTATTTCACAATGAAGAAAAAGAATGTTAGCCTAATATAAATTTGGAAGCCATTAAGATACACCATGTCCATATACATATATAAAAAGGGCTGAGAAAAATTACTTGTTTTAAATGCTTGAAAAATTTATAATGCCCATAACCATTAAACATAAACAACTATCTTGCATTATCTCCTTCTTCCCTCCAGTGCTCATCTCCTAATATTTAGAACAAAACCTCAAATTTACAAGGCTTCTCTGAAATTCACAAGTTCCAAGGAAAACTTAACAAAAATCAAGACTTTTAGAACATATGCAAAGGGCCAGGAATTTAGCTCAGTGTTGCTGCCACTTGCCTCACAAGTACAAGATCCTGGGGCTGGGGATTTAGCTTAACAGATCCGCCGCCTGCCTTGCAAAAGCGCAAGGACACAAGTTTGATCCCCGGTACCAAAAAAAAACAAGTACAAGATCCTGAGTTTGATCCCTGGTACCAGAAAAAGACAAAACAAAACATATGCACACCTGGCACTTTTCTAACTTTATAGAACTCTTGTTATGACTACTGACTATAATTTACAATAAGGGGTGATAAACGTAAAATAAACACTGCCCGGTAAAACACTGATTTGATAAGAGAAACACATAGTAAGGTATTACATAAGAGATCCATGTAGTTCCCAGACAACAAGATAGCACGCAGGTAAGCCTGTGTCAACTTAGACACCCTGCTCCAAGGTCATGCACGCTACCAAGGAAATCATACTGGACCTTGTGTGGCAGCCTGTGCCTCAGGATGAGCCCTGAGATCATACTTGTCTTCGACAGAGTTTGTGTTCTTCAACATTACATCTGGGCATAATTTAAACTCCAGCATGCCTGGTTTCACAGTGGAGTCTTTCCCTGGGAGAGAGGCCTTGGGCTTTTGTTCCTGACTCTTCTTGTCTTTCCCAAGCTTTGCCAGGGAGCTGCTGAGTGTGGTGAGACAGATGCTCTCGCGTTCTGTGCACCTGAAGCTCAGGCGGTTCAGGTATGACTTCCTTTGTTCCTTCCCTTGGGAAGAGACTTCACTGCTTACGCTGCTTAGTGTTTTATCTAATTTGGTTTTAATCAGCTGCTTCGCATCGGCTCTCCCTTCAACAGACCTCGAAAGGTTGCATGCCTTAGACTCCTCAGGAGGGTGGGCTTTAAGGTTTTTACCAGGGTTAGTATTGACCTTGGAGGCGTCTTTCAAGGTCTCTATGCCGCTGTCACCTTTACCATTTGATTTTCTGCAACTCTCTGCTTGTGCACTAAGTTGAACGGAGCCCGAGGGAGCAGAATTGCCCAAGACATTTTCCAAGCAGGTTTTCTTGGCTGTTTTAGTGATTTCTTTTTGCTTCTTCCTCTGAAAATACTCCTGCAGTGTGATCACTTTTTTAACCTTACATGAACCATCCTTGGTTCCTGAGGATTTTGCCAGTGATGCTGCCTTATCTTTAAGACTAGTTGTTTCATTTATGTCTTTGGAGTCTGTGGACTTCGTCTGCGATGCTGTCTTTTCCTTAACAGTGGCTGTGCCCCTTGCGTCATTGACTTCCAAGGACTTTGCTTTTGATGTCAAATTTTCTTTAGTAATGGCTTTCTCATTTGGGTTTGGCAAAATATTACATAATTTAATTGTAACTCCTGCATTTTTACTCTGTTCTTGTTCACTACATTTCTTCTTTTTTATCTCCAAATCTAGTCTTTCCCCTTGGTCTATCTTTCTTTTCTCCAAATGTCTTTCTTGGGGGCTTTCTTTGAATTTCAATTTTTTCTTTTCTTGAGATGAAGACTGTACAAAAGAGTTATTCTCCCTTTTCAGACCTTTATTTGGGAGAAGACCTGTTTTGGGATTTAATTGGCATGAGTTCTGTGGTGTGCATTTCTTCTCTGGACCCTCCTGAGAAACTGGGTCAGAAAATGTTATTTTATCACTAGACTGGAATTTTACCTCATGAAATTTTAGTTTTAGTTTCTTATTCCTTTGCAAGGGGTCTGGTTCATTACGTTTAGATGAAAACTGGCCAGTTAATTCTTGTCCCATATTCGCTGATGCTCCCTGTTTCATTTTGGATGTGTCTTTTTTATCACTGCTTTTCCATTTAGGTGGAACCTCACCAGGTAGCTCCTGTCTCCTCCTTTTCGTATCATCCTTCCTAGTTTTAGATGAATCTTTTGTGTTGTTGCCATGTATTTTAGGCAAATGTGTTTTCTCATCAGTCACAGGCGTCTTTGGATTATTGGAAACACTATCAAGTTTAACAATAGTGAGATCTGCACCTGAGGTCTGTGGCCCTTGCTCAGGTCTTTGTTTACAACTGCTGCTTTCCACTGGAACCAGCTGCTCCTCCCTCTTCCCCTCCACAGCATTACACCGACACTTGGGGACCCCTTCATAAATCATTGCGAGCCAGCCCAACGCACAGCAATGGATGTTGTCTGTGTCCACTACAGAATCTGGACTTTCTCCTTCCTCCTGAGTTCGTGGGTCACACTGGCTCCCAACTTCTGCAACATGCTTTTTCTTCTGAGTTTCTGCCAACTTGTCCAACTTAGGGGGTGGCAGTCTGTCTCCACTGGATTCATCCTGTTCAGGAAATAATTCTTTCATTTGTTCTGAGCTTAGAATTGTAATTTTTATTTGGTCTGTAGGTTCCTTAGGGTCACAACTGATTTTACCACCAGTCTGATCTTCTGGGATCTGTTCCAACTTCTTTTGGCTCGCAAAACTCTTACATTCATTCAGACCTTCAATGCCGTAAGGGAACTCCTTTAAAAGTTCCGACAGCTGGTCATGTATGTATAAGACAGATGTATTATCATCATGAAGCTCACTTGCTGCAGGGCCTTGGACAGCGTCATCTCCAGAAGTGTTGATGTCCCCAGAATTAAAATCCTGCTGAAGAACAGCAGGTGGTGAGTAATGAGAGTTCTTGGCTATGCCCTCATTTTTAGTGGTTTTCCCCAAATCGCTCTCCTCTAGAATTCCTGGTTCAACAGGCTCAGACGATGATCCCACAAGCTTCGGTGGTTCTTCCCTCACAGGAGCTATTTCACATGGGAAGTCTGGGCACCTTGTATATTCATTATTCTGAAGACCCAAGTCTTTACTTTCAGTGGCTTGTCCTACTTGTTCTTCTTGGTGTCCGGTACTAATTGCTTGTTCATTGGGTAGAGAAAGTTTCTGTGGCTCAACATTTTCCAGAGAGGAGTTAAACATCTCTGCGATCTTGGAATTGTAAGATACATCCCCTTCAACAAGAGAGCAAATATCTTCTATTTGTAATAAATCACCAGCCACAAGAATTCTGTCCTTTGGTTTAGACAAGGGTTGTGGACCATTTAGCTGACAACACTGTTCTTTATGGATACCGGGTGTGTTTTGTGAATCACCATTATTTGTATCATTTTGCTTTTCCTTCTGAATTAGAGGAAAAACCCTGGCTGACGTCATAGAACCCATCACTGGCTTGCTAACATCCACTTTCAAAGCAGCAGTTACCGCTGCATTTTCTGCCAGCTGATTTTGTAAGCTACAAATGCTGCCTTCTTTAATAACAGGATACATGGTTTCAGGTAGAGCTTCAGGTGTTATTTCTTTGATGACATTTGAAAGAATTAAAGGCGACACTACAGCGATCTGGAGTTCTGTTCCCTTTGTTACATTTGCACAGGAAGGCTCATAATTCTGCACTAGCATGGACAAAGCTGCTTCCTGCAATGCATTTTCCATTTTGTTCTGAGGATTTCTCTCTGCTGAACAAGGATTCTGGATGGGAAATTCCAAAGGCTTTGAAATTCCAGCCGATATGTGTGTCGACTCATTAGCATGTTTTTCCTCACCAGATTTTGAAGGTTTTTCTTCTGTCACTTTTGAGGGTTGATTTTTCCAAAGATTAAGACATGTTTTTACCAATTCCGCAGGACAGTGACCTTTGGCAGGTATTTCCTTTGAGAATTCAGGATGCTGAGCTGGCTCACTGGACAAACTATTATTTGGTTTACAACCTGCTGCCATCAAGAGATCTTTATTAATTTTAATTTTCCTTGCAAGTTCTGAAAACTTCTTTTTAATTTCCATTAATGATTTAATATCTCTTGCTAGCTTTTCTTTTGTAACAGCTGGGTCCGTCCCTTGATTTGAAGGTGGATTATAAGAATCCATTTTTTTCTCTTGATTATTTTGAGAAAGAGTCTGAACACCATCCACAGATCTAGCTGGCTCCATAAAAGGCTGTTTGACACTAGCATCTGTTTTTACATCACATGAATTTCCAAATGGTACGACATTCTCATTAGTGCTTTGCCACTGTGGCTGAAAACCTGGGAAGAAGTCTTTCTTTACTTCAGAAGAATGTATCTGTGGACCCTGAAGAACGTCCACAGACAAGTGTTTGGTGACATGTTGCGCACCTTGCAAGGGCTGGTTTCCATATCTGCAGTCGTAAGGAGGAGGAGGAGGGGGTTTCGTGCTGGCTTGTAGTGTGTATTGATACAATATCGCCGCAGACTGGTTTGACTGGACAGAAGCTGGGAGCTGATTATGTGTGATCTGTGACGGTGCTGATGACATAAGGATTTTATTGTGAACACTGGGATCTTGCAGAAAGCTTTGCGCTGAGTAAAAGTGTTGCTTTGGAAGTGGTCTGTGATCTGGGTAAGGGAGTTCATCAGATGCACGCTGTTGGGCCCAATCAACCTGTTGATTTGATAATGACTGGTTCGATCCTTGACTTCCCTGTAAAGCTACAGGAACTCTTGGAGAATCCTGCATCACCTGTAATTGCACAGAGTAGGTGTCTGGTGCTACACGTTGACTCTGCAGTGCATGCGAATTAGCTGGATTAGTTCCAAAGTGACTGTGACGAGACGTCGTTGCCTCCATATGAGAAGGTGTGGAATTCATCATCAATGACTTCCACCTCAGGTTTTGGGTAACTCCTGAAGGCACCTGCAAATTCTGATTTGCCTTCATGGGTCCTTTAGCATTTGCATATACTGTTCTTTCTATAGTCTGGGAGGCCACCACTGACCTGTTTGGCAAATTAGAAGCAGGGATTTGAAGAGGAATGTTGTAATTTCTGACATTCGGCAGTGGCTGTGACACTGTATTTGAATTACTGAGATACATGCAGGCTTCTTGGTTACTCGAAAGACAACTGAAAGAACTCTGAGATGTAGAAAGTTGGTTTGCTGCATACTGTGGTGGAAAAGCAGGCTGGATTTTACGATACTGAGGTGGCAATGAAGCCCTCTGTGGTTGTGTATTCCAACTCATAGTTGATTTGATATAGAGGCAGCGTAGCCAAAGTCTTATTGTTTTGAATGTCAGGAATCTGTAAAATAAAAATCTCTTATGAACAGGTTGTTTTGCACACATAAAATTCCTGAAAGAATTAGTAGCTGTCATAATTACTGAAAAACTCACACTACAAAAACTATCCACTTCCTCGGGAATACATAAGGCTACTTCATCTTCTCAGAACATGTCTATGGATATCACCATTTCACAAATAAAATGTGGGCCAGGAATGGCCACTGGAAGGTCACTGCAAGCTTGTAGGAGCCTGGACTAAGTAGGTGAATTCAAGGTCAGCCTAAACTACATATATAGCAAGACCTTGTCTCAAAAGCAAAACTAAACATGTGAGCTTGTGATCACAGCTTCTTAGGAAGCAGAGGCAGGAGGATCAGCTTGGGCCTCGAACTCAGGATCCTCCTGCCTCATCTCCTGAGTAGATGGAATTGCAGGTGTGTGCCACTGTGCCAGTCCCCGAACAATGTAATTCAATGAGTCTCAGGGCTGGAGAACTCGCCTGAAGCAGCCAAGGAGGATACTTTCTGAGAGGCATGGAAGTGCCCACCCAACCCCAAGCCTTGTCCTATCTTTCTCCTCCATCTGGCTGTGCCTGGGTGGTA
The DNA here is from genome assembly GCF_012274545.1 of Fukomys damarensis. Taxonomy (NCBI): domain Eukaryota; kingdom Metazoa; phylum Chordata; class Mammalia; order Rodentia; family Bathyergidae; genus Fukomys; species Fukomys damarensis. Next base: position 17,286,064 of record NW_022900927.1, read on the forward strand.
CCCTTGATAAAAGAGTAGGTCTCAGTCACGGGTTCTACCAGCTCTCCGAGGTCTTCTAATAAACTGTCACCACCACACCCAGCTCAGAGAGTGTTTAACCAACCTTGCTCTTGTAAATTATCTTACAGTACACAACAGCCTTTTGTATACGCTATTATTTGGTGCTGTTTCCAGAAAGTGCTACATATAAAGCCAAAATACAAAGCTTTGATAAAAAGTGACAAACTGTCAGAATAGGTTGACATGATTTACATTCTCACAAACAGCAAAAAATGGAAAAACCCATGAGCAGGAAGTATTAAAAACACTTTTCACAGTAAAATTGTTACTCAGGGGCCCCTAAGTAAACAAATTCTCTAATTTCATGTACACTTAGCTAGCTTAAAAAAGAAAAAAAAAGAAATCACAAATTTAGTTAGCTGTGCACCAAATGCTCCCTCCACGTCAATCCCCCACTGGCACTGGTGAAGACCGCCCGAGGAAAGGCACCTGCCAGTCACAGACTGGTCCCCAGAGAATGCCAGCAACCCTGCCCCACGGGTGTCACTGTGTCCTAGTCCGGGGGGTGCGGGAAGCCTTTCACTACCTCCCTTATTCTCGGGGAAAGGAACCTTCCCTCCCTAGCCTAGTAATTAACTTCAAGTCAACTATTCTGGGGAAAGAAAAGAAGATATGAGCCACAAGACTTTTTAATCAGAAAGTTATCTTTTGATTTCCCAGACTATCCAATGACCGGCAAGATGCCAGTAGCCCCTGTGTCGGAAGAGCAAGGCACCTGGGAACCACTATCAAATCAGATGGGCCTCCCAACTCCCAACTCCCCATAACCCCTGTGGTAGAATCCTGCAAGGAGATCTCCACAGCAGCAGCCTGCAACCTCCTTGGTCTGCTTCCCGCCTTCCTATTAATCTTTCTCCTCATTCCAACAAGTCATTCTGGAGTCGATGCTCTTCACAGCTGAGAGCCAGCGACTCATCTGAGTTCATCGTTACAAAATGATGGGGGCCACACTAAAAAAAAAAAATCACAGAATAAAAGTTAAACACTAAAGTACCACTAGTATACCCAACACCTGCAAAACAGAATTCTTTCCAAGTGCGTAGAGAATTCTGACCAATATTGACCCAGGTCACAAAAAGCCTCAAATTCTAAAGGATTAAAATAATTCATGCCAGGCGTGGTGGTGCATGCCTGTAAACCCCAGCACTTGAGGCTGAGGCAGGAGGATCGCTGTGAGTTCAAGACCAGCCTGGGCTACATAGTGAGTTCCAGGTCAGTCTCAACTACACAGTAAGACCCTGTCTCAAAAAACAAAAACAAAAACAAAACAAAATAATTCATAATGATCAACACAGGGATTAATCTAGAGATTGGAGAGGAAGAAACTAGAAAACTGAAAAATAATAGAATAACTAATGCACTTCTATTTGTTTTTATTTTTTGAGGCAGGGTCTCGCCATGTGAGTCCGGTAGGCCTTGACCTTACAATGTAGCCCACAGTGGCCTCAAACCCAATGAGATTCTCCTGGTTCAGCCTCCCAAATGCTGGGATTTCACATGTGCACTATGAGGACTGGCAACAATGCCCTTCCAAATGATGTACTGTAACTTTCAACGAGATGCATGCCTGTAATCCCACCACTCGGGAGGCAAAGGCAGGAGGATCACTGTGAGTCTGAGGACAGCCTGGGCTACAGAGTGAGTTCAAGCCAGGATGAAATACATTCTAAGACTTTGTCTCAAAGAGAAAAGAAAAATAAGCGGAATAAAAATAAAGACAACTTTCAGCATTAAACAATTATAAACTGGGGACTGAACTTGGGACCTTGCACTTGCCAGGCAGGCAGCGGAACCACTGAGCTACATCCCTGGTGAGCATTAAACAATGTTAGAAAAAGATTTGAGGCAGGCATGGTGGTACACACCTGCAATCCCAGCACTCCGGAGGCTGAGGCAGGAGGATCGCTGAGTTTGAGACCAGCCTGGGCTACATAGTGAGTTCCAGGTCAGTCTCAACTACATACTGAGACCCTGTCTCAAAAAACCAAAACAAACAAACAAAAAACAAAAGATTTGAGGGCTTGGGTTTGATCCTTGGCACCACCAATATTAATAATATATCATGGTCAAAGTGTTTATCTTAAAAATGTGGGAAGTAACTACATCAACAAAAAGTTACACTCATTTTGACAAATATAAGGTAAGGAAGCTAAGATTCCTGAAAATAAGGTCAGTATACACTGAAAATAAGGTCAGTGTGGTGTCACTGGGACTTAGTTACCTTGGTCTTTTCTCGTTGCTGAAACAAAATATCCAACATCTGGAGTTAAAGGAGGAGAGGTTTATTGTACCTCACAGCTTGTAAAGGTTTCAGTCCAAAATTGGCTGGCTCCAAGGCAGGGTAGCACATCAGAGGGGCGTCACAGAGAAACAGTGCATGGCAGGCAGAAGGCAGCAGCATCATGCCATGCCCGCAGTTCCAGACACAAAGCCCCTAAAACCTTTGCAGGGAAGAACCCCCCCGCTTTTGTTCTAAACTTGGTCTTTCACGCAGTTCCCGATAAAGACCTGAATCTAGGGATTTCCTGGGTGGCAGAACATCTTGTGTTGTGACAGGTTCTGTACTTGTGGGCTCTCGGAAGCTGCAGAGGAGGGCTGGCTGCTGAGAAGCCCTCCCTGTGATGAGTACTGAACTTTCAGTTAGTTCTACCGAAGGCGTTGACGGCCCAGGACACAATCAATGAAAAAAATTCCCGTAAAGACTCTAAATTAGACCCATGGTCAGCAACTTTTGGACCCAATGCATTCTCAGTATTTGCAAATATACACTGTAGTACACAGATCGCCATGGTTGGAGACACCAAAGTCCATCAATATACTCTCCCTCTGCAAACACATTTTACCCTGAAAACTCTTGTGCCTTCCATTACCCACACCCATAGCAGCTGTGGCCATCCCCAACAAAACTTAACACGGCCGGGCCAGGGATTTAGCGCCACCTGCCTCACAAGTGAAAGGTCCTGAGTTCAATCCCTGGTACCAAAACACAAAATAAAACACAAAACTCGACATGACCAACTTTACCCAAATGCTCCCGTGACCATGACAAAACAACAAAAACAAGAATAAAAAGATAGAAAACAGTAGATGGAAACCCATCCATGTATCAAATATGACATTAAATGTAAATTGAACAATGGGAAAGACAACGTCAGACTAGATTTTAAAACATACCCAAATTCAAGCACAAGGACTGAGTTCGATGCCCGTACCAAAACAAACAAACACCCGAATTGAGCCAGGTGTGGTGGCACATGCCTGTAATCCCAGCACTGGGGAGGGCTGAAGCAGCAGGATTGCCCAGTTTGAGGGCAGCCTGGGCTACACAGTTAAGATCCTGTCTCAAAACATCAAAAACAGCCGGGGATTTAGCTCAGTGGTGCCGAGCCTGCCGGGAAAGTACAAGGTCCTGAGTTTGATTCCCCGTACCAAAACAAAACAAACAAACAACCCATTGGGCTTTCTCCTGTCCCCAGGCACAGGCACCAAAGCTATAGACTGAAGGGATGGGGAAATGGTGATACCAACAGCAGCCATCAAACCTGGCGTCTTGGTCCACTTTGTCTCTATGCAGGCCAAGTCATTTATCGGAAGACAGTCTGGCTCATAGCTCGAAGTCTGGGAGCCCACACGCAGGGAGCTGCACAGAGCACAGTAAGAGACTGAGCACCCAGCTCGGGCCTTGTATCACTCAGTGCCTACTAGAGAAAGAGCATTAATACAAGACGTACAAATACAATGTATAAGATTGGCTTACACTGGCCACCCAGAGTCGGGTGGAAGAGCGCACAAGGACTGTCTGTGCTGAAGATCCGAAGGGTCCACGCAAAAGCCTGGAGGTCCACACAGTGTCCCACTGGGGTCTGTATCAGGAGGTGGAAGGAGCTAAGATGGAAGCCAGGGGAAAATTGAGCTTTCCTTTGCTTCCCTTTTATATTATCCTGATCACAATCCCCCTCAGGGCGGGTCTGCCACACCCAGGACAGGCTGAGCCCTTTAGTTGGGTGTGGACATAGATCAGTTAACTGTCACAGCCATGCCTCTTCCCGGGTTGCACCTACTCACTGCTTTCTACCTTCTGACATTTTGTGATGAGATTTAATTTAATATGCAGCTTAAAAGAAGACAAAATGAATTTTAAAAAGAAGTTACCAAGGACAGAGAGACGCATTTTTGTTTTGTTTTGAGACAACGTCTCACTGTGTAGCCCAGGCTGGTCTCAAATGCACAGTGCTCCTCCTGTCTCAGCCTCCCAAGTGCTAAGGGTGCAGGTGTGCACCACCACACCAGGCTGAAGAGATGCATTTTCAGGAATATATACAGCATGTGTCCAAGAAAGCAGAAAAACACAGAAGGCAAACAAACACCCAAGTAATCCACACTTGACCAGTAGGAGACTAAGACTTCCATACCCTACCTTCAATGAGGAACAGAACAGACAGAAAAATAAACAAGGAAGTAGAAGTCTTGAATCCACTAACACAACCGCATTCCTTTCCAGTGAGTCAAAGAACCCAGCACAGCTTTACTTGTCAGTGGAAACTATCTGACCACTGCTTCCTGGCAGAGACGCTGCCTCTGTCAACCAAGAGGACTGGACCCAATGTCCTGTTAATGGGTGCCAGGCTCAGTAAATCCTGCAATGGGCCCAGGTACCAGCCAAGCCCTGGACTCTGCTCCTTAAAAAGAATGTTTTTTCCATTCCTGGGATTGAACCTAAGCCCTTCACACTGAGCTACTGTACCGTTTTTATACTTCTTTTTTGAGACAAGATCTACTATGTAGTCGAGGCTGACCTGGAACTCACTATGAAGCCCAGCATGGTCTTGAACTCACAGCGAGCCTTGTGCCTCAGCCTCCCAAGTGCTGGGATTACAGGCGTGCACCACCACACCCAGCTTCATTTTTATACTTTTTGAGACAGGGAGTCATTAAGTTTCTCAGACAAGGTTAGAACTTGAGAGCCTCTTGCTTCAGCCTTCCAGTTTGCTGGGATTAAAGCAGTGTGCTACCAAACTTGTCTTACTATACATTTCTCAGAGATATGTGATATTTATACATCTTTTTTTCAATATTTATACATCTTTACGGGGGGACAGCAGGGTGACAATTTCCTTCGGGTATATAATGCATAATGACCAAATTAGGGTAATGAGTACTTTTATCATCTCTTCCAACATTGTTGATTTGGGGGGGGGTTCCCTAGTCTTCATTACTTTGAAATAGGTCATCCTTCTGTAAGCACTGCTGTGAAAAAAACAGGATTCTTCCTATCTGATCTGATGCTTTCTTTTATCTAACTTCTTTTTTCCCTAATCCCCACCCCCAGCCTCTGCTGAGGACTGAGGACAGGTGGGACAGGGTCTATCCTTCCAGGGTCTGCTCTTCACTACATGGCACATTTCACTTATGATGATTTCTAGTTTCACACTTATTCATGGCTTTCCTTTTCAGAGTCTGGAAATATTAAGTGCGCATTTCCTCAAGGATAGCATTCCTGAATCCCGCAGTGCACACAGTCTGGGCATAATCCCTCACCATCTCACCCAGCACAAGAAACATCCTTGGGTCCCTCACACACCAACTACACTGTGTGTGCCGCCCACCCACTGGTCACTGCCTCCAGGTGACCATGCTGCCAATGCTGCCTCAAAAGCAGTGACACTGGCAATCTCAATAGCCACAGAGTAAAATCTTCCTCATCTGAAAGGGAAAATCTGCACAGCCTGGAATAGCAGGGCTCACCTGTAATCCCAGTGCTAAGGAGGCTGAGGGAAGAGGATCACCAGAAGTTCCAGGCCAGCCTGATCTACATAGCCAGATCCTGTCTACAAAAATTGTAACAGGTTAAAGCTGCGTGATGTATATACACACATATTTAGTGTTCAGGGGTGACCCACAATTTTGCATCCCTCAGATAGAGCAGGCGAACTAATGATCGGCACACAGCTTAGCTACACGAATCCACCCCTCTGGTGATAGGGTTTACCATTTGCAATACAGATAGCGCTAACCTCACTATGTCTCGGGTAACCACCAAAGCCTCATGGGGGCATTCCAGGGGTAGCTGGATCTAGAGTGTGCTATGCTGGGATTAAGGGTGTGCGACTACTCAATCAGTCCACCGGTTGGTTTGGCATAGTTCTGGGTAAGATTACTGGCGCCCCACCCTGGGTGTGTGGGCTACCTACTTTAAGGTTGGGCAGGATACAAGGGACGCGCGGAAAGGACGCTCCTGTTTGGCACATGTTGCTTGTTGCTGCTGCTCTGCTGGGCCGCCTTGCCGTGGAGCCAGCAGACTGCGGACTGAAACCTCTGCAATCTATGAGTCCAAATAAACTTTTTCTCTCCTTTAACTCTGGGTGTCCGGTAGTTTCTCAGCAATAGGAACAGTAACTAAGACAAACCTGAAAAGCTGTGGTGACCCTCACTGGGAGCCAAAGAGCCCTATTATGTTAACAGTGACACAGAGCTGAGCGTGGGGGCCCACGCCTACTGCCCTAGCACTTGGGAGGCTGGGGCAGGACTGCTGTAAGTTTGAGGCCATCCTGGGCTACTTAATGAGACCCCATCCAAAAAGAGAAACCCTAGGCCCAGGCATTTAGCTCAGTGGTGCCACCGCCTGCTTCGCAAGAGTAAGGTCCTGAGTTCAATCCCTGGTTCCAAAAACACCTAAACAAAACAAAATAACAAGGGCTGGGGATATAGCTCAAGGGTACCACATCTGCCTCCAAAGCTCAAGGTCTTGAGTTTGATTCCTGGCACTCCCCCCCAAAAAAAGTAACAATAAAGTAACAAAAAGTGAAACATTAATAATTATGATAAATAAAATTCTAAATATTCTGATAGGATACAAAAAAGTGGTAGGGGCCGGGGATTTAGCTCAGTGGTTCTGGCACCTGCCTCACAAGCACAAGGGCCTGAGTTCTAAACCCTAGAACAAAAACAAAACAAACAAACAACAACAACAACACACACACACAAAAAAAACCCGTGGTAGAAGGCCCAGGAATTTAGCTCAGTGGTTTTGCTGCCTGCCTCACAAGTGCAAGGACCTGAGTTTGATCCCCATACCAAAACAAAACAAAAACAAAAACAAAAGTAAAACTGTGGTAGAAGTCATTTGTTATACCAAGAACAAGCTAATTTTATGTATCTTTTGAGGTAGACAACACCTGAGTGGAAAACAGTTCCTGCAAAGGAGGCCGAACCCTCTCTGAAGAGAACTCACCTGTCATTTATCTGAGTAGCTGTAGTCCAAACTCAGGGTCTACACTGGCAAGCCCAGGTGTAGCTTGGATGGCTGAATCTGCTGTGGTCCTACAGAGTAGAATCTACCTACCTTCCTCTCAGTGTGAGTAACTATAGGATGAACGTGGCTATCTGCTAGAGTCACAGCTGTGGTATGGAAAAGACATTCAGAGCTAGGTTCAGCGGCCCAGGCCTGGAATCCTAGCACTCAGGTGGCTGAGGCAAGAGGATACCAAATTGGAGGTTAGCCTGGGCCACACAGCAAGTCCTTGTCTCAAAAATGGGGGTAGAGAAAAAACAAGCTAACACTGAACCTCAAGATTCTAGAAAAAGAAGACCAAGTCAAGCCCTAAACTCTCTAAAGGTCAGAACAGAAGAGCAAAGGGCTGGAGATTTAGCTCAGTGGTTCTGCTGCCTGCCTTGCAAGTACAAGGACCCGAGTTGGTTCTTCGAAGAATCAAACAGGGCTGTGTGTGCTCGCCCACACCTATAACCCCAGTACTTGAGAAGTTGAGGTAAGATGACCCCTGCAAGTGCAAGGCCAACTTCAACTACATAGTGAGAACCAGTCTCAAAAAATAAACATTAAACAAAATTGATAAACCCTTAGCCAACCTTATCAAAAAAAGGAAAGATTCAAATCCATGCAATTAGGAATGAAAAGGGTGAAATTACAACAGATCCCGCAGAAATCCAGAAAATCACCAAAACTTACTTCAAGAACCTGTATTCTAGTAAGATGGAGAAAACAGAAGAAATGGACAGATAGATTCCTAGATACATATGAATTACCAAAGAAAAACATGAACATATAGAGTCTAAATAAACCCACATCAGTGAATGAAATTGAAGATGTAATTAAAAACCTACCAACAATATAGCCAGGGACTTAGCTCAGTGGTTTCTTCACCCCTGCCTCCCCAGCACGGACGTCCTGAGTTTGATCCCTGATACAAAAAAAAAAAATGACAGAGGCCAGAATCTGAAGAATTAATTCATGGCTGAATTCTATGAGAAATTTAGGGAAGACCTAATGCCAATACTTTTCAAACTCTTAAATGAAACTGAAACTTTTTTCCCCAGGTACTGGGAATTGAACGCAGGACCTTGTGTTTGCCAGGTAGGCAGCACAGCTGAGATACATACATTCCTCCCTCGAATGGCCCTCTCATTGAAATTCAAAGGGAAACCATACTCCCAAGTCATTCCTGCAAGCAAACTTTACTCTGACACCAAACCAGAGCAGAGTCCAACCAAAAAGGAAAACTACAGAACAATCTCCCTACTGAACATATAGATGCAACAATCTTCAATAAAATACTGGCAAACAGAATGCAGTAAATCATCAAGAAGATTATACATCATGACCAACTAAGATTCATCCCAGGGATGCAGGATCGGCTCAACATATGCAAATCAATAAATATAATATTGGGCTGGGGATTTAGCTCAGTGGTTCAGGCGCCTGCCTCACAAGTGCAAGGATCCAAGTTCAATCCCCAGTACCAAAAACAAAAAATAAATGTACCACACCTGTAATCCCAGCGCTCGGGAGGCTGAGGCAGGAGGATCACTGTGAGTTCGAGAGCATCCTGGGCTACACAGTGAGTTCCAGAGCAGTCTGAACTACATAGTGAGACCCCGTCTCAAGAAACCAAATAAATAAATAAATGTAATACTATATTAACAGAGCCAGACTTATTTTTTAAAAATCACACAATCTTTTTTTTTTGGATACCAGGGATCAAACTTGGGACCATGTGCTTGCCAGGTAGGCAGGGGCACCACACTATCATCTCAATAGGCATAAGTCCAACAACCATTCATGATTAAAACACACACACACACACACACACACACAGAGAGAAAATTGGGATAGAGACAGTGCACGCCTGTAATCAGAGCACTTAGGAGACTGAGTCAGGAGGATCGCTGCAAGTCTGAGGCCAGCACTAACTACAAACCAAGAACCTTTCTCAAAAAAACAAACCAAAATTAATAAATAAAAACTAAAGTAAGATAAAACTGTACACTCGCCATTACCAAACATAAAAGATGGCACAGTGCCCAACTGCATCCAAAACTGACATTACCTTTGTACCAAAATCAGAAGTCAAACACTGCAAAGTTGGCTCAAAATCCAAAAATTTTATAGTATCAATAGGATAAAAGGGAAAGAAAAAAACAAAACACAATTTTCCTCAATAACTGTAGTAAAAGCCTAACAGGATCCAGCACCTGTTCAGAATGGGAACACAGAGATAACTCCAGTTGATAGAAAGGTAGCCAGACTCAATTCTCAACACATCACACCTACAGCTGGGAGGACAGCCTCTCCCGGTGAGCGGTCATGCCAGGAACAGGAATGAGACCTAATCTCCACCCCTGTGCCCTTTCTGGAGACAGAATCCAGCTATTTCGACCATACTAACCTTGAACTCACAGCCATTCTGTTGCCCCAGCCAGCCTAGTTTACAGGGAAGAGCCACCACATCTGCTCAAATGTCTATCACTACCACCAACCCCCCTTTTTCTTTTGGGCTAATACCTGGTATGAACACAGAATCTTCACAACAAACTACGTCCCAGCTGCCCCTCGCTTGTTTTAAATTTTGAGGTACAGGGCCAGAGATTTAGCTCAGTGGCACCATGCGTGCCTCGCAAGCTTAAGGTCCTCAGTTCGATCCCTGGTACCAAAACTAAATAAATAAAAATTGAGATGCAGTCTTGCAAAGTTGCTAAATTTCCCAAGTGGAGGGCCAGGGATTTAGCCCAGTGGCATCGCACCTGCCTTGCAAGTGCAAGGTCTTAAGTTCACTCCCCAGTACTAGAAAACAAAAAAAATAAAATAAAACAAATTTCACAAGTGGGCATGAACTGGCAGTCCTCCTGCCTCAGCCTCCCAAATAATGGGAATCAGTGGCCAGAACTCCCAAAAGGCACCATCACACACATCACTTCTTGCCACTTGTAGTGAATGTTTTACTCCCCTTTATACCAGTTACAGTTACATGCACAGAAAGAAAAGATTCAGATTAGAAACAAGTAAAATGAACTCTACTTGCAGCTAATATGTTCTTGTATGTACACAATCATATCAAGTCCACCAAAAATCTAATAAACTAATTTGATTAGTTTACAAAATACAACATAAACATATGAAGCTGATTGCACTTCTCAATAGCTATCAAGCAAACAATTCCACTTATAGTAGCAGGAAAAGTAAAACTTTGCAATAAATTTAACAAAAGTAATGTCAGCCAGCTGTGGTGGTGCACACCTGTAACCCCAGCATGCTGAGACTGAAGCAGGAAAACATCAAGTTCCAGCTCAGCCTGGACAACTTAGCAAGATGCTGTTCCAAATTAAAAAAAAAAAAAAGGTGGGTGGGATGTAGAGCAGCAAGGAGTCTCTGGGTTACTGAAAAAATCCAAAAAAGAGACCCTGCTAAAGAAATCTATACTCTAGATATCACAGAACATTGGTAAAAGAAATCAAAGACCTTCTTAAATGGGAAACAATCTCATGTCGTGGCAAGGAAGACAGTACTAAGGTGCCAACCCCTTCCCATGACCTACATTCAATGCAGCATGGACTAAAAATCCCCAAGAACCCCTGCAGACACTGTGATGCTGTTTTTCTGGTACCGGGAATCAAACTCAGGACTTTGCACTTGCCAGGCAGGCCTGCCGCTGTTGAGCTAAATCCCCAGCTCAACATCAAAACTTCCTATGAAAATGAAGTGGTTGAGGAGCCAGAACAATGTTTTACAAAGTTAGGGGATTCATACTTCCTGAATTCAGAACTTACAACCAATCTGCAGTCAGTAAGACAAGGGCTATATGACATACAACAGGCCCTGATCCACAATAGAGTGGAACCTGGCCATAAACCCTTACAGTCACAGTCATCCATGAGGAACAAGAACATGAACAAAACAATCAAACATTCAACAGAACCCTACTAAGATGACTGAAATAGAAAGCTAGAGGCGTCGATGAAGACCACAGAGCTTCTCTAGAGACACTGCTACAGCAGTTGTATGGTTTACTGGAGGTGAAGAAACTGAGTGGCACTCAGAGAAGGGGAGGGAAACCAAGCTTTATTACACCGGCTGGCCCAGAAGTGTTAGGTACTTCAAACTCTGAGCCCCGAATGGGAGATATATGGTTCCTTTATAGTGCTGTATGCGGAAGCAAGGCTACAAAAGCAGAACAAAGATGGTTAATGTTACATGCTGAGTTTGCAGTGCAGCACATCTAGTGGTTTCAGTTGAGGAAGGGGAAACAGACTTTTGTGAAAACAGGATACAGTGAGGTCATTATCTATACTATAGGAACAGAGTTGCCAGGGACAACCACAGGAAAGGGAAACTGCTCATAAGGGAAACCTGCCTTATCAGCACGAATGGCCAATAAGCACTCTAAAAGATATTGAACATCACAATAAAAGTAAACCACAAGAAGCTGAAAAGCACGACCAAAATGACACATCACTCCAGGCTCTGGACAATGGGCATAATCACACCTGTGAGGACAGGTATAAATGAACTAAACACTCAGATACTGCTATACAAAACTGCACATCCTCTTTAGGTTTACAATCTGGTAGCTAGATCAAAGGTTAACTACACTTAACCATTACGATGAAATTAGCTTGTACATTTCTATCTAAGAGAAGTACAAATTCAGAAGCCTCTTAACTGACAACAGCATCACTCATAATGACCAAAACGTTCACAACAACCCAAGCACCTCATGAAAGCAAACACAAAACATGGCTTATCCATGCAGTAGAATATAACTTGGCAATGAAAAACTCAGTATATACAGGCTTTCAAGTAAACAAGCCTAAAAAGCATAATACCAGGTCAACAGTCATAACACCAATTATGCTCAATTACATGCCAAGCTCCAGAGGTAGAAACTAGATACATTAACAGCTGCCTAAGAATAGGTGGGTTGAGAAAGCGGGGTTATTACTACAAAGTACGGAGATTCTCTTCAGGATTGGGAAAAGTGTTCTTAATATTGGTGATGATTGTGCAACTACGAACACACTACAAAAACGGATGATACAGTGCATATGAATGAGTGAAAGGACTATATGAATTAGCTGGAGCTGTACTTAAAACCCACCTTCTTGTGAGGAACTCTGCTGTGAGCACAAAACCCACTGCAAGTTACCAGTGTAGAGCTAAACTCTGGGCTACTTGAAGGACACGGGCCACGCATCTGGAGATGCCAGGTCAGCCCGCTGGATGGGGGAGGAAATCAGAACTGAAAGGACTGTAGCTTGGCCAAGGAGAAATGAAATTTCCCAGTGGGGAAAGATCGATTCTTTTTTATAAAAATTCCAGTGGGGGGAATCAAACCTAGGACCTTGAGCAGCCAAAGAATGAGCTGAAATTCTGGGCCACAATCCTCTCAGGACCAAGTTTTAAACTCTTCTGTTGTACTTATCAGCCAGTCTTTGACTGTCTTAGGCTATTTATGCAGCTCTTCCCCAAAAAGGTCTCAGTTCCCTGAGGACAGGAAGGATCTCAGATGCCCTAAGACAAGAGGACAGTAACCCCCACCCTGTGGCATTGGTCCTTCTGGCCTCAAGAGGGGTCCTTCAGCCTGCATGGTGTGTGGTCACGTTATTTCAGAAGGAAGGGGATAGATCCTATGGCTTCCTGTCCCCTTTCTCTCTATTCCTACTGTCTGACCATACTGGTTTGGATATTGCCACGGTAACCAGCAGTCACAGAAAACGGATTATGACCTAGCTCACCATGAGCCACTGACACTTGAGTGCTCAAGACTCCCGCAAATCTCCTGTTTGTGCTCTAGGAGTTGGATCTCCCATGTGTGCTCCAGGAGTTGGTAGTGAATTTTCTCCCCAATATCTCCCATTTTCCCCCCATGGAAGCTTCCGGCGTTGACAGAGACTCTACATTGGCTCTTCAACCCCATGGCATCCACATCCCCTAGCAGCGACCCCTCTGACGCAGAGGACTTCAATTGTGAAAACAAATCCACACTGAAGCTCCCTGGGGATTGCCTCCCCTGTGAAGAGCTCCCATCCTGCGAGGATATCATCCTTCTTGAAGACATGACACCCCCTGAGCGTTCTTCAGGCGACCTCATCTATCCTGGCCAAGGCAGGTGGGGGCCTGAAGGGAAAAAGAGACGGCCCAACCTACAACAGCTACTTCGGGATAACCCACAGCAGATCTACAAACTAGGTATCTCTGTGGCCTGGGCTGACAAAAATGGCTTGGAAGACTCAACCACTCATGATGAAGAAATCCAAAAGGATGACAATAAAAAATCACCAAAAAATTCAGAGAAAGAAGAAAGATGAGGACTGCGATGTCCTCAAACTTACTATGGTCGAAGGCCTCGGGCCGAGCAGCTGTCTCCCTGCCCAGCTCACTCAGCAGGAACACGAGGTGCATCCTGACTCGCCCATGTGCAAACCATCAGGAAACACAGATGTCGGCCCATTCCCAGAGCTGCCTGCGACACCGAAGGGACAGGAACGTGCTGAGGTGAGCCGAGCTGCCTCCCAGACAGCAAGGGCCAGGCCCGACGGGGAGCAGGTGAACAGCACCGATCTGGGCGGGAGGGAGCTACTGTGTCAAGACCAGCAGGAGGCCGAGGAAGACAGCAAGGAAAGGACTTGGGGAGGAGAGGCAGGGAAACACCCAGGGGCACAGGGGCGAGGAGGGCAGAAACGAAGGGAAGCGCTGATTGTGACGCCAGTGTGAGTGTGTGTGTGCATGTGCGTGTGTATTCTGTCCTTCTGATTATTGTGACTGCACTGAAGTTGCCTCCTCTGGTAAAGGATGTGAACCCATGAAGGAGCACGCATCCACTACATCTGAGCTGTGGGCATTACCTATCTCTAACTCATTCTCCTCTTCTCGGCAGAGGGCAGGTAAGGCGAGCAGCAGCCGCAACTCAGGCACCACAGAGCCCTCCACCTCCTCCCCACACCTGGGGGACCACGGCGCCAGACTACTGAGCACCGCCAGTCGGCTCAAGGGGCGGGCCTTCCACTGGCTGAACCACAGCGTCCTTTCCATGGGACGCAGGAGACAGGGCTCTGAGCAGGCCACCAGGAGCTGCCCTCAGCAGGCTCCACACAGACGTCGATGCCTTAGAGGCAAAAAGGTCCAGCCTGACGGACCCCCTGGGCAGTTAGGACCCCGTATGCCCACATTTTCACGCTATGTGCTACCCCATCATGAAAAATTTGAGGAAGATTAGTTCTTAATAAAGCATGTTCTTGTTATCTGTGTCTGCCTCTTCCAGCAGCTTGTCTTCGCTCAGGCTCAGAGTAAACAAGTGGCCCAGAGGCCCTGGATTCCCTCTCAGGAAATGTCAGGCAGGTGACGCATCCTAAATGGAGTTTTGGATGCTTTTTACCTCTCCCCATTCTTACTGCATTGTACCCTATTTATGGACATGGACCTCTCCTCCCACGTCCAGGAGGCACCAACAGGACCCATCTGACCCCACCGAGGTGGGAAGGTGTGGGCTGAGCCGGGGACCGGGGCATAGGCCAGTGGGGCGGGGCCCTCCCAAGCCCAGTTCAGTTCCCGAAGCCAGACCCTGCTTCTCCTTCCCCACAGCACCACGCTGGCTCTGGGATTCGGGCTTCCGCATGAGCTCCAGCACGCTGGTGGGTCTGAGCGTGCTGGATGTCAAAAGTGGTCCATCTGGGAGGAACGGGAGGGCTGGGAGTCCTCACTCTCACTTTGCTTTCCTCATTCTCAAGATGGGAGCGTTAGTAACGCACACTGCACGGGCCATTGGCACCATTTTTCATCATCCTAAGGATCTGCCCGGGATCTGACTGAAGGCCATGCAAGAGGGAGAGTGCGTCTGCCTCACGGAATTATTTCCTACATGGAAGCAATCCATGGATACCAAGAGATAAGCATTTGAGGACAGCTTGATTTAAGCCGGTCCCGTTCTCACTCCACTGCACTCTGATTTCTTAAACTCATCCACAAACTGGCACTACAATGATCTCTAGAGGCCGACTTCTTTGAGGAAGACTGTACTTTCCCCTCTGGCTCTGGCTTTCACTGTTATTGTCAACAGCTCCCTCCCAGGACCCTGATAACAGTCCCCACCCTCCAGCTTCACCAGCAGCCTGTCCTGCAGAGTTCCCAGGGACCAGCTCGTGAGTCTTCACCTCAAATGCGTTCCTCTGCTCCATTTCATTGCCCTTCCTCTTCCTTCATCCCCGTCTTCCTCCTGCTGCAAATATTTAGCACACAGGAGCACCTAATCTGCTCCACCTCATCCAACAGGAGAAAGAGGATGGAGATGTGGCTCAGGTGACTTAAGAAATAAAGCCATGGGGCCGGGGATTTAGATAAGTGGTTCTCCTGCCTGCTTCGCAAGTGTAAGGTCCCAAATTCAATCCCGGTACTAAATAAATAGGCGGATAGATAGATGATAGATAGATAGATAGAGCCATGGAGGGCTGGGTATTTAGCTCAGTGGCGCTGTGCCTGCCTCGCAAGTGCCAGGTCCTGAGTTCGATCCCCAGTACTAAAAATAAAAAGGAGTAAAGCCATGGAAACACGATTAGCAGGGCTAACAGGTTCACTATGCTGGTCAAATACCTCTTATAGTTTTGAAAATTGATAAAATACATCTACATGTGAGAAATACTGGTCAATAAATCATTTGCATAATCAGTTCATCAGAATAAACTCAGGTATCCATAGGTTAAAGGACATACAAAGACAACACATCTTGGTCTACGGAATGTATTCCCCTAAATCCTAATCTATGTAGACAGCTTAAAACTGCTCTCTTCTCGGGTCGTCACTGGAGGTACTTAGCATTACAGTGCTCACATAGAGTCCTACATGCCACGAAAGGGAGTCCCCAGGGGAACACCTTTGATTCTTCCAGCTATAGACAGGGCCTGTGGGGCTGGAAATGCCAAACTCTACCCTTTCCTCCATTTTCATCGAGATCAGTATCTTGGATGAAAAAGGACTAGGGATAACCAACATTTTTTTCCTGTGTACTAAATGACTACATTGGCTGGACGTGGTGGTCCACACCTATAATCCCAGCAGGGGCATCATCATAAATTCGAGAAAAGCCCCGGCTACACTGGGAGTTCAAAGCCAGCCTGAGCCACAAACCAAAAAGTAAATACATTAATTAATTTTTAGAACCAGTAAAGTATCTGAACAGGTTGAAAAGGGATTCTAAAACACAACTGTTAAAATTCTTGGCTGTGGGACTGAACTGTTCAAAATTAAAAGGGCTCTTCAGGGTCAGGGATTTTGCTCAGTGGCACCATGCACACCTTGCACTTGCAAGTTCCAGAGTTTGATTCCCAGTACCAGAAAATAAATGAGTGAAAATATATCACATTGATATGAAAGAAAAATCTCTCTAAAGTATTATTTTCTTAAAACATGGGGCAGCTCATAATTACATTTCCAAAACTAACTTAAAAGAACAAGCATTGTACATATTTTAGTTGAGAATGACCTGGAACTCACTGTGTAGCCCAGGCTGGTCTCGAACTCACAGCGATCCTCCTGCCTCAGCCTCTGAGTGCTGGGATTACAGGTGTGCGCCACCACGCTGGGCTGAACCTGTTTTAAAAAATATGTATGTCTGGGCGTGGAGGCACACACCTACAATCCCAGCACTCAGAGGCTGAGGCAGGAGGATCGCTGTGAATTCAAGACCAGCCTGGGCTACACAGTGAGTTCCAGGTCAGTCTCAACTATATAGTGAGACCCTGTCGCAAAACAAAACAAAACAAAACAAAACAAAACACCAAAAAAACAGGGTCTCACTATGTAGCTGAGGCTGGCCTGAAATTCACAGCAAACCTCCTGCCTCAGCTTCCTCAGTACATGAAGTACCACACCCAGCCTATTGTGTTTTATCAGGATTATTTGTGTTTCAGTGTTAGACTGTTGACTTAAGGAACAGTTCCTTAATGGTATTTTAGTTAGCTTTGTGAAGTCCTTTTATCCAGGTATAAATTTACATTCTGATTCAATGAACCGCTTTTGTGTTAGGTCAACATATATACATATGTATACCTAAATGTATATATAATATAGTTTGGGGGGGTACAGGGGATTGAACTCAAGACCTTGAGCTTGCAAGGCAGGCAGTACCACTGAGCTAAATGCCCGGCCCCTATTAGTGTGCATTTAATAGTCTACGCATTTGGGATTGAAGATACATGTCAATTTAGGGAGTAAATGTGCTGTGAGCCTAAGATCTATCTAAATGAGAAGTATACGGACTTCAAAGCACACATGGTCCACATATGTACAGTAAGCAAGACATGTTCACTCTTGCAATATGCACTGTGTTTGTTCCTTAACCATGAAATGGTCAACATGACTTCACACATTTGTAGTCAGTACCATTAAATAGAAATCCAAGGGAAAGGCCAGGGATTTAGCTCAGTGGTTGGCTGCCTGCCTCGCAAGCGCAAGGTCCCGGAGTTCGACCCCCAGTACCAAAATAAAAGAAAACAAAGAAATCTAGCTGGGTGTCGTTGCGCATGTCTGTAATCCCAGCACTGGAGGCTGAGGAAGGAGGATTTCTGTGAGTTCGAGACCAGGCTGGGCTACACTACATAGTGAGTTCCAGGTCAGTCTCAACTACATAGTGAGACCCTGTCTCGAAAAACAAAACAAAAAACAAAGAAATCTATCTTTTGCCCAATCCTGCTATTTTAAAACCTGGTCTCCATCTGGCCTCAGCAGACCTGGTCATAGTCACGCTTCCCCTGGAAATAAGAAGCTATGTCACGTGGTATGGACTTGGGGCAGGAGTTACTCCTGGCTTCCTTGTATATGACATACATTCACGTTCCCCAAGAACACAGGTCTTCTAGAATACATTAGGCAAATCCCTCACCACATGGGTGTATTCCAAGCTGGTATTGTTACAATAATTGCCTTCTTTGGCTCATTACTCTTTGTAGCATAGTTAAGATTTTAGTACGTAATCTAGGTGATGTTCTTTCCAAGTGTATGTATACCCTACTTCTAGGAAACTGCACTGCCTGAGAGTTCCGTGAAGTGGGACAGTAGTCCAGCTGCTCACAGTTCTGATGCAACCAGAGACTGCCAGCACCATACTTCATGAATGGATCTGTTCAGAGGTGGGTTCGTTTTTATTTACAAAAGGCAAACAGTTGGGAGGTAGTGGCCCATGCCTGGATTTCAGTACTTGAAAGGCTGAGAAAGACAGACTGCTGAGAGTTCAAGGCCAGCCTGGTCTCCAGAGTTCAAGATCAGTGAGAATTGCATAGCAAGATCCTGTCTCAGAAAAACCAAAACAAAACAAAGAAATGGAACTGTGCAATTAAGTTTTGACATGACCACTTCATAAGCACTAGGCTTACCTACAAATTTAGCCTTATAAGTGATGTATCTCAGGAGAATCTCAAGTCATTGTCATTAAACCTTTAGAACTATAGTCAGAAGTATGAGCAGAAAACATCCTCAGGCTAGAGACCACTTTGCTTTCCATTTGTTTTTGGTTTTTTGAGACAGGGTCTCACTGTGTAGTTGAGACTGACCTGGAACTCACTATGTAGCCCAGGCTGGTCTTGAACTCACAGCGATCCTCCTGCCCCAGCCTCCCAAATGCTGGGATTACAGGTGTGCGCCACTATGCCCAGCCCACTTTGCTTTTCATGTACAAGTTCATTCACAGCAGCAAATTAGACTATATAGCTGCCTCCAAACAAAACCCCCGAAGCTATTTCAGGTTCACAAGATCACTTCTTTCAAAGTAAACTTGCATTTCTATAGCCAGGGCTGGTGTACCATTAGTCCTTTATCTCAAACTGGATTCTGTCCAAGTCTGTTTCCAGTAATGAAGCAAATTTCTAAAGGCTGGGAGGCCCACTTAGACAAAACAACGCTCCTTTAGTTTACCCTTTTCTTTTTTCTTTTTTTGGCAGCACAGGGGATTGAACCCAGGGTTATCTGGTGTGCTAGACAAGCAAGTGGTGTGCTGCTGAGCTTTTTATTTTGAAGAAGGGAATCACTCTATTTACAGGCTAGCCCCCAGGGTAGCCTGGAACCCAAATATCCTCCTGCCTCAGCTTGCAAGTAGGAGGGATTATGGTTTATCACTCACCTTTACAAACATATCTTAAACATGATTAGATTAACTCCCTAAACACTGCAGTGCATACTGCAATGCTCACTGTCTAGATCCGAAGAAAGATTCCTGTACCTTTTACAGGTATGGGAAGAACAATGCTTGGGGCGTGGCTCCCAGGCCATGGAATTCGAGAAGCTGCCGTGTGTGAGTACTGACCAGAGAGGTCCTGCAGCACCAACAGTAATGGGCTTCACAAATGGGAGAAATCACTCAGAGCTCCAATGGGCACAAGGAATATCCTCTAAAACAGTGTAAAATGTCTTAGGCCATAAAACATACTTCCTCTAGCTCACACTCACCACGTGCTAGGAACTGTCTTTATATGGTGCTACTGGGGAGACTCAATCCCCAAGGCCTTCACAATAAGCTATAGCCAACACTCCCCCCCCCCGTACGGGGGATCAAACTCTGGACATTGCGCTTGCAAGGAGAACGGCCCCACTGAGCTAAATCGATGGCCCCAGGGATCTTTTTTGAGACACGGACTAGGTCACCAAGCTGCCTCAGCTGGGCTCAAACCTGCATTCGTGCCTCAGCCTCCCAGAGTGTTGAACTATACCTGGGCCACCGCCCTGGATGGCATTTCTAAGTGTGTTCTATGTACAATAGTCCTTTAACTTTCCTGCACCAATCTCACAAGGTGAGCACTCTGTTATCCCCGTTTCAGACGATGAAAGCGAAGGAGCAGTTAATTCTCCCGGGTTTGCACAGTGAGTGATAGAGCCAAGATGTAAAGTGATTTGTAGGACATAGGTCTTCACCATGCAGCAGCTTCTAAGGCAAGTTCTGTGGTCACGGGAGGCAATCCCCTGTGGACAGTCGCTTTCCCTGTACAGGAATGGCTCTCCAAGGCTGGCGCTCCTCCCCCACATTCCCAGGCAGCCCCAGGTGCCACAAATACTTAACACTCAAATAAGAGTGAATATGCAGAAAACACCCACAGCTTTGGCCCTCTTAGCCACCTCCCTGAGTGCTAACTTCCTGAGCTATTAACAGGGCTGGCAGACTGCCAGAGTAGCCGGCAACTCTAGATTCAGCCCCCCCCCCGCCCCCGCGCGCGCGCGCGACCAAAAATCCATTTCCTAAAATGAGCGACTGAAATCTCCATAGTATGCCAATAGTATTAATTCTTCTCAAGCTCTGTAATCAAACCCACTGTCTCCTACAGGTTCTTAAATTGTTTTGTTGTTGTGGTTTTTGTTTTGGGGATCAAATTCGGGACCTTGCACTTTCAAGGCAGGCGGCAGAACCACCGAGCTAAATCCCAGGCCCAGGTTTTAAAGTTTTTAATCAATGTTGATCCGTTGCATTAGTGATTTCATTACGTAACAAAATCATTCACAATACGGTATGAATACCTACCTCGTTCAATCAGGGAGGCTGATCTGACATACTCACCTTGAAATCGTTTGCTTTTTAACTATTGTACATTTTCCCAGGTCCCTCCAAGCAAGCCAGTCCCTTCCAGAGTGTTTTCTTCTTCGGTCCTATGGACAGCAAGAAACGTTTTATGGCTAATAAAAATCACACGGCTGCATACAATTTCCTTAAGGATGCCCGGGAAGCACACCGAGCTGGCGCACTCAAGTAGGCTATCAAAGAGGAACCTCGCCTAAAAATACCATTCTCTAAAGTTCGAAAAGCGATAGCATTTACCTTCCGAGATTTACTATTAGCAAGCGAATTGCGATTGCACCGGGCGGGGTAAAAAGGTAAATAAAACTTTAACAGAAGTGCACGTCAACGCTTAATAAACACTACTTCCCACTGACCTAAATCGCCCAGCGCTACGACGATGCAGACACGGCTCGGAGGCTCGTCCGTGAGCACCAGGAAACGCTTAGCCCGGAGCTCCGCCGCCCTCGGGGCGCCCCGACCGCA
>NW_022900927.1:17308268-17376490 GCF_012274545.1 Fukomys damarensis
CACAACCAGCCTGAGGCCGCGTCCCTCCCTGGGTCCCGCCGGGGCCCCTGAGCCCAGAGGGGCAAGCTTGAAACACCGAGAGGCACCCAGGACTTGGAGGCAGAAAGCAAACTTTATTTGTACCCATGGGCCTGGTCGGGATAGTACCTCAAAGAACCAGACAGGCTGTCTTTTGTTCCTCTACAGTTTATATAAGATTTGCAAGCAAGAACTTGCACGGAAGAGCAATCGGTTGATTGGTTATGTATGATACCATTATTACTGATTGGTCTAATAGCAAGTTGAAACTCAGGTCAGAAAACATTAGTTCAGGGCACAGTGAGCTAGATAAGTGTGACATATTTGGAATTAATGTCAGTTCAGGGCGGGGTCTGCCAAGAAGGAATACATAAGGAAGACGCATACTTGGAGTGGGTGGGCATCGGCTCAGGGCAGGGTCGGCAGAGAAGGAATTTGCTTGGGCAAAAAGAAAAATAAAACTGTTCGCAGCCAACGTTATCCTGGACTGGACTGGTGTCCCACCTGTCTGTCAGCCACTTTATTTTTGTCTCAAGAGCAGTGGGGTCCGACTTGCGGTTCAGCGGTGTCTCTTTTTATCTGGCTCGAGGGCCTGTGCCCACCGTCTTATCCAGGGCAGGCCCGATGGCGGGTGCTCGCTCTTGGGTGTAACCAATCAGCTACTCAGGGAGATTTGCTGATCCCTGTTCCTCACCGCTGCCTGGGGAGGAGAACCACTATTTACTCCATCCATGAAGATCCATTGAGAAGGTTAATGTCCAGGAATTGCTGAAAGAAACTAGACTTAGGGATTTTATAGGAAATAAACAAGTACCCAGAAAGGCAGAGGTGGCTGGTCCTTACCATGTACCACGAGAAAGTTCCTTGGCCTTTGCCTTCAGATTCTGGCTCAGGAGCTCACTACAACTTTTTTTTTTTTTTTTTTTTTTTTTTTAGTGTAGTTGAGGCCGACTTTCAACTCACTGTGTAGCCCAAACTGGCTTCAGAGGGGTGGTGATCTTCCTGCCTCAGCCTCCGGAGTACTGGGATTACAGGCATGCAGTTTCACTAAGATACACCTCTGGAGGGAAGTCACTTCATCATAGTTGAGTTCTCTCACCAATAAAATGAGATAGTTAAATACATATAACTCACAGGGAGCAGCTCCTGGAATATACCACATTGTGTCTGGCCTACAAAAGGTTTTTCAGTGCCAGACCCACTGGTAACTAGTTAAAAACAGATCCAAGGGAGAGCGTGTTGCTGCCAGAAAGTCTGATACATGCCCGGCTGACAGACTTCAAGCCTGTAATCTCAGCACTCAAGAGGCTGAGGCAGGAAGACCACAGCAAGTTCGAGGCTACCATGGGTTACAGTTGAAGGTCAGCTTGAACTACATAGTGAGACTGACTGTCTCAAAAAACAAAGTAAACTGCCAGGCATGGTGGTACACATATGTAATCCCAGCACTCAGGAGGCTGAGGCAGGAGGATCACTGTGAGTTCGAGACCAGCCTGGGCTACATAGTGAGTTCCAGGTCAGACTCAAATACATAGTGAGACCCTGTCTCAAAAAAAAAAAAGGTCTTACAATATAAAGTCTCCTGTCAGACCTCTCCGTGTGTGTGGCCTAGTTGTTGAGCATCACTGTTCCCTTTCAGTGCCACTGCCTGCCTCCCAAGCGCAAGGTCCTGAGTCTGATCCCCAGTACCCCCCCAAAAAAAGTGTGGTGCCAGTGCTGAGTTTTTAGCTCAAAGGTTATCCCTTACTTAGCTTGTGCAAGGTCCAGGGTTGGAGCCTCAGCATACAAACACACACAAAATATAGTAATGATATAAGATAAACCAAAAGCTCTCCTAACTCCTACTTACATCACTGCTTTTTCCCAGGTATTAATAAAGAGATTTTCCTTATCACTTTATTAAATAGCACATAGTATATATGTCTTTGATTTTTGCTTTATTCAATTCATTGTAGCAATTCCTCCAAATCTTAACTTTCTTTTGGCTTTTTGAGAGGTCTCACTACATAGTTCAGGCTGACCTTGAACTCAAAGTAATCCTCCTGCCTCAGCCTCCAGTGCTGGAATTACATGCATGCCACCACCATGCCAGACCTAAGTCATAACTCTTAAATTGTTAAAGAAAATATTGCTGGGTATGCTAGTGTGTATTGGTAATCCCAGTACTTGGGAGGCTGAAGCAAGAAGATGGCAAATTTAGGGCCATCCTGGTTACTTGGAGCAACTACATCTCAAGTAAAAAGAAAGAAAGAAAAAGAAAACTTGGATACTTGTTGAAGCATGGTGAGGAAGACCAGATCACTGTGAAAGGTGTAGGAGCTGTAGGGACAGGAGGCACTGGGTATAGGGAAGACCTGGGATGAAGGCTTCATTGAGCTTCATTAAAAATTAACAAGACAGTTTTGTCCTCTGTAACAGAGCTGGACTCCAGCAATTAGAAAGGCAAAGGCAGCTAAACTCAAGCGATTAGGAAGACAAAGATAACCCAAGACCAGGGGCTGGAGATTTAGCTCAGAGGTTCCGCTGCCTGCCTCCCAGACACAGGGTCCTGAGTTCGATCCCCCATACATTGCATAGCGGTATTGCATGACATGGTGTAGAGTCCATTTCTGATGCCACAGAGCCACTGCGATGGGCCCTGTGGAGAGGGAGGCCACTGAGCCCACCGCTGCGCACAGCACACATCTGGGAATCCAGGTACAGGGCAGGCAGCAGTGGAGGGAGGGCATTCTGGTGAAACCCACCAGACAGGATTCTTGCTGAAATCTGGCCAGGGCCATCAGCCATCAGTGGGGTGGTAGAAGACAAGGAATCTGATCAGATAACAAAAGTACACGGTTCTTGCTAAACTGACTGAGTAGGGCCCTTTGCTAAAAGTGGATTTTACAAGGAAGAATAGATGGTGTAAGAGCCTGACTGAACCAGAGCGACTCCATGTTGACCAGCAAACTACCTAGAGACTGTTGCTACCCCCATCCCTTATAGGATAACTAATGATTAATTGTGAATTGTTAGGTAACTGCTTTGAAGTAGCTGGGAGGCTGGGTGGAGACTATAGTGAACACAGAGACACAACATGGATTGCGTCACTCCTTGCATGCCTGTAATCTGAATGTTCTGAACATTATAATCTAACTTGTAAATGGAACAATGGATGAGCAATCTGATGATCATTAGTACGTGACGGTCAAGTATATGCCTGATGACCACTAGGTCAGAACAACTGATTCTTTGCCTTTGTCCTCTTCCTGTAAGTTTTAAGTGTAAATCCCCCTTCAGCCCTATATAAAGTGGCCTCTCTTTCTGAGCTAGCTGCCTCTCTGAGCTACTTGGCTTGGGGAGTGCCGTCTGGCCAGACTAATAAAGGTCTATTTGCCAACTTGCCTGGTGTGTTCCTTCCTGGGTGACTCTCGCTGTCCGATGAGCTCCTGGAGCCTCGCTGAGCTTCTGAGCCCAGCATCGTGAAAGCCTCTTGGCTCTTCACACTCCAGGAGTAAAAGTGAGACTTAAATCTTACAATGGGTCCTGGAGGAGGCACAACAGACTGACTGACCAAGCACAGACCCACTGTCAAAGTCATTTTTAATAATTATTCAACATTCATCTTTGCCACTGCTGCCACCGTGAACCAGTTCCACATGCTAGAGTCGGAGAGGGCTGCTTCAGGTGGAAAGGGAACTTTAACTGACAGCCGTGGCCAGATTACTTTCTTCCGAGGCTGTAAGGAGTGAGTTTCCATTAACACCAAGAAGGTTTCCCTAGTGTGTTGGGGGGAGGTTTTCCTTTCCTCATCCATCTAAGTAAAGTGACCTCATTGTGTGTTTTTGAATTATCAAGGGGAGATAGTGTTTTGTGAGTTGAATTTCCAAGTGGGAAACAAAATCGAAGGCCAATGTGAAAAACAAGAATAGAAGGTGTAGAAGCCTGGGCAGCCACTCAAGTGCTGAGAACTCCAGAATTTTGTTTTGTTTTGTTTTGTTTTGGTACCGGGGACCAAACTTGCGACCTTGCTCTTATGAGGCAGGCAGTGGAACCACAGAGCTAAATCACCAGCCCTGGATTGTTTTGTTTGTTGAGGTTGCTGTTCCATTTGGGTTGGTCCAGGAAGATAAGCTTTACTGCTGGAGTTTTTTCTTTATTTATTTTTGAGACAAGGTCTCTCAGTGTAATTCAGACTCGCCTCAGACTTGCAGGGATCCTCCTGCCTCAGCCTCCCCTGTGCTGGGATTATAGGCGTGTGCCACAAAGCCCAGTTTACTGCTGGAGTTTAAAGTCTGAGCTTCACCCTGGCTACGTTAGACCTACCCCTTCCAGAGGGAGTCCCCCATCCGTGGTGAGTGTTGTCAGAGCTGTGGAGGATGGGCACTGCCCACAGTGGTGCCTCCCATCCTCACCCCTGAGCTGCTCCTTACCTGGTCCAGCCCGAAACTGTGAGTGGTGCTGCTGGCTCCTACTGCCATCCCATGAGAACAATTCCTCTTTCCCAGTGCCAGCTGCTCTGCAACTAGCCAGACTCTAGCTGACCCCTGGTGGGAAGGTGTCATCCTCCACCACCCACACTGCTGCTGGCAGAGCCTGGCAGACCTGCCTTGCCCAGGGAGGGGGCTGGCAGTGAGGAGCACTCACCCGACACTCATAATTATTGTAGATAGATGAGCTAGGCTGTGGGGGCCGGTCATGGCCCACTGGCATTTGACATTTGAAAAATAGCTTCTTCTGTAGGAACCAAGTTTTCTGATCAAGTTGGTCTCTCTCTTTACCCTTTGCTCTGAATAGCAAGACTAAGTTTTCTGTGCAGGGGGCTATAACAGCCTCTTCCCTGTTTTTCTGTTCCTCTTCTTCTGACCCGAGTGGACTCCTCCCCAGTAGTTGCTTAGCAATGAATAAGTTAAAAATATCGTATGCTTTGCTGAGTATAAAGAGTTGACCTAGTTGTATAATCATATAGGTGTTCTTTGAAAACAAAGAACATAGTGACTCTGAAAGGGGTCTCGCATGCCCCCTTCGGGTGTCCCTTCCCAATCAGGTCACTCACGCACCGAGAGGTCTGACAGGAGATCTTTATTGCAGAGAGTCAGGCAGAGCACAAAGGCCAGGAGGCGGGGAGAGAGCAGAAAGACAGAGGAGGAAGAAGAAGCAGGAGAAGAGAAGAACAAAGAAAGGAAGGTCCTTTTATCATTTTGGGGTGGGCTATTGCTTATTTATGAGGAGTGAGCTACTTTTAACCTATCACAGGCCAGATTGCTTTTATGGGCCCAGTCCTGCAGACACAGGTTTCAACTTTCCTGGACCACTGTGGCCTTGGGGGGGGGGGACCAGAAATAAGGGCATGAGGTCATTTTAGGAGCCAAGATGTACCAGGAGAATGCAGCCTGTGAGGCAGCATCACAGCATACTTTAGCATGATCAATTCCCTAACAGACTCCCCGCTGATTTCCTCGTGGGTATTAGTTATTTCCCATAAGTACCCCAGTAATAACCATTAGTAATGGGAAGCTAAAAATAGCACCAATAAAAAAAGAAAGCCTCCCTACCCCTATATAACCATGCCTTGAAAGTGGGTTGGGGCCTTCAGTTGGAAGCCACTGTGACGGTGCCACTGGAGGTGCAGGCTTGAGCCTGCAATAAACTCCTCATGTGTTTGCATCAGAAGAGATTCCTTGGTGGTCTTCTTGGGGATTTCGTGACTTGGGCACAACACTCCTTCTACCATTAAGGCATTGATACAATCTATGTAACATTTGTTCCTTTTCAAGGACTCTGTTTGTTTTGCTTTTTGAGACAGGGTCTCACTATGTAGTTGAGACTGACCAACTCACAGCTCACTGAGTGGAGCTCACTGTGTAGTCCAGGCTGATCTTGAGCTCACAGTGATCCTCCTGCCTCAACCTCCCGAGTGCTGGGATTACAGGCTTGTGCCACCACAAACTCAAGGACTTTGTTAAATTTGTTTGTTCTTTGACCCTGTGATGGGAGGAACTCTGAAGAGATAGCCAAAGATCTGATGTTATCTGTAGGAGTCAGGAAATCCAGTCTGTGCATAAGATAAAGATAATTGCTTGGTACTTCCTGTTGATGTGCCTTTAAAATGAGCTGTTTCACTCAGGTTTGAGTGCTCTTTCCTTTCTCAACCCTCACTCCCAACTCAGGCTGTTTTGTGTTGTGACAGCTGGACACCACACTAGGTAGCAATATTATAGGCAGTCAGACAGAGCTAAGTCCTCGAGAGGGCCAGGACAAAGGCAAAGCACAACACAGGTGCACACTGGCTGAAAAGCAGGCCTCAAGATGGAGACAGGATGACCAGACCCACATACTTCTTCACAGAACTGGGCTTAGTGAAGTATAGACTGGCATCGACTACGCTAGGGGTGACCAGGGACCTCTGGACCCACCGCCTCCTAGGACAATCTTGTTCTTTCCATCCATGCTTGCTATGTGACTTGCTTCCCAACTGGGCCACTATTACCTAAGTGACTGTACTTGTAACCTAACTGGGTGTTCATGGCTGTGGCCCACGTTGTGTCCACATGGGTTTCACCCTATAAAAAACTTCTCTGGGGCCAGAGATTTAGCTCAGTGGTTCCACCGCCTGTCTTGCAAGTGCAAGGACCTGAGTTCGATCCCCGATTATAAAAAAAAAAAAAGAAACAAACAAACCAAAAAACTTCTCTGTAACCCGGCGTTCCCAGCTAAATCCCCGGCCCCCAAAAAAGGCATGGTTTTACAACTAAAATCAATTTTACCTTGGCTTCTAAAATACATATGGGGAGTAAGAGCACAAGTTCCCTGGGGAAGGTGAGACTCAGCGCTGGTAAAGGGTGGGCAGCTACTCCGGTCCGATTTACCTCCCGGGCTCTCTCCAGACTGCCGCCCCCTGCCCTGGAGCTGTGTTCCTAGAGGACCCTCTAGGAGCAGGAGGAATCAATCAGAAACACAGGGACACCTTGTTGGAGAGCAAAACCTATGTGTGTCTCCACCCTCCGTGTGTGCCCCTCCACCTTGTGTGTGTGTGTCCCTGATAAGAACTTTACACCTTCCCAGGGACATTCTAACCCCTCCCGGTGACATTCTGGCCATGACCTTATCTAGCTAGACCAGCTTAGCAACTAGGAAAGTCCCTGCTCATCCCTGCCTGCTTTTAAGCTGCTGTGTGAGAAATAAAGGGGGTCAAAAAATTTTGACCCAAAAAGAGCTCTGCCTGGTTCTTGTCTTCCTGTGTCATTCCTGTTCCCGTTCCGGGTGCTCCCCTCCTCGAGCCCTACTAATAACGAACCCCGCTGGCCGGGGCAAGTGGCGCCCAACGTGGGGCTTGAGAAACGGGGTTTTCACCCGGTGGACGCTGCTCGGAGGATCAGAAGATCAACACCTGAACTGCTGCCCGGACCTGGCGAGCCCAGATCCACAGACAGTCTGCCAAGACCAACCTAATGAATTGGCTGATCGTGACTTGGATTACTTCCTGACCTGTCCTGACCTGGCGAATTGGCTGCCGCCTGACCTGCCCTGTCCTGACGAGTTTGGATCTACGTCCAGTCCGCACTGCCCCCATCCAGCTGTGAGAACAACCTAGGAGGTAAGTGATCGACGCAAATAAGGGATAAGAACTAAATTCAGGTAAGATCCAGAAACTTATGACGGTTAGATAAATTCTGCAGAAATATTTGAAAGCTAAAGAAATTCAGAAAAAGAAAGTGCTAGAAACAAAGCTCCCAGAGAGCCAAGAGACAAAGCTCCCAGAGAGCCAAAGATACAGCTGTGAAACTATAATATAGTCGGGTGGTGAAGGAAATCGAGGGACCACTTGGCTATATTTCGTTAGAATTAAATTTCTATGTGGAATTAAATTTCTGCATCGCTAGAATTAAATTTCTACACAATAGAATTAAATTTCTATAAGAAGAATTAAATTTCTTTGAGAAGATAATCAACTGGTGAAGGAAATCGAGGTACCATTTGATTATACAGTAGAATTAAATTTCTAGACAATAGAATTAAATTTCTATAAGTAGAATTAAACTTCTATTCCAGAATTAAATATATTACTGATAGTACTTACTCATTTCTAAAAAACTAAAAGTTACATTAAGAGATAGGCGGATGCGTTGGTAATCAAAAATAAGCTAGCCTTAAAATTATTCTGAGGCTGGCTTGTTTTTGATAATTAATGTGTTTGTTTTACCTTCAAGTTATATTTAGAGAATTATAAATGGGATATTGTGAAGCTTTTACAGTTACATCCTTGTTTAATGTGTCAAGCCTTCTCCTAGTAACTCTTACTGGAGGGCTCCTAGGAATAGGCTTGGCTTCTGCAAGCTCCTTCAGATTTTACGTTGAAAGATAGGATACTTTTGATGCTTGTTTATTACTTGATTATTAGTGTGTTTGCTTTCCTTATCTGCCTGCAATAAATTTAAATTTACATAGGAATAATTAATTTAAAACATAAGTTTAAATTTACATATAAATAATTAATAAAAAATAGAATCTCTAATAAAGCATATAAAATGGGTCAAAGCTTAGATAAGCATCAGCGTTTTGTAGAAGACATAAAATCTCTGCTGACACAGGGAATTCATGTTAAGAAAAAGGACTTAATAAGAATTTTTAACTTCATAGAACAAACCTGTCCATGGTTCTCACAGGAAGGAATAATTGATGAAAAACGATGGAATAGGGTTAAAGAATGTTTCGATGATTACTATAAGGAATATGGACCTGAAAAGGTTCCCATACAGGCATATTCTTATTGGAATATGATTGATGAAATTTTACAACATTGTCATTCTCATCCTGTTATAGACAAGGCTATAAGTGCTTCTGAGGAATTTCTTAAATTAGAGATCAAAGAGAGCCAAGCTTCCCTCCACTCGCCTGATGCTCAATCAGATAGATCTTCCCCCTGCCCTTCTGTCATTATTTCCACGCCTGATCCAAGTGCCCCTGAGACACTCCCACCACCCAAAATAGAGCCTTCTTCTATTTACCCTGTCTTAAATACCCTTAAGGATGATAATAATATTTTTCCCCCCGAGGGGCCATCTTCAACCTTACGGCCTCCCCCATACCTTTCATCCCCCTTTCCATCCATGGGCTCTAATTTGAAAACCATTACCAGACAGGCAAAAATGGAACTCTCAGAGGAAATAGAATCTTTACGAGAACTTTTACAAACCCAACAAGAGCATGCTGACCTTATGAAAAAGCTTCACTCCCTAAACCTTACATTAGAATCTGATAACCCCATAAAAAATTAAAATCCAAAATAAAAATTTCTCAGGCCTATCCTGTCCTCAGATCATGTACTAAACAACCCGGTCCTTAGGACCAAACTTCAGAGGGAGAAGAAGAGGAAGGCTCAGATGACAATATAGATGAGACAGAGAATGAGGAAGTAGAAAATGAGACTCCCAATCAATTTGATTCTCCTAACCAAACTCAAAAATATAATAAATTGAAATTCAAATATATCAAAGAGCTTAAGAATGCTACTACCCTCTATGGGCCTTCGGCCCCATTTACTTTATCCCTTATTGAATCACTCAATGATGGAGTATGGCTCACTCCTAATGATTGGTATCTACTAACCAATCTAACCAATCTAGTGAGGCTGTACTCACTAGAGGAGATTTTGTACTTTGGAAAGCAGACTTTACAGAGAGATGTCAAGTTACCACTCGCCATAATTCAGCTGCGGGAGGTACCTCTAAGGCCTGGACTCTCTCTAAATTATTAGGTAATTCACCCTATGACTCTAATGAAAAACAAGCCCAATTTCCTCCTGGACTTCTATCACAAATAAAAGACGCCGCCTTTTCGGCTTGGAGGAACTTACCCTCTAAAGGGTCAGCTACCTCTTCTCTTTCAAAAATCCGTCAAGAGGCTAACAAATCCTACAGTGATTTTGTGGGACGTCTCACAGACACTGCTGAACGTCTTTTTGGTCCAACAGAAAATGATAGTGAATTTATTAAACATTTGGCTTATGAAAATGCAAATCCAGCCTGCCAGACAGCCTTGCACAGTCACTGCAGAGGAAAAGAGCTCTCTGACTATATTAGGATTTACTCAGGAATTGACTCTGCCTCTCATAGCATAGGCCTCGCCATTGAGGTCGCCTTAAAAAATTCATCACAAAAATGCCAATCCATAATATGCTTTAAATGCAAACAGCCTGGTCATTTTTCTAAAGAGTGCACTACTCACTGGGCTAGATTCCCTTCTCCCAATACCATCTGTCTTCGTTGTAAAAAGGGCAAGCACTGGTCTTCTCAATGTCATTCAAAAACTGATGCCCAAGGCAATTTTCTTCCCCTGAGATTGGGAAACTTCCAACGGGCCCTTCCCCGGGGCCCCAATTATCCAGGTCAGGCCACAGGGATAATCAGGCCTCCTCCCCAATATCAGAAACCTCAATGCTTTCAAGAGCCACTACACGATTGGACCTCTGTTCCTCCTCCACAACAATATTAACCCCCGAAGAGGGTACCCTGGTCCTTTCCACTGGAACATATGGCCCCCTACCTTCTAATTCTTGTGGATTAATTTTGGGATGCATCAGCTCTACCCTCCAAGGATTACATATTCTTCCTGGAATCATAGACAATGATTATACAGGAAAAATTAAGCTTCTGGCCACTGCCTCTCAAGGTCCTATTATTATATTCTCTGGCCAAAAAATTGCCCAGTTGATTTTGCTTCCCTTAAACTACCCTTACCAGAAACAAAACCGAGGTCCCAAAGGCTTTGGTTCCTCTGATATATATTGGGTAAAGAGAATAACACAGGAAAAACCTATTTTAAAACTTAAAATTGATGGAAAAACTTTTAAGGGCTTATTAGATACTGGTGCTGATGCTACTATACTATGTCAAAAGGAATGGCCTCAGTCCTGGCCTCTGAGTGCCTCAGTCACTCATCTCAAGGGCATAGGGCAATCATCTAACCCCCTACAAAGCTCTAGAATCTTACATTGGTCAGATGATGAAGGAAATCAGGGAACTATTCAGCCATATGTCCTTCCCCACTTACCTGTTAATTTATGGGGACGTGATATTCTTTCACAGATGAAATTAATTATGTGTAGCCCTAATGATTTTGTAACCTATCAGGTGTTAAAACGGGGATTTCTCCCTGGACAAGGTTTAGGAAAAAATTCACAAGGAATTACTGACCCCATATCAGTTCACCCAAAACCTGACCGATCTGGGATAGGCTTTAAAAATTTTTCCTAAAGGCCATTGACATGCCTGCTACCCATGCTGATAAAATTTCATGGAAAAATGATTTCCCTGTATGGGTTGATCAGTGGCCACTTGTCTCTGAAAAATTGACAGCTGCCACTATGCTTGTGCAGGAGCAATTGGCTGCTGGACATATTGAGCCCACTACTTCTCCATGGAATACACCCATCTTTGTTATTAAAAAGAAAACAGGAAAATGGAGGTTACTCCAGGATCTAAGAGAAATAAATAAAACTATGATACCCATGGGAGCACTTCAACCTGGATTGCCCACTCCTGTGGCCATTCCCGCTGGATATCACAAGATCATCATTGATTTGAAA
Source organism: Fukomys damarensis (assembly GCF_012274545.1). Taxonomy (NCBI): domain Eukaryota; kingdom Metazoa; phylum Chordata; class Mammalia; order Rodentia; family Bathyergidae; genus Fukomys; species Fukomys damarensis. The sequence continues at coordinate 17,319,853 of NW_022900927.1, forward strand.
GATTGTTTCTTTACCATTCCTCTCCATCCTGAGGATCGTAAGCGTTTTGCCTTTAGCCTACCTGTGATCAATTTTCAAGGACCAATGTCCAGATTTCAATGGAAAGTTCTCCCTCAAGGCATGACTAATAGTCCCACACTATGTCAAAAATTTGTTGCTCATATAATAGATCCCTATAGACAGAAATGGCCCTCCATCTATATAATCCACTATATGGATGATATTCTTTTGGCCGGTCCCAATCCCGATGTTCTTTTAAGATATTCTCAAGAATTGTCACAGGCCCTTACACGGGCTGGACTTCAGATAGCTCCAGATAAGGTTCAACTCAAACCCCACAATCTTTATTTGGGGTTCGAATTATTCCCAGAAAAAATTCATACACAAAAATTTGAACTCAGAACTGATCAATTAAAAACTCTTAATGATTTTCAAAAACTTTTGGGAGATATCAATTGGCTTTGTCCATATCTTAAACTAACCACTGGTGAATTAAAACCTTTATTTGATATTCTTAAAGGAGACTCAGACCCTACATCTCCTCGCTGCCTAACCACCCCTGCTCATGAGACAATCAAATTAATAGAACAGGCTATTCAAAACCAAACCATAACCTTCATTTCTTATAAAGAACCTCTCTTTCTAGTCATTTTCTCTACCAATTTCACACCCACTGGATTATTATGGCAAAAGAAACCACTGTTGTGGATTCATCTACCTGCCTCCCCTCCCAGAGTCCTCACTCCTTACACTTCCTGGATAGCCCAATATTAAAGATGGGCAGAGAACAAAGTAGAAAAATTTTTGGTAAAGAACCTGATAAAATTATTCTCCCATATTCCCCTGCTCAAGTTTCCTGGATGATGCAAAATGATGATGAGTGGGTCATCTCTTGCATTAATTACCAAGGTACTTTTGATAACCATTACCCAGCTAACAAGCTCCTTCAGTTTCTCAAGGCTCACCCTGTAATCTTTCCTAGAAAAACTTCTCTGCAGCCCCTCGCTCATGCTGATTTAGTTTTTACCGATGGGTCTTCTAAAGGAATTGCTGCCTATACTATTAATGGCATTGCAACCTCTTCTATATCCCCTTATGGCTCAGCCCAGCTGGTAGAACTTTATGCTATTTCACAAGTTTTTCAAAAGCTTCCTAATACTCCTTTTAATTTGTATACTGATAGTTCCTATATTGCTCAGTCTGTTCCTTTATTAGAAACTGTTCCTTATATTAAGCCTACAACAAAAGCCACCCCCCTTTTTTCTATGCTCCAGCAACTTATACATAAGAGAAAACAGTTTTTCTTTATAGGACATATTCGTGCTCATTCAGGCCTCCCTGGGCCCCTGTCGTGGGGTAATGAGATAACTGACAAGGCTACACAGCTGGCCCTTTTTGCTGAGCTCACGCCTATCAGTCAGGCCCAGAAAGCTCACTCTCTTCACCATCTCAATGCTCAGACCCTATGCCTGCTTTTTAAAATTACCAGAGAGCAAGCCCGCCAAATTGTCAAACAGTGTCCCAACTGTGTCACTCAGTTACCTGTTCCTCATTTGGGAATAAATCCCCGAGGCCTAGTGCCCAATGACATCTGGCAAATGGACGTTACTCATGTCCAATCCTTTGGTAAACTTAAATATCTTCATGTTACAATTGATACTTTTAGCGGCTTCATTTTTGCCTCACCACAAACAGGTGAAGCCTCGAAAAATGTTACATCTTATGTCCTTATGTGTTTTAGTGTTATGGGAAAACCTAGAGTTATTAAAACTGATAATGGTCCTGGCTACACTAGAAAGAAGTTTCAAGACTTCTGTCACCAGTTACAAGTCAAACATATTACTGGTAGCCCTTACAATCCCCAAGGCCAAGGAATAATCAAACAAGCTCATCAGTCTATAAAAAATACCTTAAATAAATTAAAGATGGGAGACCTCTATCCAACGGCTGGGTCTCCCAGAAATATTCTCCATCATGCCCTATTCATCTTAAATTTCCTCACCTTGGACACTCATGGAAAATCTGCTGCTGACCGCCTGTGGCATCCACAAACTAAAGGAAATTATGCAAAAGTTATGTGGAAAGACCCAATCACTGCTCAATGGAGCGGTCCTGACACCGTCCTCATTTGGGGTCGCGGTCATGCTTGCATTTATGATACCAAGGAAGGAGAAGCACGTTGGCTGCCTGAAAGACTTATAAAACAAATAAATTCTAACAATGTATCCAGGGGAAATACAGATCCTGAGATTGTCCCCTATGGTTCTTTTATAAAAAAAGAAAATGAAATCATATCTACAAGCAACTGTACTCCTGCTGATCCTGCCAACAGTGGTAAGTAACCCTATTGGGCTAAATCCACACCAGCCAATAAATATAACTTGGGTCATCTACAATACAAAGACTGGCACCATAGCTAATTCCACCTCCAAAGTGACTCCCCCCAACACTTGGTTCCCAGACTTACTGGTTGACATTTGTGACCTAGTCACTACTGCTTGGGACCAAAAAAACTTACCCAGGATATGGGTGCAAAGACCCAGGGGCCCAGAGTGACACCCGTAAACAGTGTTTCTATGTTTGTCCAGGACACTCTAGATCATTAGAACAACAACAAAACTGTGCAGGCCCAGAATTTTTCTTCTGTAAAGAATGGGGTTGCGAGTCTACTGGGTGGATAACTTGGTCGCCACCAATAAAGGATGACCTCATTACAGTAACCCGCTATGGGGACTATACTACACCTGGAGTGAAAAAAATGTCGCGAAAAGGTGACTGCGGGCCATGTTATGAGCCCCCCAAATACCTGGGAACACCGGGAGGAAGATGTAACACCTTGGTCATTAAATTCACTGAGGAAGGCAAAAAAAAAGAATGGGTCATTGGAAAGACATGGGGACTTGTGTTATATCTTTCTAGCACCCCAGGAGTTTTGTTTTCTATTAAACAACTTAGAGGACCTCCTCAGGTACCATCTGTCCCCGTAGGTCCAAATTCAATCCTAGCTCCACCACCCCCAGTCCGGGATCCCAATATTCCTTACTTCCCAGATTTTAGAAAATACTTCATTCTGGCTATGATACATCTCTATCTCTACAATTCACCACACTTCGTTCTCCCAGAGACTCTGAGGAAATTCTAGTTAATCTTGTCAAGAATGCCTTCCTAGCTCTAAATTATACCAAACCTGAATTGACCCAATCTTGTTGGCTCTGTTATAGTGTTAGACCTCCTTTTTATGAGGGCATGACAGTCTCAGGATATTACACTGTCACTCAAGATCATACAAAATGCAGATGGTCTCAACAAGGCCCTGCTAGACTCACCTTGCAGTCAGTACAAGGTTCTGGCCTATGCTTGGGAAGGGTGCCTAACACCCACCGCCACCTATGTAATCAGACTCATATCAATTATACTTCAATTCAATCAGGATCTTATATAATTCCTCCTGAAAATGCTTGGTGGGCTTGCAATGATGGCCTCACCCCCTGTATTTCAGGAGACTTGCTCAAAAGAAACCAGACTATGTATTGTATCCTGGTCCAATTAATCCCCAGGATGACATATTATTCCTCAGAACAATTCTCCACTTTTTATCCAAAAGATGAGCACAGCCTCACAAGATCAATAAGAGAACCTATAACAGTAATTACATTAGCTGTGTTGCTTTCCCTCGGGATTGCAGGGACCAGAGTGGGCATAACCTCTCTCATTCTCTCCAACAAGTATTATTCAGAACTTCGCCTGATCATAGATGAAGACATTGAACGACTGGAGACTGCCATCTCCCACCTTGAGACTTCCCTCACTTCCCTTGCTGAAGTTGTCCTACAAAATAGGAGAGGCTTAGACTTACTTTTCCTCCAACAGGGAGGCCTATGTGCTGCGCTCAAAGAAGAGTGCTGCTTTTATGTAGACCACTCTGGAGTTATAAAGGATTCTATGGCCAAGGTTAGAGAAGGCTTAGAAAAGAGGAAGAAAGAAAGAACACAATCCCAGAATTGGTTCCAAAATTGGTTTTCCTCCTCTTCCTGGCTATCTACCCTACTACCCTCCATATTGGGGCCCCTAGTAGGCTTGTTAATTCTTCTCTCCTTTGGACCCTGGGCTTTTAGAAAGCTTACTGACTTTGTTAAGGAACAGATAGATGTCATCCAGGCCAAGCCTATATGAGCTTATTAGCATCGCCTTGATCTAATTGACCTTGGCATAGCTGAAGAGGACCTTCCACCTCTTCCAACATGGGCCATAAGAGTTTAACTCAAAAATTCTAAACCCAATAAATCTAAAATTGGGTAAACCCTGTTGACTACAACAAAGGGCACCGAAGACTCCTTGGTGGAACCAGCTAGTACTCAGAGCTAGCATACCCATCACCTACGTGGTTATAGGCACCTACAGAGACCTGGGACTAAATACCCAGGGAGGGAAGGTACTAATGCGCACGAGTACCTGTCTGAGTCCCTCGAGGAGCAAACTTGACCACATAGGGTCTAATACCAACGATCTCTGAGTTCTTGTGGCCACAGTCTCCAAAAGACCTCAGGAGATAAATAAAGATCTCTCAGAGATCGCCCCTCTCCAGATACAGATGACCCCAATGACGGGTAAGACAGTCGAATGCTTTTCCCATGAAAGGTTTGGCTGATCAACCTAAGACAGGAGCTTCTGTCAAAATTGTCGAGTCGATACTCCCCCTCTATGGTTAATACCTATCAGCCTCAAAAAAACAGAGGCCTCTACGAGTAGCCCATAAAAGCCACAGGATGTTATTCAGTCTGGATGTCATTGGGTTTCCTTCTATTTGGTTTCCTTCTGAATTTTAGGCCCTAAGTCTTGACATGAATGGCTCTATTTTGCTTCTTTTAAAACTATTAAGTATAGAATTGCTTCTTTTAAATTTAATAAATATCATAAGGTTTCTTCCTAGTTTAATGATAAGTTGATTTTTGAATTAAAGCTTCTCTCCAGCTTAGCTATAAATTGATTTAAGAATTATAGAATTGATAAGGTTTGTTTTTCATTTTATTAAATAGGCTTCTTTTAAATTTAATAGAAAGGGAGGAGATGTTGGAGATCAAGACCTATGTGTGTCTCCACCCTCCGTGTGTGCCCCTCCACCCTGTGTGTGTGTGTGCCCCTGATAGGAACTTTACACCTTCCCAGGGACATTCTAACCCCTCCCGGTGACATTCTGGCCATGACCTTATCTAGCTAGACCAGCTTAACAACCAAGAAAGTCCCTGCTCATCCCTGCCTGCTTTTAAGCTGCTGTGTGAGAAATAAAGGGGGTCAAAAAATTCTGACCCAAAAAGAGCTCTGCCTGGTTTTTGTCTTCCTGCGTCGTTCCTGTTCCCGTTCTGGGTGCTCCCCTCCTCAAGCCCTACTAATAACGAATCCCGCTGGCCGGGGCAACACCTTGTTTCTGTTTGTTTTTTCCAGAATATGGAAAATACCAAGTCAAAGTCTCTTTCTCCTTTGGAATACATTCTTACACACTGGCAGAAGTTCGATCCTCACATACTGAGGAAGAGCAGCCTGAGAGTCTTCTGTACCCGTGCATGGCCTGCCTATCCTCTAGTGCCAAGATAGAATGCAGAGGAGAATATTAATTATGATGCCACTTCACAACTAAAATTATACTGTAAAAAAGAGAGAAAATGGTAAAAGTTGCCTTATGTCCAGATCTTTTTTACACAAGAAATAATCCTGATTTATGTTCAAGAGTGTAAATATAAACTACAAGAAAACCAGATGTCTCTGGTCCTTAACACTACACCTGAGATTTTCTGCCCTCGCCTTTTAGTCCCTGCAAGAATTTCTGAGGCAATCCCAGTAAAGGTCCACCTATCACCAAACTTAAAAATTTTCCCACTTGCCCTTTAGAGCCTGAGATTCCTCCCCCTTATCCTTTAGAATCTAAAGGTGAAGCTCCCAAGACAGCTATAATTAAAACCTCTGCAGAACTATATCTACCTATAGCTAATTTTGATCAAACTCCTCAAGGACAATATCCCTTACAAGATAAGTCATGGATTTGGGCAAGCCTGTGTCCATAGGCCTTTTTTTCTTAGTGACCATAAACAGATCAAACAAGACCTAGGAAAGTTCTCAGATGATCCTGATAAGTACATTGAGGTCTTTAGGGGACTTACCCAAGCTTATGAGTTAAATTAAAACGATGAAATGTTGCTTTTAAACCAAACATTGAATGCTAATGAAAACCAAACAGCATTAAAAGCTGCCATTGCATATAGGGACAAATATCATATTAATTTTAGGGCGAGCTTGGGGAGCAGCTGGTCTGTACCAGAGCCCAAGCAGCCCCCACACAAGATGCCCAGCTAATTATTTTAAATAAACAACTATTCAACAGGAAGAAAAGGAAAACTTTTGGCCTTTTTAGATCTCTTACAATAGGCACTGATAAAACATACATCCTTAGCTCATGAGTGTGTCCAGAGGGACAGATTTTTTTTTTTTTTTTTTTTTATTGAACACAGGTCCTTGCACTTGCAAGTCATGCAGCAGAACCACTGAGCTAAATCCCCAGCCCAAGGACAGATTATTCTGAAAAATAAGTTTATTATACAGTCAGCCCCAGATATTAAGAAAAAATTGCAAAAGATTTTTTTTTTGTTTTTTCTCAAGACAACTCACTTAATGCTTTATTAAAAATTTCTTCTTCAATCCGGGCATGGTGGGGCACTTCTATAATCCCAGCACTCAGGAGGCTGAGGCAGGAGGAGCATTGTGAGTTCGAGACCAGCCTGGGCTACCTAGTGAATTCCAGGTCAGTCTCAACTACATAGTGAGACCCTGTCTTAAAAAAAACAAAGAAAAGAAAAGAACAACAAAAAAATTGCTTCTTCTGTATTTTTCAGTCAAGAGCAGGAAGAGACCAGGAAAAGAAAACAGGCAAACCGAGAGAAGGCCTTAGAAGCAGATCTAAGAAAAGTCAACTCTAGGTCGGATTCTCGGGGCCCCAAGAAGACCTGGACAGATGAACCTACCTGCTACCACTGCAAAAATCCAGGCCATTTTCGTGAGCAGGAGTGTGCACGAACTGGAGGTCGAGACAGTAGCTGATGCCAACTAAATTTTTATATACATATCAATCGTTAATCATGTTCATTCATACCCGCCAGTTGCCACTCCCTGTACCTGCACAAGTCTGAGGAGCGCGACTTGGTTTCTTCCTTCCTGGTGATTGAGGTCGATCCGATGACCTCCTCGCTGATTCGGGGGTCCACTCCGGGCAGGCGTCTGAGGTCTCCTCTGAGATCTCATCTAGCGGAGCATTGTCGAGCTGGACGGGACTTCAAGTGGGGAGAGCTGATCTTCTGTGCTCTCTCTCTCTGATACTCTTCTAACTTGGGGTGTGTGGCACTGGTTTGGGTTTATCACGTCAAACATATTGGGGTTGTTTGATTAGATATCGGGGTTGCACACGTCGTAGGGTATCACATATGTCACGCATTGTATCTGTTTGATTAGATATCACACTTCACTCTTGGGGGTTACGTATCAAGTTTCACACACTGACATTGTCTTGGGCCACGCTCTCCACAGCCATCTCAAGAAGGACTGCAACAAGAGGCCCCCTGGACCGCCCTGACTGTAAAGGCGACCCCTGGAGGTCGGCCTGCCCTCTGAGGTGAAGGCGAAGGCCCCAGATTCAGACCCACTCTTCCAGCTGATCCAACAACACTGAAGGCCCCCAGGCACTCTCTGCCTTCTTCCTCTGGCCGGACTGTCATCTCCACAGGGAGCTCCAGGTAATCATGACTGTAGAGGGAAAAAGAATAAGCCTATTGCTAGACGCTGGCACCTCTCTCTCTGTTCTTCAATCCTGGCCTTCCTTCCAGCCATCATACATCAGGAGAAGGAGTCTCTGGAGAGGAGGTAACCTGATATTTTACTCAACCCTTAGGTTGTAACTGGGATGACCTTCTCTACCCATTCCTTTTTATTATGTTTGAAAGTCCTGTACCCCTCCTAGGGAGAAATATCTTACTCTGTTTAAATACCATAATCTACATACACCCAGGTCAGGTACTCTGCCTCCCTCTTGTATGTAGAAACCTTATAACCCCTGTCTGCCAGAAAATTTAGCAGAGCACTGGTAAAATAAGAAGGGCAATAAATGCTGCCTCGATACAGATCCATTTCAAAGATCCTACTATTTTTCCTCACCAGAGCCAATATCCTCTAAGGCCTGAGGTTAGAAAGGGATTATTGCCTATAATTGACAACCTCAGAGCATAAGTTTTACTTAAAGCCTGTAAGAGCCCATGCAACACTTCAATCTTGGGAGCCCAAAAATCCAGTGGGGAATGGAGGTTAGTACAAGATCTTGGATTGGTAAAGGAGGCAGTAGTGGCAATCCACCCAGTGGTACCTAACTTACACACTCTTCTCTCTCGGATCCCTGAAGATGCCTGTTGGTTTGTTTTGGTCCTGCGGTTTGAACTCCGGGACCTTGCACTTGCAAGGCAGGCAGTGGAATCACTGCACTAAACCCCCAGCCAGTGGTGTTAGATCTAAAAGATGCCTTCTTTTTGCATTCCTTTACATTCAGGTTCTCATTTTCTTTTTGCCTTTAAAAATCGTCACGATGAGGCTTCTCAACCAATTTGGACTACACCCCCTCAAGGATTCAGAGACAGTCCTCACCTTTTTGGACAAGTGTTTCCCCTTGACCTGGCATATCTTGAGTTTCCCAGGTCCCAGTCTTACAATATATAGATGATATACTGGTATGCGCCTCCTCTAAAGAACTCTCTAGCTAAGGTACCAGTGCTCTGCTGAATTTTCTGGCAGACAGGGGTTTTAAGGTTTCTAGATCTAAAACACAACTTTGTAGCCTTGAGGTAAAATATTTAGGCCATATCATATCTAAGGAAACCAGAGACTAAGAGAAAAAAGAATTAAACCATTACTCTCCTTCCCACTGCCTAAGACCCTAAAGCAGCTAAGGGGATTCCTAGGAATTATGGGCTTTTGGTGCCTTTAGATAACAGGATATGGTGAGATTGTATGACCTATCAGTTTATAAAAAAGAAAGAAAGAAAGAAAAGAAAAAACCCAAAAGACAGACATCCATGTTTTAACCTGGAAACCTGATTCCCAAACTGCATTCCAGAAGCTTAAACAAGCACTGCTAAATGCCCCTGCACTGAGCTTACTGACAGGAGGCCATTTCAATCTGTATGTTGATGAAAGGCAGAGAATGGCTTTAGGAGCACTTACTTAGGATCAAGTACCTGCCCAACAGCCTGTAGGATACCTAGGTCATAAACTAGATATTACAGCAAAGGCATGGCCTGCGTGCCTTAGAGCTATAGCTGCAGTGGCTCTCCTAATTCCAGAGGCATCCAAGCTGATTTTAGGCAAAGATCTCACTATATATACACCCCACAATGTGGCAGGACTTCTTTCATCCCAAGAGAGTTTAGGGCTATCAGATAACTGACTGCTTAAATACTAGGCTCTACTTCTTCTTCTTCTTCTTCTTTTTTTTTTTTTTTTGGTACCGGGGATTGAACTCAGGCCCTTGTGATTGCGAGGCAGGCAGCGGAACCAATGAGCTAAATCCCTGGCCCCTAGGCTCTACTTCTTGAAAGACCAGCCATTCAAATAAGGACATGGTCCTCTTTAAACCCTGCTACTTTTCTACCAGAAAGGGAGGAAATCGACAGACAGGACTGCAAACAGATAATTCTCCATACATACATAGCCAGAAGAGACTTACTACATACTTTCTTACTGGCCCTGACTTGACCATTTTCTGTGATGACTGTTCCTTCATGGAAAATGAGACAAGAAAGACAAGACATGAGGTAGTGACTCTATGTCAGATGCTTAAAAGGTTCCTCACTTGAGCCTGGGATGAGTGCTCAGCTAACAGAACTTACAGCTCTAACCAGAGCTCTATAACTCAGTAAGAGACAGAGTCAATGTTTATACTGACTAGAAGTATGCTTTCCAGCTGGGTGTGGTAGTGCATGCCTGTAATCCCAGCACTCGGTAGGCTGAGGCAGGAGGATTGCTGCAAGTTTGAGACCAACCTGAGCTACATAGTGAGTTCCAGATCAGTCTCAACTACACAGTGAGACCCTGTCTCAGAACCCCCCCCAAAAAATAAGAAGTATGCTTTCCTAGTATTGCATGTCCATGCAGCCATATAAAAAGGAAAAATTGACAGCCAATAGATTTATAAAATATCATAGATAGATAAACTTTTAGCTTCTGTCCTTATGCCCTCTAAAGTAGAAATAATTCTTGTAGAAGACACCAAAAAAGAACTAATGAGCTGGGTATGGTGGCGCACACCTGTAATCCCAGCACTTGGGAGTCTGAGACAGGAGGATCACTGTGAGTTCAATACCAGCCTGGGCTACATAGTGCATTCCAGGTCAGTCTCAACTACATAGTTGTAAGACTTAAGTCTCACTTTTACTCCTGGAGCGTGAACAGCCAAGAGGCTTCCACGATGCTGGGCTCAGAAGCTCAGCGAGGCTCCAGGAGCTTGTGGGACAGCGAGAGTCACCCAGGAAGGAACACACCAGGCAAGTTGGCAAATAGACCTTTATTAGTCTGGCCAGACGGCACTCCCCAAGCCAAGTAGCTCAGAGAGGCGGCTAGCTCAGAAACAGAGGCCATTTTATATAGGGCTAAGGGGGGGGGTTTACACTTAAAACTTACAGGAAGAGGACAAAGGCAAAGAATCAGTTGATCTGAACTAGTGGTCATCAAGCATATACTTGACCATCACGTACTAATGATCAGCAGATCGATTATCCATTATTCCATTTACAACTTAGATTATAATGTTCAGAACATTCAGCTACAGGCAAGTAAGGAGTGGCATGATTTGTGTTGGGTCTCTGTGTTCACTAGTTTCCATTTAGTTTCCCAGCTACTTCAAAGCAGTTACCTAACAATTCACAATTAATCATTAGTTATCCTGTAAGGGATGGGGGGGAGCGACAGTCTCTAGGTCATTTGCTGGTCAACATGGAGTCGCTCTGGTTCAGTCAGGCTCTTACATAGTGAGACTCTGTCTCAAAAAACAAACAAAACAAAACAAAAAGAACTGATGAAACATCTTGAGGTAATCAACTGGCTGCTGCACCTGTTCAAGGGCCACCTCTTCAGGCCTCCCTGATCTGGGAAGAGTCCCTCAAGCACACCCGACCCAAATATTCTCAGTCCAAAGTTGAATGGGCTCTCGCCAATGGATGCCGATTTCTGTCATCAGGATTAAATACAGTCAGATGATGATAAATTATTCCTTCCTGGCGCTAGCCAGTAGAAAATCATTAAATCATTACATCAAACCTTACACTTAGGGAGAGACAAGACCCACCAGATGACCTCAAAGATATTCTTGGGAAAAGGACTCTCTCAGATGAAAGGTAGTTAAGTCTTGTGAACTTCGCCAAAAGAATAATCCTCTCAGCCGAACCATAGTCCCTCCAGGTATGCAAAGACACGGTAAATATCCTGGTGAGGACTGACAACTTGATTTTACTCATCTGCCAAAAAGTAAGTGACCCAATGCTTATTGGTCTGGGCAGATTCTTTCACAAACTGGATTGAGGCCTTCCCTTACAAGACAAAAGAAGCTCAAGGGATGATTAAGATTTTGGTTTCAAAAATTATTCCCAAGTTTAAACTTCCCAAGAGTTTACAGAATGAAAATGGGCCTTCTTTTCAAATGACAATCACATATGAGGTGCTCTCAGACACTAGGCATACTCTTTCACTTCCATTGTGCCTGGAGGCCACAATCATCAGGAAAGATTAAAAAGGGGAGGGGGAGATTTTAAAGAGACATCTTCACACAATGGCTGAAAAAACTCACCTACAGTGGCCTCATTTACTACCATTATCTCTTATCAAAATAAAAAATACACTGCAAATTCTGGGTCTCAGTCCATTTAAAATGCTCTATAGAAGTCCTTTTCTCAGTAATGATTTTTCTCTTTGATAAAGAAACAGATGTCTTATTAAAAGATGTCACCTCACTGGCTAAATTCCAACAGACTCTCCAGCAGGTCCCGAAAGCTCAGCCCAGAGGGAAAAAAAAAAAATATATATTCCAATCTGGAGACTTGGTACTGGTGGTTTGTTTGGTACCAGGGATTGAACTTGGGACCTTGCATTTGCAAGGCAGGTGACGGCACCACTGAGCTAAATTCCCAGCCCTGAGACTTGGTACTGTTAAAGTCTCTTCCCTTATCATCGCCTTCCCTAGGGCCAATTTGGGAAGGACCATACACCATGATCCTGTCAACTCCATTGGCAGTAAAGGTAGCAGGCCTGGATTCCTGGACACATCTCACCCGACTCACAGCCTGGGAACCAGAGCCTGTTGCTGAGTGCGAACGACCGCCTCAATACTCCTGTGAACCGATAGAAGATTTAAAGTTCCTGTTCAAGAAAAAGGCCAAGCCCTCAGATAAGTAAACTAAGATGTTATCCCTTACCACTTAAAGACAATACAATTCTTTCCTAATATACACAAAAATACACAGCATGGCTACAACAAACATCTTGTTGGATATGTGGCCTGTTCCCCTTGTCAAGTACATCAAGACTTCCTTGGTGGGTAACCCCACTTCAAAGAGATGATTGGTATAAACTACAAAACTATATAAATGAGACACGAGACAGCTCAGCAATTTGTAGCTTAGCCCACCATTACAAAATAGCTGAGTGGCCTATAAGGTCCACCTTCATGATCCTGGACACAATCAAAGATTTTCTAAAAGTGCCACTGAATCCTCTCTACAGGCACTAATAAAACCCCAGTTAAGTAAAAATAAAGACCCTATCATGAGAGCCAACAGTCATAGATATAAAGATGGCTACTTCCAGTTATGAGATGATTATATGTGGCCAGTTCCTGCTATAAGACAGCTGAATTTTTTTTAAAAAAGCCCCATTATGTTGAGAACAAAGAAATTACTCCTATTCTCACTGGCCTAACTCTACTAAGTACCTGAGATAGACACCCCTTGAACAATGTATATACACTGTCGTTTTACAGGTTGAAGGTAGTTCAAATCTAACAGACTGGTTAAATCGTCCCGGTTTTAGATGGAAAGCTCCCAGGGGCCACTCATTGGTCCTGCAGAACCGATTTGTGACCCTGGCTACCACCTAGATAAAGAGAGCACATTGGGATTTACGTGATTGTGAGACAAGAGTGTCAAGAGGCCGGGCATGGTGGCGCACGCCTGGAATCTCAGCACTCTGGAGGCTGAGGCAAGAGGATCGCTGGGCTACATAGTGAATTCCAGGGCAGTCTGAACTACATAGTGAGGCCCTGTCTCAAAAAACAAAAAACAAACAAACAAAAAAAGAGTGTCAAGAATAGTAACAAGCCTGCAAACTTATCCCACCTGCTGGGATCCAGCCTTAGTGAGAGTTCGGGTCCCAAGGAGGAAGGTTGGAGTCGGCGCTTATGGAGTGAAAGAAAAAGACACACACTGTAGGTGTGACGTGGTGCGCCTCTCGAACATGGGAGGACTTCTTTATATCATATAGCAAAGGTTACATACAGAAATTGGCCTACACTTACAATTTCTAGATAAAAACTTTTAAGGTTATTTTGCCAATAAACAACAGCAAATACCTATTTTATTATTGTTCTTTCTGGGAACATTTTGTCTATTGCCTCAGTTATTATTAATCAAACAATTTCCTAGTAAAGGCGTGAATGAAAGCAAAATCAAAAGAACAATCCAAGCTTGCCTCCATTTTTCAAAGTTCATACATCTATTTCGGCCACAATGGAAAGACTGCGCTCAACTCTTGGCAGGTTACTAGGTTTTAATAAAGAACTTCTGTGCTTACTCGACTTCTTGGTTAAACTTTTATTCTATATAGTCAGAAAGCAGGTATTTTGCACTTAAATAAGCCTTTCTATAACAACTCTTCAGCTGCCTGACAGTAGTATTTACTTTTTCTTTAGTGCATAGACATCACTGTGTTCCTGAACGTTTCATTCTTTCTGCAAAGGGCAAATCTTGATATCTTACTCGTTTTTCATCTTTCCACACCATTCTAACTCCATCTATGTAATTCCCAGTGTAGGAAAAGGGGGGCGGTTGCCTAGTGGTCATGAGATCACTCCACCACAAATCTCTTTTTGTTTGATTGTTTTTTTGAGACAGGGTCTCACTATGTAGTTGAGACTGCCCTGGAGCTCACTATGTAGCCCAGGCTGGTCTCAAACTCACAGTGATCCTCCTGTCTCAGTCTCCCGAGTGCTGGGATTGCAGGTGTGCACCACCACGCCTGGCTCCACCACAAATCTTTGAGCACCTTTCTGGGATCCCTATAAGTAATTGGAAGCTTGGAAGAAAGCTGGGGGGCTTCTGTCGGAGTGAAATCCTCAATCACTGAAAAACTGGAAACTCCTTCAAAGAAGGCCCCTGGATCAGGGGTCGCACTTAGGGGTTCAATGACTGACACGACTGACACATATTTCTCAGAAGTAGCTTGTACAGGTTTCCTCACTAAAACCAAATTTCCCATAGTTACAATTGAACCGATCAAAAGTGCAAGCAAAAATAAAAGCCCGAGCGATGCTTTTAACCAGGGGCCCATCATTGCTGGAACTTTGCCAAGCAGCAATAGGGGAACCATGGGCCTCACCACCCACCTGGATGAGTCTAGAAGCATGCCTCATTGGTATGATTATTTAGCCTCCCTCTTTGTCCCTTCCTTAAGATGAAAAGATGTTACCACACATTGAGGCCTCAACTCAGTGAGCCTTAAATGACACTTCAACTGGTCTTTTATTTTATTTATTGATTGATTGATTGATACTGGGGATCAAACTCGGGTCCTTGCCCTTACAAGGCAGGCAGTGGAACCACTGAGCTAAATCCCTGGCCCTGGTCTCTCTTTGAAATGAAGAGGTAGCCAGGCATGGTGGCGCATGCCTGTAATCCCAGCACTCAGGAGGCTGAGGCAGGAGGATTGCTGTGAGTTCAAGACCAGCCTGGGCTACATAGTGAGTTCCAGGGCAGTCCCAACTACATAGTGAGACCCTGTCTCAAAAAACCAAAAGAAAGAAAGAAAGAAAGAGGTAAAATTAATAAGACAAACTCCTCCACAATCAAAGGGCACTAGATATCTTAACAACAGCGAAAGGAGGTATAGAGACCAAGTTTTCTGATCAAGGTGGGCTCCCGCTTTGCCCTTTGTTCAGCTCAACATAGCTCCCTCTGTGCCCTTTGCCCAGATTGAGGTGGGCTCACTCTGTGCCCTTTGCTCAGGACAGAGAGCTGCATTCCATTCTGTCCTAGGCAATCTCCACCCTGTGTTTTGGTTCCTCTTTTTATGGCCCAAGGATGAATCTTCTTCCCGTTAGTTGCTTAAGATAATCACATGTTCTGTTAATTATAGAATTTGATTAATCAAATGTTCTTTAGAAAAAAGAACTTGATTCTGTGCACCTCCCCACCCATAGGTATTAATAATTTCCAGTAAATACCCCAAATATCCAAGTGTAATCAAAAGGTAAAAACAGCATCAATAAAAAGGGAAAGCCTCCCTAACCCTATATAATCCTGCTTCAAAGATGAGTCTGGACTCTCGTTTTCTGATCCGCTCAGTCGGTGAAGTACAAGGGTCCAGGCTCGAGCTTGCAATAAACTCCTCATGTAATTGCAATGGACCTGACTCCTTGGTGGTCTTTGGGGACTTGCTACTTGGGCACAACAGAGGCACCTGTGTAATTGTAAAAGCTGAATGTTGCGTATACATTCCTGACACTTCTGCTAATATCTCAATGTCTGTTCAAGATAATAAACAACAGTTTAAGGCTATGTCAGATTCTGAGATTCCCTGGAACTTCTTATCTTCCCAGTGGAAGGCTATTACTAGCTGTTCCTGGTAAAAACATCTGTTGGCTCTACTCATAATATTCCTATTGGTCTTATTGCTTGGCCCATATATACTTAACTGTTGTTCTGGCCTTGTCTCCTCCAAATTTAAAGCTTTATGCCTACCCCTGATGGAAATGCCCGACGCCTGTCGAGGATCTTTAGATAACCTTCTACAAGGTATCCCTAACTGCCAACCACAACTGTGATGCCCTTCAGCCTAAAGTAACTGAAGTGGCCATCAACCCTTTCCCTCATGGTGGTTCAAGATACTTCTTCAGAAGGGGGAATATTATAGATAGATGAACTAGGTAGAAATATCATAGGCAAGGCTGGGGATTTAGCTCAATGGAGCTGCCACCTGCCATGCAAGCACAAGGTCCTGAGTTCTCTGGTACCCCTCCAACAAAAGAAAGAAAGAAATATTATAGGCAGTCAGACAGGGCTGTCCTCCAGAGGGCCAGGACAAAGGTGAAACATACCATGGCTGAATATCAGATAAAAACCAGGCTTCAAGATGGAGACAAGATGACCAGACCCACATATTTCTTCAAAGAACTGGGCTCAGTGAAGTATAGATAGGCATCGACCACCCTAGGAGTGACCAAAGACCTTTGGACCCGCCTTCTACGAGAATCTTGTTTTTTCCATCCACACTTACTTGTTGACTTGTTTCCCAGCTGGACCACCCTTACCAAGTGACTGTACTTGTAACCTTAGTGGATGTTCACAGCTGTGGCCCACATTGTACCCATGTGGGTTTCACCCTGTAAAACTTCTCTGTAAAGTGGAGTCCTTGACTACCCACTTGGGACCCCTCCCACTCCTCAGGAGCTTTCCCATCAATAAATATTTTCCTACTTTTCTTTGTTGTTCCTAGGACTCATTCTTTGATTTCTAGAAAACAAAAATTTGGCATATCACACAGTTAACAGGTTGAGAGATATAATACAATATTTCATATTTCCCCCAACATAATGATATGGGCAGCAAGTAATCCAAAAATGCCATAGGACAGCTGGGTGTGGCGGCACACACCTGTAATCCCAGCACTGGCACTCGGGATGCTGAGGCAGGAGGATCTCTGCAAGTTCGAGACCAGCCTGAGCAACATAGCGAGTTCCAGGTCAGTCTCAACTACATAGTGAGACCCTGTCTCAAAAAACCAAAAAATTAAAAAAAAAAAAAAGGAGGAGCCACCACACCTGTCTCAATCAAAGTTTTAAAGACACAAGGATCTAATGAAAGCCATGCTCGGATTTTGATGAAGTGCAAGCAGCTGTGGGTGGACAAGAACGTTTTGCTGTCACAGAGACAGCCAGAAGGCCCAGCCAGGCCTGTCTGCGTGGATTCTCCTTGGCTCTTTGAGTTCATTCTTTGTTCCTCTGGCATGAGTGTTTTCATGGTCTACGATCAGGCAAGGTGCATCACAGAATTTTTTTGGAGGCAGCTATTACACAGAGAGGCTGGAGAAGGAAGTAGTTTTAGGCTGTATAGCCTGCTTTGGGAGAGAAGGGTTCCAGTTTCTAGGGCCCACCATGGGGAAGAGGACCTTTGGTTCTTACAACTTGCTTGGTGGAGGAGGTGGGGCAGGAGATAGGGGCATGATAAACAGCTGGGTTGTTTACAAACTAATGCTCAGTCAGAGGACTGGGCCCTGGAGAGAGACAGCATGAGAGACACAGAGCTCAAGATTGTGGCCGGAGGTGAATCTGAAGAACCAGTTCTCAGCAGCAAGGCCTGCTGATTAGTAGTCTGAGATTACATTGTAATTATCACCACCTGGTCCAGAGGGTCCAGATAGGCATCAGCCACATAGATGAGTGACCAGAACATCCTGACCCACTCTCCCTCCCTTCCCAGAATGCCTTTGTTCTTCCCATGTACCTTGCTACATGCCTCATTTCCTTCTTTGTGTGTGTGTGTGTATTTTTTGTTTTTTGTTTTGGTTTGATTTGGTTTTTTTGGCAGCGGGGATTGAACTTGGGTCCTTGCACCTGTAAAGCAGGCACCAGAACCACTGAGCTTGTGAGGACCAAGTTTTCAGGTCAAGGAGGGCTCCATGCCCCTTACCCAAAATAGAGTAAATGCAAAAATTCCTTTCTGTAAAATTCCATTCTATGTGACAGTCTCTCTGTGTCTCTGTTCCTCTTTTAAGGGCAAGTTATCCTAGGGCATCTTCACCCTGCTTCTGTTCCTCTTTTAAGATCCCAAGATGAATTCTTTTCTGTTTAATTTAATTAATATAGGAATTAGTTATAGCTGATATAGGAATTAATTATAGCTGACACAGATAGCCACCTATTGATATCTTAGCTTGCAAAATCAGATGATCTAATAAAAACAGGAATTGATTCTGCGAATGTAGGCATTAGGTAATTTTCCAATACGTGCCCTCCCGGTACCCCTTGATGATTTTGTGAATGTAAGCATTAGGTAATTCTTCAATAAGTGCCTTCCCGGTGCCCCTTGATTATCCAATGATATGTAAAAGCCCTCCTAGTACCCCCCAATTATCCAATGATAAGTGAGAGCTAAAAATAGAAACTGTATAAGCAAAAAGTTTCCTTAATCCTATCTAAATCCGCTTCAAAAATGGATCTGGGCTCTCAGTCTGAAGCCGCTGTAACGGTGACACCTGAGGGTCCAGGCTCCAGCTTGCAATAAACTCCTTTTGCAATTGCATCAGACCTGACTCCTTGGAGGTCTTTGGGGACCTCATGACTTGGGCACAACAAGCTAAATCCCCAGCCCCTCATTTCCTTCTTGGAGCAATAAGAGCTGAGCAGCATGTTGTGATCCTACAGGTTGATTGCTACCTGACCCATACTCTACCCATATTGTGGGCTTGCTGAATAAATTACCCCTGACAAAGGGCCTCGGTGCCTACTCATTCCGGACACCCCTGGAAATCCAGGAGCTATTCTCATCTCCAATAAAAATCTCCTCATCTCCTCCTTTTACAACTTTATTCCTCGATGTTACGAGGCCATGACATTTGACATTTGACATCTCACCGGTCAGGAGTTATATTTTTCCTCTTTCAGGGAGGTAGGAGAAGGGCAGGCAGGCTTTGAGTTATCTCTTCATGGGGCCTGAAGTTGATGAAACTCTCACACAACACACGCATCTTCTTTGTTCTCTTCAGACAACAAGACTGGAGGAATGATCCCCCCTCTTTTGGGCAGCATTAGCCCATGAGTGACAGAACTTCTCAAAGGACAGACTCAATTTGTCAGCCTGAAGTGCATTATCTCGGTCACCACATCACTGCGCAAGAGAGAATTGAATCTCTTTCTGACTTTTCCTGGCTGATTAGGAAAACACAGCTGCTAGATTTCCTTCGCCTTAAGATGGCCCTAACTAGTGATGACACAGCCCCTCCTAGTGATGTCACAGCTCCTCCAATCCCCAGCCACTGCATCACTCAACCTCGCCCCAGCTCCTGTAAGCCCCACCCCAGTTCTATAAGAAGCGCTCCCTCCCTCAGCCACATTGCTCTCTCTCCTTTGTTCAGAGACAGCCGGGCACACCCTCCCCATCATAAAGGCTTGTTATGGTCCTGGTCTGGTCCTGGTCTTCAGATCTTTTTACCTAACAATAACCTAGGGGAATTCCTGGGCTCATAGGACCTATAGAAACTGGACACTTACAGACAGTACAGTTTTTGGTTTAGTTTTGTTTTGAAACAGAGTCTTGCTATGTAGTTCAGGCTGGCCTTGAACTCACTGTATTGCTGAATTTGGTCTCAAACTCACTGTAATCCTTCTGCCTCCGTCTCTTGAGTGCTGGCATTACAGGCGTGCACTACCACATTAAGGGTTTTAATAGCATAGTGGACATTCATTAGACCTTGGTCGCTTTAAAGCAGAATTTAGAGGAAAACAAGTTTTGAACAATTTTCTCTGGAATGTTTCCTCTCTGGAACTGCTGACCTCTGCTTTGCTGTAGATAAGGTTAACAGTTATGTTCCTGTAAACAGTGCTGTGACATCCTGCTCTCACAGATTCTGTTTTCTTTCAAGGCTAAATTACGAAGCTGTCACTGAGTGAATAACTGCCTTTGTCTCATTTTGTAACCACGCTTGCCCCCTACCTTTTAGTTTTGTGCCAACCTCCTTTAAAAAAATATATAAAAATTGGAGTCCTTCCTTTGTTTGGGGCTCAGCCTTTGGATAGGAGTCCACGGAGCCTGTGTACATCTAAAATAAATAAGTAGGGCCGGGGATTTAGCTCAGCGGTTTGGTGGCCTGCCTTGCAAGCACAAAGACTCAATGTAAAAAAATATGGGCGCCAGAAAAAAAATGTCCAGAAAATGATGACAGAGATGAAGATAAAAATTCCCAAGCTAAGAGCTGAG
This sequence comes from Fukomys damarensis, assembly GCF_012274545.1. Taxonomy (NCBI): domain Eukaryota; kingdom Metazoa; phylum Chordata; class Mammalia; order Rodentia; family Bathyergidae; genus Fukomys; species Fukomys damarensis. The sequence goes on from NW_022900927.1 coordinate 17,340,117, forward strand.
ACCCTATATGAAGCTACAAAGCAGGGAAAGGAACCCCTCCTCTGGGAAGCTAACAAGGAAAAAGTATTTAACAGATCAAAAAAGCCTTGACCCAGGCCCCAGTCTTAGGACTGGCAGATATAAACCAGTCTTTCTTTTTCTTTCTTTTTTTTTTTTTTATTTGAGACAGGGTCTCACTGGGTAATTGAGACTGATCTGGAACTCACTATGTAGCTCAGGCTGGTCTCGAACTTACAACATCCTCCTGACTCAGCCCCTGGTACCAAAAAAACCCAAAAAACAAAAACAAAAAAAAATAAATAAAATCAATAAGTAAATAAATAAATAATACTCTCCTGTAATCCAAGCCCTTGGGAGGCTGAGCAGGAGGCTGAGGCAGGAGGATCGCTGTGAGTTCAAGACCAGCCTGGGCTACATAGTGAGTTCCAGGTCAACCTTAACTACGTAGTGAGACCCTGTCTCAAAAAAAACAAAAACAAAAATGAAAAACACAAAACAAAAATCTTTCTGTTTCAACCATTGGTGTCCAGTCTTTTAAGATCTCACAATAGCCTGTCATTGCGGCATAGCATGGTGTTCCCACCATGTCCCTGATGCCACACATGTAACAAGTCATCCTCGGAAAGGCTTTTGCCCACTTACTGCAGTTCCTTCCAAGAATGTCTGGCACCATGGGCCACAGTCAGCCCTAACCCATGCTTTTCCTATTGTTCCATTTGGAACAACTGAATTGCTCTAGTGTAACCTCTTTCTTGTTTCCTAGCTATAAAACCAGTCCCTTGTGGAACTATTTTGGACACATTATGGACAACTAGAATCTACATTTTCTAAGTGACCATCCTCATTTTGTTTTTGTTTTTGTGTTTGGTACCGGGGATTGAACTCGGGTCCTTGAGCTTGCAAGGCAGGTGCTGGAACCATTGATCATTTTGGTTCTAATATATATATATATTTTTTGTTGTTGTTGTTTTGTTTTGTTTTGTTTTTTTTGAGTTAAGGTTTTACCACATACCCCAGGCTTGAACTTGCAGTCTTCCTGCCTGCCTCAGTCATTGAAGTGCTAGAATTCTACGCTGCTGGAGTAAAACCTTATGCCCATGCTCGGCATGCCTGCATCTGCCATGTTGACATTCTCAAATTGTCTTCTTGGGCTTGAGAATTTTACCTGCTTCCCTGTAATTTCCTTGAAACTGCTTTCAATGACCCATATTCAGAACTGCTTGTAGATGGTGGTATCTGAGGCCACCAGGTGAGAGGTACTGTCAGGCCACTCAGAGTCACAGGGACCAGCCCTCCCACAGGCCACACCCACCTGAGGGCTCAGCTGTCCTTTTCTCCGTGAGTTTCTGTGAAGGATGATACATACTCTACTCAAAACTGTGTCTCAGAGTGGGAAAACATTTTTTTATCAGCTATTCATCAGATAAAGGACTACTATCTAGAATATATAAAGAACTAAAAACAAAAATCATATCCCTCTAATTTAAAGACCCATAGCAAAAATGGGCATTTGAAATGAAAAGACACTTTTCAGATAAAGAATTACAAATGGCAAATAAATATATGAAAAAAATGTTCAACATCACTGGTCATTCGAGAGATGGGAATTAAAACAACCCTGAGATTCCATCTCACTCCAGAAAGAATGGCTGTTATTAAGAAATCAACCAACAACAAATGCTGGAAGGGCTGTGGGGAGAAAGGAGCCCTTCTACACTTTTGGCAGGAGTGAACATTGCTGCAACCACTGTGGAGATCAGTGTGGAGATTTCTCAAAAAACTAAAACTCGAGGTTCCATTTGACCCAGCTGTTTTTTTTGTTTGTTTGTTTTGTTTTTTGTTTTTTTTGGGGGGGGTTGTTTGTTTTTGTTTGTTTGTTTTTGTTTTGTCTTTTTTGAGACAGGGTCTCACTAAGTAGTTGAGACTGACCTGGAACTCACTATGTAGCCCAGGCTGGTCTCAAACTCACAGCAGTCCTCCTGCCTCAGCCTCCCAAGTGGTGGGATTACAGGAGTGTGCCACCATGCCCAGCTCTGTGCACCCATGTTTATAGCCGCACAGTTTGTAATAGCTAAATCTAGGAAACAGCCCAGATGCCCATCAATTGACAAGTGGATAAAGAAGATGTGGTTCTTTTGTACAAAGGAGTACTACTCTGCCATAAAGAAGGATGAGCTTCAGACATTTATAGCTCAATGGGTGGACCTTGAGACCATACCCTTAAGTGAAATAAATCAGACACACATGTTTAAATATTACATGGTTTCCCTGGTGTGAGAAACTGAATGTGGAAATAAGGACTGAGATATATAATGCACATTGGAACCAGGAAGAAAGCATTCAAATGGGAAGGGGAACAAAAGAGGAGAGAGGGAGAAAGGAAGGAAGGGATAAGAAAAAAAGTGAAAATAGAAGGAAAAAATGGAAACAAAGCTTCTGTACATAGGGAGGGGAGGGGCCTTGAAGGGGGGAAATGGGATAAAATAAAATAAAATTTTATTGAAATAAAGAAAGAAAACTGTATTTAACTAAAGGATAGTTACTGTCTGAACCACAAATTCACTGATCAGGCCAGGGATTTAGCTCAGCAGTTCCACCCCACCTGCCTTGCAAGTGCAACTTCCTGAGTTCAATCCCCAGTACCAAAAACAAAACATAAAAAAAATTCATTGATCAGACTAGAAAAAGCAACCACTTTTTAATTAGAAGATCCCCAAATTCCAAGATAAAAGAGCTGGGCTTTGAAAACTCTGAATGCTGTGCTGTTTCCCTGGAGTCTTTTGGTTTCTGATAGGATCTCAGGTAACTCGAGTAGCACGGTGGCTTCCTGCTATGCCCATGAACCTGGGTCCAAACTGTGTTTCCCAGAATCCCTCTGCTGCAAGATCCTGAGTGACAGCGAGCCCCTGGAGAAACAGGAGTGAGTTTCGGAAGATATAAGGGAAGCAGTCACCTTTTTTCGCTTTTTGTCGTACTGAAAGTCAGGGGACAGGGCTGGGTGCTACGACAGTGAGCATGGCTGTCACTGTCATTGTGATTAACTCAAACTCACCTGGAAAGGTGGGGTGGGCCCAGGCCATGGATCCCAAGTTCCCTGCAATTGCCTGCTTCAGCTTTTGCCAGCCTCAGGCCAAGTGCATGGTCAGCTCTGTCATTAGCAGCACCAACGTGTCCTGCAGGCCACCAAAAATTGTCCTTGTGGTTTGTATTTTCTTTCTCCTTGGTGCAGGTGATGGAACCCAGGGCCTCAGTGGTGCTCCCCACTGGACCCCAGCCCGGCCTTACTACCCAGTCCAGACCTTGAATGGCTAGGTCACAACCAGCCATCCTAACTGCAACCCTGGTGATGATGTAGCCTTTTACAGCAGACAATGGCAGTGTGGATGTATGGTCTACACTCCTAGCCTAGGAAAGCACCCCAGAACAACCCCCATCCCTTTACTCACAGCGAGGGCTTCTGCTTCTCTGACCAAACACCAGCTGACACACGGGCTCAGTGATCCTCAAAATTAACATCTGAAGAACAATGTTAGCCAGGTGTGGTGGTGCACACCTGTATTCCAACACTCGAGAGGCTGAGGCAGGAGAATTGCTGCAAGTTTGAGCCCCCCACAGAAGAACAATATTAAATTATATTTGTAACATCACCTGTTAAGTGGATTAGATATTTTGCCAAGTTGCTGTACCTCCTCTGATCTTTTTTTTTCTTTTTGGTTTTTTGAGACAGAGTCTCACTATGTAGTTGAGACTGACCTGGAACTCACTATGTAGCCCAGGCTGGTCTCGAACTCACAGCAATCCTCCTGCCTCAGCCTTCTGACCGCTGGGATTACAGGCGTGCACCACACCCAGCTACCTCCTCTAATCTTTACCATAACACTATCTTACAGGTGACAAAATTGAGCTTCAAGAGAAGAATACATTTCCTACGGTTCACTACTACAAGACAAAACCTTGGGCAACCAAGAGAGTTTTTACCAGGCATGGTGGCCCCAAAATCTCAGCTACTCTTGCAGGAGGGTTGCAAATTTGAGGCCAGCTTGGGCCAATTAGTGAGAACTTGTCTCAAAATGAAAAATAGGCTGAGCTGGGCACAGTGGCCATGCCTTTTTCATTGTTTTGTTTTTTGGTACCAGAGATAGAACTCAGGTCTTTGCACTTGCAAGGCAGTTGGTGGAACAACTGAACCAAATACCTGGGCCTTTTTTTTTTCACATGCCTGTGATTTCAGCACTCTAGGAGGCAGAGGCAGAGACAGGAGGATGGCAAGTTTGGGTCTTGCCTGGGCAAACTACCTAGTTAGTAAGACCATGTCTCAAAATAAAAAATTAAAAAGGGGGGCCTGGGATTTAGCTCAGTGTTTCTGCCACCTGCTTCGCAAGCATAAGGTCCCAAGCTCAATCCCTAGTATTAAAATACATACATACATACATACATACATACATACATACATAAAAAGGGGCTAGGGATTTAGCTGAGTGCAGAGACCCTGGGTTTGATCCTTGGTAAGGGAAAACTAAAAGTACAATAGAGTCTGCATTCACCCTGCTTGTGCCAACCTGCCTCCATGAAAGGCAGGAGTGACACAGGGTACCTTGGGAATGAGGAATTGTTCAAAGGAACAGAAACGCCACCCCAAAAATATTTCCCTTTGTCCTAAGGGCTGCTATGAGCAGAAGGTTTTAGGAGCCAGGGGCCACACATCTGGATGCATTCTCTGCCTGGTCCTTATCTGTCTACAGCAGGCTCCCAGCTCACAGGAGGGCGTGACTTCAGGAAAAACCCGGATGCAGATCTTCACAGCCAGGCTTTTGTTCCTGGCTCCCGCGCGTTTCCTGTCACTTCCCAGTCACTTCCTGCCATTCACTGTCTGGGGGGGGGGACCCAGGAAACTCCTCTTTCCTCTGTGAGAAAGGACACAGGCTTCTCTGAGCTGCATTGCTCTGCTAAGAATTCTTGGGCAAAAAAGTGTTCACAAAATCAGTATCTTTTCCCCTGCTAATCTGTCTTCTACTTGCCTCAAACGCAAAGCTTTAGTCACTTAAGAAGTTTACGGAAAAATGTTCCTCCTATCATGTTTGAGCTGAAAAGCAATGTTTTCTGAATAGGTAAGCCATGTGAAGAAGTCCCCATGATTACACTTACACAAATGTTAGATTTTAGACAAAACCTGGGAGGCATTTTTTGATACTGCATATTGAATACTCAGGAGTGTTCTTCCCTGAGCTACATCCCAGACCCTTTTGTTTCTGTCTGTCACAGGGTCTTGCTCTGTAGTCCAGACTGGCCTTGAACTCACTGTGTAGTTCAGGCTGGCCTCAGACTCTTGATTAATCTCCTGCTTCAGCTTCTGAGTGCTGGGATTACAGGCGTGTGCTAATGCTCCTGGCTATTTCTTTTAAATTTTGAGAAAGGGTCCTGCTAAATGGCTAGGCTGGCCTCCAATTTTCTATTCTTTTCCATCAGACTTCAAGTAGCTGAAATTATAGACACACCTGGTCGTTGTCTATTTAATTCAGTCTGAAATGTTAGCTTACTCTCCTCTTAAAAAACCAATAATGGGAGAGCCAGGGATTTAGCCCAGTGGTTCCACCACCTGCCTTGCAAGCAAACAAGGTCACAAGTTCGATCCCTGGTACCAAAAAAAAAAAAAAAAAAAAAAAAAAAAAAAAAAAGATGACTATAAGAACACTGATAACAGAAAAATAAATAAAATAAATAGAATAGTTTCTAGGGGGGTTGAGGCAGGAGGGTTGCAAAGAGCCCAGTCTGGGCAACTTAGTGACTTAGCAAATTCCTGTCTCAAAATTAAAAAAATAAAAGGCTGAAGATGTAGCTCTGTGGGAAGGCCCTAGCTTGAATCACTAGAAGCACAAAAAGAAAAATAATAATGTCACTGGGTGTGGTGGCACATGCCTGTAATCCCAGCACTCAGGAGGCTGAGGCAGAAGGATCACTGCAAGTTTGAGACCAGCCTGGGCTACACTGTGAGTTCCAGGTCAGTCTCAGCTACATAGTGAGACCCTGTCTCAAAAAATCGCATATTTATTTATTTATTTTTGATACCAGGGATCGAACTCAGGACCTTGCACTTTCAAGGCAGGTGGTGGAACCACTGAGCTAAATCCCTGGCCCTCTGACAATCACACATTCATAATTGAGTAAAATGCTTACCTGTGGCAGAACACAAAATCTATTAAGCTGTAAAAGTTACAAGAGGGTAACACATTGCATCACGTATCAAAGGAGAGAGTCAGGAGAGGCTGCAGCATGCCGTGTCATGTTTTTACTAACATCCTCCCCAAATTAGGGAATGCATGTCTGGATGCAGCAGCGCACAAAAGCAATCCCAGCACTCAAGAGGCTGGGGCAGGATGATCCCAGTTTTCAGCCAGCTTGGAGAGATATAGTCTCAGAAAAAAGAAGTCACTCACTGCACTTTAGGACATGAGGAGTCAGAGTCCTGTGCAGCCGCACTCCCGACCTGCTTACCAGCCTTCCTGAAGCCCCCTCCCACAGCCTCTGGTGCCCACTATTTTATCCTCCACAGCATTTTTTTTCTTTTGAGGTGGAATCTCACTGTGTTTCCCAAAGTGGTCTTAAAGAATCCTCCTGCATCAGCCTCCGGAATAGCTAGAACTACAGATGTGCACCACTGCCCGGGCTTTTTTCTGACTTCTTTGTGATCCTGTTAGCTGGCAAGTACTGGTGTGAGGGCATAGTACTTGTCTTTCTGTGCCTGAGTTGGTTTCATGTAACAATGTTCTCCGGTTCTATCAGTGTTACTACAAATGCAAATTCCATTCTTTTTTTAATGGATAATATTCCATTGTATATACAAGACATTTCCTTTATCACTCCTTTCTTTTGTGTGGCACAGTGAACCCAGGGCTTCATGCATGCTAATAACTACATGCCTACAACTGACCCATGTGCTCTGCCCCTGTAACACATTTCCTTCCTTCTTCCTTCCTTGTTTCCTTGCTTCCTGACACCCAGGGCCTTCACACTGTGCTATATCGTCAGACCTTTCTATTTTTTAAAATTTTGAGACAGGGAAGGGCAGTGGTATGGGGGAAAAATGAGAACCAAGATCTGTCACGTAAAGGTACAAGATCCCAGTGATGAATGTAACTGTACTGTATACTTAAAAAGTACCAATAAACTCAATAAGATTTAAAAAAAATAAATACATTTTGAGACAGTGTGGGACTGCATAACTTTGTAATCTTGAATTCCTAGCCCCCACTGTGATTAAATGTGAGTTAATGGGTAATTGGTTGGTAGTTCTGAGAAGTTAGATGGAATCTGTAACAAACATAAAGACCCGAAGTAAATTACTCCACTCCTTGTTTACCCGAAACTAATGTTCTGGACACCACAATCTTTTTTGTTTTGTTTTTTGTTTTTTGAGACAGGGTCTCACTATGTAGTTGAGACTGACTTGGAACTCACTGTGTAGCCCAGGCTGGTCTCAAACTCACAGCGATCCTCCTGCCTCAGCCTCCCAAGAGCTGGGATTACAGGCATGCACCACCACACCTGGCTGTGTTATGCCCAAGTTGAGAAGTCCCCAAAGACCACCAAGGAGTCAGGTCCAATGCACTTGCAAGAGGAGTTTATTGCAAGCTCGAGCCTGGACTCTCAGGTGTCACCGTCACAGCGGCTTCAGACTGAGAGCCCAGATCCATTTTTGAAGTGGGTTTATATAGGATTTTTCTGCTTATAATTGCTATTTTTAGTTCTCTCTTATCATTGGACAATCAAGGGGCACCGGGAGGGCACATTGGAACACTACCTAATGCTTATATTTGCAAAATCATCAAGGGGTACTGGGAGGGTACGTATTGGAAAATTACCTAATGCCTACATTCGCAGAATTAATTCCTCTTTTCATTAGATCATCAATTTTTGCTAACTAAGATGCATAACTATCTATGTCAACTATAATTAATTCCTATGTCAGCTATAACTAATTCCTATATTAATTAAATCACATAAAAAGAAGCTTATCTTAACATCTTAAAAAGAGGAACAGAAGCAGGGTAGAGATTCCCTAAAAGAGGAACCGAAGCACAGAGAAACTGTCACATAGAATGGGATTTTTCAGAAAGGAACTTTTGCATTTACTCTATTCTGGGTAAGGGGCATGGAGCCCACCATGACCTGGAAACTTGGTCCTCACAGCTGGTCACCACAATCTATGAAACAATGGGTAAATGGTCTGCTGACCATTAGTACATGACTGCTGACCACCAGCTCAGATCAGCTGACCACTTTGTCCCCTTCCTGTAAGTTCTGAGAGTTAACTCCACCCACAGCCCCTTATAAAAACAGCCTCAGACTCTGAGCTAGTGGCCTCTCTGAGCTACTCAGCTGTAGGAGTGCCATCTGGCCAGACTAATAAAGGTCTGTTTCACTTTACAACTTGTCCAGTGTGTTCTTTCCCGGGTGTTCCTCGCTGCTGTTAGCTCCTCAGAGCAGTTGGTTAAGGCCCTTGGTCTTACAACAGGGTCTTGCTCAGTTGTTAAATTGCCCAGTCTGGACATTTTTTTTTTTTTTTTTTGAGACAGGGTCTCACTATGTAGTTAAGACTGACCTGAAACTCACTGTGTAGCCCAGGCTGGTCTCCAACTCCCAGCAATCCTCCTGCCTCAGCCTCCTGAGTGTTGGGATTACAGGCGTGTGCCACCACACCCAGCTGACCAATCTGGATTTTAACCTCTGCAAACTGCCTTGTAAATTTTTTTCTTGATTTTTATATTTTATTAGTACATGTTTGTAGTATATAACTATCATATCCCTCATGGGGAGTCAGTACATGTACATAACACATCTTTTTTTGCTTTGTTTTGTTTGTTTTACACTGCCACAACTCCCTGTTTTAGGAAGTCCCTTGTTTGTTTTGCACTACCACACTAGGCTTACTTTTTGTTTTTGGAGACGGGGGTCTCTGCTATGTAGTTCAGGCTGGCTTTGAACATGCAGTGATCCTTTTGCCTCAGCCTTCCATGTGCTGGGGATGCAGGCGTGCGCCACCACACCCAGCTTTTACTGAAATTTCACAGTACCATTTGTACCAACAGAAGGGCACGAATTTTCCCGTTGCTTACTTTGTCACCAATAAACTTTGCTTCTCGTGCGCTTTTGTTTTGTTGTGTTTGCAGTACTGGAGATTGAACCTAAGGCCCTCACACCGAGGTACACCCCAGACCTGTTTAGATTTTGAGACAGGGTCTTGCTATGTTGCCTAGGCTAGCCTTGAATTTGCAATCCTCCTGACTCGTGTAATTTTTTTTTTTTACTGTGTATTGAGTTCTTCAATCCAGAGCATAGTATTTTTCCCTAATTACTCACATTTTCTTCTATGTCTTTTTATAGTCATAATTTTTTCCTTGATGGTCTAGTTTCTCTTACTGTTGTGAAGCTCTTTCTCTGGTTGTGGGTGTAGCTCAGAGGAACAGCACTGACCTAGCTGGCAAGAGGCGCTGGGTTCCACCCCCAGAACAAGTGGGTGTGACCTGTCAGTCACAGAGTTCCAGGACACATGTGCCCAGTGCCTGTACTGGGACCAATCAGAAAGTGCTATCTTCAATTCTGAGGAGAATGCTAGCGGTTTTTGATAGAACAGCCTAGATCTGACATCAGCCTGACTGGGAGATGCTCAAGATGGCCTCTAGTGAGCTCCTGCCTGCTGTGCTCTGCCTTTCAGTAGTTGGCTCTCCCTCTGCGCAGTGCACCTTTTTTCCTACCTTTAATTGGCACATACTTACTCTGCAGAACATAGTTCTTTTTTTTTCAAAATACATATTCTAGTTTTCAAGGTAAGCAGTTTCATATTCAGAAATACAGGAGAGTCCTTTAGGGACTGGCATTGAATCAATCTCAAGACGCAACAGCTTTTGATAATGGACAGTAAGTTTGGATATTATCTGTGTGACAAGGTTTGGTGAAAAGCTTTCCTCATGAAGATCATTCTCATTTAATGCTGAGCCCCACAGGCGACCCAGTCCAGTAAGTGCTGCGGCAGCTTGTAGTCCTGCAAGGAAACCTGCCCTACGTGCCTGGCATTTTGCGCTGTTCTCTGCCACTGGTCACTTTTAAAGTTCAATTTAAGAAGCCAGGCATGTGGGCCAGGGATTTAGCTCAGTGGTTCCGCCACCTGCCTCGCAAGCACAAGGACCTGAATTTGATCCGCGGTACCAAAAAAAAAAGAAGAAACCAGGCATGGTGACGCACACCTGTAATCCCAGCACTTGGGAGGCTGAGGCAGGAGGATCACTGTGAGTTCGATACCAGCCTGGGCTACATAGTGAGTTCCAGGTCAGTCTCAACTACATAGTGAGACCCTGACTCTAAATAAATAAATAAAAATAAAAATAAAGTTTAATTAAAATACATTGCCTTGGAGATGCATTTTATATAAATCTTATGATTTATTCAATTATTGTAAGACCTAAGGCCGCTTTACTACTGCTCCTAAGAGCTCAAAACCATTCTGAACAGCCCAAAATTACCACTCCAAAGAGCTCGACAGCCACTAGATTCACCGGGGAAGGACACGTTGGAAAGGAAACAGACAGGGGTTATTGTTTAAAGCCTGGAGGCAGGGGACAAAGGCTACTGGTCTGCCGGTGGTCAGCAGCCACATACTCAGCAATCACACGCTGATGATGAAAAGATGCTTACGGAGGGTGGGGATTTAGCTCAGTGGTTCCGGTGCCTGCCTCACAAGCAGCAAGGGCTCGAGTTGATCCCCAGTACCCCCCACAAAAAAACAAAAAAAGATGATTCCGGGAGGGGGGGGGTCTCTAAGGCATTTCGGACAAGCAAGCAGTAAAGGAATTCACTTTGGATTTCTATATATGGCACAGATCTTATCTCAACTGGGGCTAGGAATTTAAGATCACAAAGTTATGCAGTAAAGATTACACAAAATTATGCAGTCTTACATTCCCAAGCAAAGGTTCAAATGTAGGTAAGGGTACAACTACAAAGGGGAGTGGTACACAGTGGCCTCTGGGGCCGTTACTCATCCAACATGGAATCACTTTAGCTCAGTCAGGTCTCATATCATCAAATCATTAATTGTGTGAAATATACAAAAAGTCATTTTGTGTGTTTTCCACTTTTCTGCGTCTTTGTCATCCTCATCATCTTTGACTCTGAAATGCAGTTTCTTTGATTCTTGTCTGCTCATTGAAGGACAAAATGAAGAGCCTGGTGGCAGGTCCTGAGGGGGGAAGAAAACAGGGACTTGAGTCTCTAGTGACACCACATTTGACCTGTATCTGTAATACACCTCCATCAGCTCTGGGTCTTGCAGAGCAGAAGCAACCAAGTCTGAGTGATGTTGGGAGAACAAATTAACTCCCAACATGTTAGATGTCAGATACATGCACTCAGCTTATCTGTCGAAGAATGAATTCTAAGGAACAAGAGGGGTTAAGAGTAGGAAAATCCACTGGGGAATAGGAATGGGGAATACGAATAGCTCCTGGGAGGGAGGAGGGGTCCTGAATGGTGCCAAGGAACGTACTTCTCAAAGGTAGTTTTATAGAGCAAAGTCGCCTCATTGGGGGTGGGTACAACGCAGGTAAAAACTATAACCAACCAATAAGATTACGAGTATAATTGACCCAATAGTAACAGGGGCATATGGATGGCATCATTAACCTTGGTCAATGATCTGCAGTCTTAGTCTTCTTAGTCATAGTGGTTTTAGTGGGTGGGAGAGGCTGGCCCACCCCCAAAGAGATAATGGTCTACTTTAGGGAAACCCCAAAGATGATGCCAATAATCTCAAGCATCTGTTCTCCGTTAGGGAAGAATGCAAATCTAGCCTTTGTGATTTCAATCTTCTTCAAATGCACCTCCAGCCACAGCCACAGTGTTACCCTCTGTATTGACTTCCAGGGCCCAGCCTTGTCCCGACTACCTACAATATTTCTGACTTAGCTGTCTATATCAGAAGCACCCATCCCTTGGTGAGAAAGGTGCCTGCTCAAAGCGAGAGACAGTAAGACAAGCATGGTGGGTGTTCAAAAGCTCCACATCTGATCTCCTAAGCCTGCAGCATGGGGTCTGGCAGGCCCTGAGGGCTAAGGCTGGGCTCCTCGGGAAGCCTTCCACCAAGGCACCGACTGGCATGGATTCTTGGGGATTGGAAGCTGGAGGGGGCGGCCTCAATGATCAAAGGTCCTACCTGATTTCTGTCGTCATCTAGAAAGACACTGTCGTCCATCTGAAGCAGCGGTGCCTGGATTTTAACTGTGGCTGACGCTGACTAGTGTGGACCCCCCCCAGACTCCTATCAGGCTCCTCTATGTCCCCAGGGGTGCAAGCCTCTCATGGGGACAGGCCATCCTCAGTCTTGGCTGGGAGGAGGGCAGAAACCATCTCCTGGTGTGAAAATTGGCAACTATGGGTTAACTGTAACTATGCTTGCTGAGAAAGATATAATGCAGACTCACTAGAGCAGAGCAAGGTGATCTTGGAAAGCCCTGCCAAGCCTTCATTGCCCTTCTGCTTATGTAATTATGCTTAGACTGATGGCTGTCTCCTCACACCGACAGTTGCTGTTTCCCTCTCCCATAGAAACATAAAGGTATGAGGGTCAGAGTAAACTCCTGTTTCATGCTTTCAAGGTGATTTGAATCCCTTGAAACCACTGGCGATAAAGCTGATTTGCTCCTACTTGGTGTGGTTGGTGGTCTGTAGGGAGACCCCCCCCCAGCACTCACACTTCAGAGACAGTGTCACTCACACTCGCATTTTGGCAGCCACCGGGGGAAGAGCTGCAGCCTCCTGGAGTGCAGGGACAGCACTGTCACTGCCTGGAGCCACACGCTATCTCCTTCAGGACTCTTTACCACAGGCATGCGCTATCTCCTTCAGGAATCTTCACCACAGGCCTTGGGCACCACTTTGGGCAAAGCGGCACCATAACCTCTAGAGACTAGTTTCTGTAATTCTGCCTTCATGAGGTGACCTTTGTCATACTAAGTCTGCCTGTCTGGGACCCTGTGGGACAAGTAAGCCAGGCACACTGTCTTGGGCAACATCCTGGGCAGGAGCCATGCTGTCTGAGAGCACCCTCAGCTGTCAGGGCACTGAAGATGGCGTTCTGCCCTGAGCTTCCTGACCCTCAGGAGTGAGTGGCGTTGCCCCTGCACCCTGACCTCTGAGAGCGAGGAACCAAAATTTTTCCTGCCTTTAACACCTTTACTAAATGTAAAACCTCACTACCTTTTTCACATGTCTTCAGGAATTCTTTCTTCAGGACAACAACCTAGAAAGAATCTAGAAGGAGTCTATAGCACCCAGAACCCTGAAAACAACTGGGCTGAGATGGTATCTTAATGCATTCTTAGTGGGGAAATTGGTCAAGGCAAGGACTGTCCTTTGTGAGGTTATGATTAATCAAATCTAACAGGTGTTCTGAGGGTTACCTAGTAGTCCTGAGAATGTTAGGTCAGATGCAAAAGGCAGGGGTAAAGGCTATTTCTAAACTTGCAGGAAGCCCTTATCTCGCTGGCCTCCAGGCACTACATTTTACCTCTGCAGAAGTTATCCACTTGGTAACTGGTTTGAGGAGTTCTATTGTAATAGCTCCTACAAGAATGGTTATTTCACAGTAAGATCCTTATCTTTACCTGCTTGCAAAGTCAGGATGAGTGACAATCATCCTGATTAGCCAGGCCTGGTGTACCAGCCTGTACTCTCAGTGCTCTGGTAGGCTGAGACTGGAGGTTCACAAGTTTCGGTTCACCCTGGGCAATGTAGTGAGAGTACCTCCAAATAAAAACTATAAAAAGGGTTGGGATGTAGCACAGTGTGAAGGCCCTGAATTCAATCCTCAGTACCGCAAAGAAAAAGATCCTGATTATAGTTTGTGTGTGTGTGTGTGTGTGTGTGTGTGTGTGTGTATTGGTACTGGGGATTGAACTCGGGACCTTGCACTTGAGAGGCAGGTGTAAGAACCACTGAGTTAAATCCCAGGCCCTTGTTTATACTTTCATACAAAAGTTCATAAGAAAAAGAGTTTGCAGAGCACATGCACGCTGACATATGTCTGTGACGCCAGCACTCTGGGAGGCAGAGGAAAGAGGATTATGGTTTTAAAAAATCCCCCTGTTGAGCTACAATGATCTGCATAAAAATCAAGTGCTTTACTTAATCTACATCCCCATCCTTCTTACCTTGGTGGGGTGGGGGGGTGCTTCATTATGTAGTTCAGGCTGGTTTTGAACTCACTTTTTTTTTTTTTTTTTTGGTTCTTTGAGACAGGGTCTCACTGTGTAGTTGAGACTGAACTGGAACTCACTATGTAGCCCAGGCTGTTCTCGATCCTCCTGCTTCAGCCTCCCGAGTGCTGAGATTACATGCCTGGTAACCTTGTTATCCCTACTTAGGGTCAGAATTGGACTGGAGACTCAGGATGTCCACTGCAGAACCCAGTAGCACTTCTCGGGTGCAGGATGAGTCTTGTGCTGCTGTTGCACCCTAGTTTAGGAGTCATAAGCAGGCACATTAGAGCAGCTCATGTGGGGGTCCATAAAGGAGCTCATTCAAATGGCCACATCTTTAAGCAGCAGCAGTTGATCAAGCAGCTGGTTAGGACTAGAAGTGTAAAAGAAAAAAAAGAGGACAAAAGGTTCAGATGGGAATAGATAGAGAAGGACTGTCCCTTCCAGGAGAAAGATTCTCTCAAGCATACTAAACAGCCACACAGTTCCTGCCACTGCTGTGCCCAGTCCCTCAGCGACTTGGGTAAGCCCAGTAACTTACCCAAGAGATGACATGGTGATAAAGTCCAAATGAGAATTTTATTTTACCAGCCAGGATCCACCCTCCAGCGGAACTGGCCACAGAGTCAGGTCCCAAATTGAAAATAAGTACAGTTTTTATAGGAAGAAAAAAAAACCCATTACTCCCTCTTCCCCTCCCCTTTACCTCAGTGTAAACTTCCTTATCTAAGCCTAAAGCACATTTACAGAAGCGAGAAGGAATGCGCAGCTAAGACATCTGGGACCTCTGGGACAATTAAAGGCATCTCCCGTTATCTTAACCAGAATAGCATGAAATGTTTCAGCTAGGGAGTGGGTCTTCCCACAGGAAAACTCCAGAGTTCAGATAGGGATCAGATAGTACATCTGGCAGGTGAGCCTCCTAAACCCTTCCTGCTATGTCAGTTTTATGGTAGCCACAAGCACTCTTTGTGGTCTCCAAAGGGCAGTAGGTGGGTTTTTCCCAGAAGGAAAATCTTGAGGTTGCACAGAGGACAAGCTAAACCACCGAAGGGTGGGCTTTAAACAAAATGGAGTCTCTTATGTCAGCCCGGGTTTCTCACCTATTCCTGCCCAGATGTCACCCTGATCTGAGAAAAGGAAATGCATGGTACCCCAACTCCTTCTGAACTCATGTCCTCTGGAATAAGCTGCTTCCTGAGCTCTGCTTATTTGCAGACAAGCAGGGTGAGATCACAGGTCAGATTTTCCATTTGGAATCCCCTTGGGGTGGACATCTTTTGGGAGCTTTTTCTTTCTTCTTTTTTGGTTTTTTGAGACAGGGTTTTACTATGTAGTTGAAACTGACCTGGAACACACTATGCAGCCCAGGCTGGTCTCGAACTCACAGCGGTCCTCCTGTCTCAGCCTCCTGAGTGCTGGGATTACAGGCCTCCACCACCACGCCCGGCTTGGGAGCTTTTTCTTCTTACTTTGAATAAAACTCCCCTAACTTCTCCCATTGGATTGTCAACTTCATTCTTCATCATCAGAATGAAGAGTTACATTGGACCACATGAGGAGAACAGGGGTTCCCTCGTCACATTATCCTCATTTCTTCCCTCCTCCTCCTCGCCATTCCATGCTGCTTTCCTCCCTTTCCTCCTCCCTACCTTCTCTTCCATCACCAGGAGGGAATTGATTAGGGCACAGGCATCAGGCCGCCCTGCAATTTAACCCAGCATGCGTGACATTCTTCAGAATCCATGGGGAAAGGGATCCCCTCGAGCTGTTGATTACCCTTAGGATGTTCTGGCTATGACTTGGGGATTTAGGCGTCTTTGGGGACTACTCTTGAGTACTTTAGAGTAAACGCACTAATTATGGTTACTTTTTTCTGCTGAATTCAGAAGCAGCCACTTAAATTAGCTGCCACCTGAGTCCTGGAGCTTCTGAACCCTTTGAGATTGGTTATGCCCATGTATTAGGCACTTTTCTCCTATGACCTATTTATTTATTTATTTTGGTGCTGGGGATCGAACTTGGGACCCTGCGTTTCTGAAGCAGGAAGCGGAACCACTGAGCTAAATCCCTGGCCTTTTTTGTTTGTTTGTTTTTTTGTACCAGGGATTGAACTCAGGGTCCTTTTGTTTGCAAGGCAAGTGGTAGAACCACTGGGCTGAATCCCTGGCCTTTTTTTTTTTTTTTTTTTTTGAGACAAGGTCTCACTATGTACTTCAGGCTGTCCTTGAACTCACTGTGTAGAGCAGGGTGGCCTCTAGTTTGTGGCAATCCTCCTGCCTCAGCCTCCAGAGTGCTGGGATTACAGGGGTGCACCACCATACCCAGCCTCTTATGTTTTAGTACTATCTTGCTTTTAAATTTAAGTATCACTAAACCTTATCATTGTTTGATAACTTATTTGTTTCTCTCTCTCTCTTGTTTTTTGTTTGTTTGTTTGAGACAGGGTCTCCCTATGAATTCTAGACTGGTCTTGAACTACATAGCCCAGGTTGGCCTTGAGTTTACAGCCATCCTTCCTCATCCTCTTGAGTTCTGGGATTATAACATGCACCATCATGCCCAGCTTGATAGCTGATATTTTAGAGTGATCTAAATACACTATTTACTATTCTTCTTGCCCTTTGTTTCTTCTTGTATCTTCCATCTGAAGTCACTTTCCTTACTGCTAAAGTATATGCTTTATGCTGGGTATGGTGGCTCACATCTATAATCCCGGCACTCAGGAGGCTGAGGCAGGAGGAGCACCTTGAGTTCCAATTCAAGGCAGACAGTAAATTCAAATTCAATCTGAATGATAGTGACACCCTACCTAAAAACAAAACAAAAATAAATAAGTAAAACAATAACCTTAATAATAGTATTAAAAAAATGAAGTATATACGTTAGCTTTTCCAGTAATGAAGGTTTGCTGGCAGGACACTCAATGGTTTCAACTTTTTTTGTTGTTTTTGTTTTTGTCTTGAGATAGGGTGTTGCTATGTAGCCCAGGCTAGCCTCAAACTCACGATGATCTGATGATCTGATGATCTTCCTGCCTCTCCCTCCAAGTGCTAGGATTACAGATGTATGCCACTATGCCCAGCACAATGGTTTTAACTGAAGACAAATTTACTCTCCTTTTTTTAAGTGCTGGACATCAAATACAGGGCATTGCCTGTCTCACTCAGACAATCACTCTGCCCTGTCCATACCCTTAATCCTTTTACTGTTGGAGTGTTGCTCAGGCTATTTCAAGCCTCAGCCTCCCAAGTGCTGGGATTTCAAATGTGCGCCACCACTCCTGGCTTTACTTGTTTATTTTTGGTACTGGGGATTGAACCCAGGGCCTTCTCACTGAGCTACATTTCCAGGCTTTTTATTTTTTATTTGAGACAAGATCTCTCTAAATCACTAAATTGCCCAGGCTGGGTTTGAATTTTTTTTTTTTTTTAATCAGGGTATCCTGTGTAGTGAAAGCTGGCCTTGAACTCATGCTGATTCTCCCGTCTCAGCCTCCTTAGCACTGGGATTACAGATGCGAGGTGCCACACCCAGTTTATATAAAGCCTTTTCACTAAATGTATCATGATAGCCAATCTGACTCTGTTTTGTGCCTCATCACCTTTTCCCCTCCATTTTGTGTAAAGTTGAGTGATTCCAGGTGATCACCCCATCCCCCATTGCAGGAGTCCCTTGGTTGATGCATGACAGACCAACACATCCTGTTTGGTAGGGCAGTCTACAGCTGTGTGTGTTACCTACCTGTGTGATATTTTATTTAAACTACACTTGTGTGAAACTTCCCCTGACCCCCACTAACTTAGCAAAGTATTGCTGTAAAACCCAAGTTTTCTGATCAAGGTGGTCTCCCTCTTTGACCTTTACTCAGAATATAAAGATCAGGTTTTCTGGGCAAAGAGCTGTAAAAATTCCCTTCTATATAACAACCTCCTCCCTGTTTCTCTGTTCTTGTTCTTCTGTTCCTCTTTTTCTGACCCAAGGATGACTGACCCAAGGATGAATCTATCTTCTTCCCAATACTTGTTTAAGATAGTTAGAAAATCATATGTTGAATCACATGCTTTGTTAAATGTAAAATTGTTTAATTGATTAATCAAAAGTTCTTTGGAAAAAGGAACTTGACCCTTTAAATCTCCCCTCCCTTAATTTCCTGTAAGTACCCTCCTATTCCAGTAAGTACCCCAATAATATCCAACAGTAATCAAAAGATAAAAATAGCATCAATAAAAAGGGAAAGCCTCTCCAACCCTATATAATCCTGCTTCAAAAATGGGTCAAGACTCTCGTTTTCTGATCCACTCAGTCGGTGAAGTACGAGGGTCTAGGCTTGAGCTTGTATTGTAAGAAACTCCTCATGTAATTACATCGGACTTGACTCCTTGGTAGTCTTTGGGGACGTTGCAACTTGGACACAATGTTTCTTCTGTAAAATTTCACTTGTGCTCCCCTTTTCCCTGAGCCCTCCCCAACTAGAAGAGCTGCTCAAAAGAAACTCACAAGCTGCTTTTCAGAGTCAGGAGATTCTGAGCCCTAACCACTCCCAACAGCCAGCAATGAAGGACTCAAATTGGCTCAGAGTGTTGGTGATTCTCTATAATCTCTCGCAATTAGGTATAACATATATTTGTTCATAAATCAAATGTCAACAAAGTTTCAAGATTAAAATCATGGCATTCTGACTACAAAATGCTAGTTGGCTATAAGTAGGCAGTAAAAATAGCTAGAAAAATCTTGTGCTAGTATTGCAGTTAACTACATAAATTAGAAATTATAAAGCAGAGCCGGGCGTGGTGCTACATGCCTGTTATCCCAGTATTTGGGAGGCTGAAGCAGGAGGATCACTGTTTGAGACCAGCCTGAGCTACGTAGTGAGTTCCAGGTCAGTCTCAACTACATACTGAGACCCTGTCTCAAACCCACCCCCAAAAAGAAATTATAAAGCAGACAAAGCTGGGCTCTCAAGAGGGTCAGAATAAAGCATCTATGTTGGTACTTGCAAGGAGCTTTTGCTGTTATATTAGGACAAGGCAAGAAATGGTATTGAAATGAAAAAGTGCCAAGATCATCTAGGCCATCAGGTGAACCTTCTAGAGATGAGTGCCCAAACTGCAGCCCAAACTCACTTATTATCACAAAGTGCCAATGCTGCAATTAAACCTGAATACTGAGGTTTTAGTTTAGAAAAAATAATTCATACATTAACATCTTTTTTCTTAAAAGAAAAACACAACAGAGCTTTCAATAATATAAACAGGTTTTTATTGAAAGATCAAAGTTTGCATTTGGCATGCTTTTGTACAATCAATGTGATCTTTGCTGTTGTTGTATGCTGATAATTCATCAAACCTTGGCCGGAGCAACTTGGTCCTCAGACTGGAAGAGGGCTCTGTGTACTTGCTGTGGCATGTGTGCCATGGGTTTGCCACCATTCCAGTGATATACAGGTAGTTTTTGGGTACAGTTAAAAGGTAGAAAGTTCATGTTCCACAGGCACATCACTCAGCTGCATTATAGCCTTTTAAGAAATAGCAAAGTAGCCGGGCATGGTGGCACATGCTGTAAGAGTCTAACTGCACTAGAGCGACTTCATGTTGACCAGCAAAAGACCTAGAGACTGTCGCTCCCCGCATCCCTTATAGGATAACTAATGATTAATTGTGAATTGTTAGGTAACTGCTTTGAAGTAGCTGGGAAACTAAATGGAAACTGTAGTGAACACAGAGACCCAACATCAATCACGCCACTCCTTGCTTGCCTGTAGTTGAATGTTCTGAACATTATAATCTAAATTGTAAATGGAACAATGGATAATCGATCTGCTGATCATTAGTACGTAACGGTCAAGTATATGACTGATGACCACCAGCTCAGATCAACTGATTCTTTGCCTTTGTCCCCTTCCTATAAGTTTTGAGTGTAAACCGCCCCCAAAGCCCTATATAAAATGGCCTCTGGTTCTGAGCTAGCTGCCTCTCTGAGCTACTTGGCTTGGGGAGTGCCATCTGGCCAGACTAATAAAGGTGTATTTGCCAACCTGCCTGGTGTGTTACTTCCTGTGTGACTCTCGTTGTCCAACAAGCTCCTGGAGCCTCACTGAACTTTTGGGCCCAGCATCAAGGAGGCCTCTTGGCTGTTCACGCTTCAGGAGTAAAAGTGAGACTTTAAATCTTACAATGCCTATAATCCCAGCACTTGGGAGGCTGAGGCAGGAGGATTTCTGTGAGTTTGAGACCAGCCTGGGCTATATAGTGAGTTTCAGATCAGTTTCAACTACATAGTGAGACCCTGTCTCAAAAAAACAAAACACACACACACACACACACACACACACACACACACACAAACAAAAATAGCAAAGTAACCATGTTTCCCTACATGTTTTCTGAAGCATTGCCAGGCATAGTGGTAAATGGTTGTAATCCCTGCATTTGGGAGGCTGAAGCAGGAGAATTTCAAATTTGAGGCCAGCTTGAACATCATACCAAGACCCTGTCTCAAAAAAAAAAAAGTTCCCAAGGTGTGACTGTTAATTGTTTTTCATTAAGTTTACTGGTACATTTTAGACATACAATACAGTTACACTTATCATAGGGAAATTGTACCTATACATGATATATCTTGGTTCTTATTTTTTCCCCATTCTCCTGCCCTCCCTTCAACCTCTCCACCTGTGACTATTAATCCTAAGAGTTGTTTTATTTATTTATTTTTTTTTGGTGGTTGTGATTTGTTTTCTTATTCAGTAATGGGGGATTGAACCCAGGGCCTCTTAACAACAGAGGTTAAGAGTAGGAAGAATTTATTGAGAGAAAGACATCTTCTAAGAGAGACAGAAGGGGGACCAGAAAGTGGGTTGCCAGGACTGTGTTTTTCAGGGTTTTTTTTTAATGGAGCAAAACCATAAGTGAGGCAGGTTCAAAGCGGGACAAAACTATAGTCAATTAGTAAGATTACAAGTACATTCTCAAGTAATATTGATCCAATGGGAAATCACAAACTGGACATGAGGTGGGACAAAGCTGTGATCAACCAATAAGATTACAACAAGAATAGTCACTTAAGTAATATTGATTATATGGGGATCCAATGGGGAAGCAAGTCACAAGGATTTTTTTGGTAAGGGATGGGTCAGAGATCTTTCCTGGAAGGGAGGGGTTAAAGTCTTTGTCCCCCACCCAGGTGATTGATACCTATTTAGAATATCAATCAGTGCTATTCATCCCTAAGGGAAGCACATGGGTGTAGTAGTTTTCTTTTTATAATGCTTTTTATAGTGTGCCTTGATTGTTGTTCATATTGACTCCTCCAGGGGACCACACCCTGTCTAACTGCCAGCAAGATATCTAATTAACTGACATATCTACAATAATTTGACCTGGAAGGACTCTTTTTAGCAAAACCAAGGGAATTGAACCCTGCTGAACAAGAATATCATGTCATCTTAAAGCTGTCCTCAGAGCTGAGGGTGACAATGGTGCCACCAGGGCCGGATGTCAGCAGTCCTAGGACAAGGTCTCCAGACCCCTCCTCACATCAAAGTCAGATGTACAAACTTCAGCCTGTCACCTGACAGGTTTGGGCCTCTTATGGACTTGCCCACCACTCCCTTGCAATGTACTGATAACCTCTTGACTTGTCTGTGTTCCCTGACTACTGGGAAAGTCCTTTACTATGCACACCACAGCCTCCACACATCATGCCTCATGTGACAGAAATTAATTACCACACTCTTTTCTCCTAAATCCCTGCAACCATGGGCTCAGCCTACCCTATGGACATCCAGCAGTCTGATTATCTCTGGCCAACCACTGAATGCCAAGAACAGTAGAGCCCCACAAACACCTAGCACAAGGTGCATTCTCCTAGGAGTCCTGCTCTTCTTGTGTTAAAATCTTAGAACCTGTGTTACCAGATGGGGTGCCGAGGGATTCCTGAACAGGAGACGGGGACTCCAGCTCATCCATGTATGGAGGATCACTGACTTATGCTGCACAGAATTTCCAGGATCTGTCAGAGGCACGGGAAAATGTGTTTGGTAATAAATAGATAAATAACCGCACACTTTGAAGGAAGTGCAGGCACTTGTTGAGTGGGATATGATGTGATGTGGTCTGGGGGAGGTATTTGTGTTTTGGGGAATACAAAATCAATGACATTTGTGAATCTATAAAAAGTGGGGATTTGTCTTAGTCACTTTTCTGGTTGCTGGTACATAATACCTGACACACAAGTTAAGGGAGGAAAGATTTAGCTCACAGTTTGTGGAAGTTTTGGTCCATAGTTGGCTGGCTCTAAACCATGGTAGCACATGGCAGAGGGGCCGCAGTTCAGGGTGGACCAAAGGTAACAAAGCAACAAGGGACCATCACAGCGTCTTTCTGCCCCTTTTATTGTTGTGTGCAGATCGTGAAGTCCCCAAAGACCACCAAGGAGTTGAGTCTGATGCAAATGCACAAAGAGTTTATTGCAAGTTTGAGCCTGGACACCCCCCCCACCCCGTACCTCACCAACTAAGCGGATCAGAAACAAGAGTCCCGACCCCCTTCTAAGGCATAATTTTATAGGGTTTAGTAGGCTTGAAATCCTCTCTTTTTCACTGGTGCTATTTTCTACTTCTTCTAAATTCTATTGGATATTGTTGGGATACTAGCAAAAGTGTGAAGAAAACTATTTCAGGCTTGGGAGGGGGCGAGTTCAGGGAGAGATCAGTGTGCCCACGGAATGTGGTCAGTGTGCTCCACTTATCTATACAGAACATCCTGTCTTTCTTTTCTGCAAGTTTATGGTAGCCATCTGGCCTTGCCTTTATCTTGATTAAGCAAATTCCTGCTAAGAAATTCCTGCTTGAGTTTATCTAGGAGTCACACTTAACACAAGATGGCTTTCTGTCTTAAAATGGAGTTACTTTGGTTTCTACATTAGCTTATCCAGACCCCCGGGGATTAGGGCGGTGCCAAATCAGGCAACCGATTTAGTAATCACAGGTGCTTAATCTTAGCATATTTGGGCTGGGGATTTGGCTCAGTGGTGCTGCCACCTGCCTCATAAGCACAAGGTACCCTGTTCGATCCCCAGTACAAAAAAAACAAAGCTAATCTTAGCATTTTTCACTCTAGATTCAGCCACCCCTGTAAAAGCCACCTATGACTGCATGAGGCTTTGGGAGGATATCTAGATCCAAACCATTATAGGGCTCGATTTATAGATGATCCATTTACATGTGAAAGGCTTTTGGTTTTTTTAACAGGAGAAAGGCACCTGGCACAACTTGTAAAATTTAGGAACTTAGGCCCTGGCATGGTGGTGCACACCTGTATTCCTAGCACTGTGGAGGCTGAGGCAGGAGGATTGCCATGAGTTTCAGGCCAAGCTGTGCAACAGCAAGTTCAAGGTCAGCCTGAACTACATAGCAAGACCCTGTCTCAAAAAACTCCCCCAAAGCAATATATAAACAAACAAAGAATTTAGGAGTAGGTAACCTGGAAGAGAAAAAAAATCATTGTTTTGCTATTGAAGTACTAGAAATAGAACCCAGGGCAGCCTCTTACTGACTACATCCCCATTCCTTTTTATTTTGAAACAGGTTCTCCCTAAAATGCCTAGACTGCGTTTAAACTTGTGATCCTTCTGCCTCAGACTCAGTTATATAGTACCATGCCTGGATGGACAATAATGACTGTAACCTTGGATAACTTTGTGGCCTAAAAATTATGATTTTTCTGTCTGCTTCCTGTAAGATCAAACTGAGCCATGATGGAGACCCCCCCAGGTAGGCAGAGTTCAAGCAACTGCAAAGAGTTTATTGAAGTCTGGGTGCAGATGGACCAGAGGTGAAAAGACCATTGGCCACAAGAGGAGGGTACGATATAGGGGAGTGTAGATAGGGGAGCGGGGACTGGTCAAGAGGGTGGAAAATTTTAGAGTCCCGCAGTGATGGGGTTGGGGCTGGCAGATAACCAGGATGGCAGTAGGTACAGCAGGGTGGTGGAGGGTACAGCAAATCTCTTGTTTTTCTTAGTCAGCTTTCTTACAGGTGTAGCTAAGTGGGCGGCAGCTGGCTTCCTGTTATCCTTTGCACCTTGTAGGATTGTCAGGGCCCAGTCATGGCCCACTGGAGTTTGACATTTGGAAAATAACTTCTTCCTGTATAATTAAGGCATCAACATTTGCTACTTTTCAAGGAAACTGTTTGTTGAGCTTGTTTTGACTCTTTCACCCTGACATAACAGGGAACTCATTAGCCGAAGATCTGATGTTATCTGTAAGAGTCAGGAAATCACCCTGACATAACAGGAAGCTTGTTAGCTGAAGATCTGATGTTATCTGTAAGAGTCAGGAAATCCGGTCTTTGAAAAACAATTACTTGGTGTTTTTTGTTGTTGTGTGCCCTTAAAAGCTTCCTGTTGATGCGAGCCTATAAAAGGAGCTGTTTCTGTGAAATAAAGCAGACTTCTCTTCATCTCCACTCAGGCTTGAGTGTTCTTTCCTTTTCTCAATCCTCACTCCCCGACTCAGGCGTGTTCATGTTGTGACGGCTGGACCGCCACATAGGATGTGTAACTGCATTGCCTGGGAAGTTTTGCTCTTCAGCCTGGGCTGGGGTCTGATACTTTTTACCCATTTTTTACTTCTATCCTACCTCAATCTTTACTTAATGAAGTAGTTGCACCTGTGGGCAGCAACT
The DNA here is from genome assembly GCF_012274545.1 of Fukomys damarensis. Taxonomy (NCBI): domain Eukaryota; kingdom Metazoa; phylum Chordata; class Mammalia; order Rodentia; family Bathyergidae; genus Fukomys; species Fukomys damarensis. The sequence continues at coordinate 17,365,053 of NW_022900927.1, forward strand.
ACCTATGGCCTCTTCCACAGATATCCCTCACAGTATGAGAGGTCTTCTGGGACTCCAGCTATTGGGGACACCTCATTCCACCTACATGTACCCCTTGCTGCTGCGGGCTAGCACCAGTCCTTGCTTCAGTAGAGACTGTAATGAAACTAAAGCACACATTTACAGGAAAAACTTTAACCAGGTGGTTGGAGGGAAGATAGGAAAGAACTGCAGCGTAGGCAGCTGGAGGGGGCACATTCTGATACAGAGAAAGGTGGAAGGCCAGTTTCAAGGGTCAGCTGGAGGCTGGAGCTCCGATGGTCATTATGCCAGGCCCTGTGTCAAAGCTCTGGAGTGGCGGAGGGACAGTTCCATTCCCAGGTAGGACGTCTGTCTGCAGGTCTCAGTCATGTTGGCCCCACCTCTCCTGGAATCCAGATGGTCACAGGTCTGGGACAGTGGCTGGAGGCTTCTGAATGTCCCTTAAACCTCTGTGTCCTCAGATTCAAAGAGGGGTGAAATTGGGTAAATTCAGGGCTCTCAGTTCTGTGGGCAGCTCCTAGCCAGATGCTTCCTTTTGTAGTCAGCAGGATTGGGCAGGGGAGTACATTAAATACAGGACATATAACTTACAAGGTTATTTTATGATAATTACCCAGAGTCAAATGCAAGGGAGTGCAAGAGATTAACCGCACACTAGAAGCCCAGAACATTCAGCTGAGGGCCTAGATCCCAGCAGTTTCCCACACGAGTCCAGCTAAAGGCTTAGAGTCCAAAGCAATGTCCTCCTCGAGTCCAGCCAGTGGCCTAGAGCCCATGGCAATGTCTCATGCTTGTCTGTATCGAGGATCTGTGGGAGGGCCAGTGGCCAAAAAATCTGTGCTGGTGAGATGAAGGATTTGTGGCACCAATCTGAGCATTTTGGGTTTTTGTTGTTGTTGTTGTTGTTTTTGGTACTGGGGATCGAACTCGGGTCTCTGCACTTGCAAGGCAGGCAGCGGAACCATTAAGCTAAACCCCCGGTATGTGCCACCAATCTGAGGGACCCACATTGGAGCCAGGAAGTGATGCTCATAGTGAAGGTCAGAGCTCCCCTGATGAAAACAGCAGCTATTCCCAGCAACCGCAAGGTCCTGAGCTCCTCCTCCAATGACAACAGCCTAGTTTGCATCAAGAAAACCATCTGTGGGCTTGGATTTAGCTCAGTGGTTCCGCCACCTGCTTTACAAGTGCAAGATCCCAGTTCCCGAGTTCGATCCCTGGTACCAAAAAAAGAAAAGAAAACCATCTGTAGCAAGCTTCCCCTAGAAAATCAACAGGCCAAGATCTTCCCCTCCAGCTCTCTCTTTATGGCTATTGGTAACAATCTTCAGGTGGATCCTCCATGCGAGACCATACTGATTCAGTTCAGCTGGGCATTACAAGCTGACAATTAGCCAACCCACTCACAACACTCCCTACATGATCAGCCTGTCATCCTGTAGATCTGAGATTTGACCCAAGATTTACAGGGACAAAGGACACAAAAGATTTGCTCTGTTTTGAGTTACCTGTTTAGGGCATCTGTAGGCCCAAGTGAAGATACTATAAATGGTACTATAGGTAGCTAAGTTAGAAATTAATATACAGTCAGAGAGGGTCTGAGCCCTCAGGGAAGTCAGCGCAAAAAATAGACATCAGAATTGTGGCCAGAGGCAAATATGAAGAGTCAGGCCTCAAAATGGAGACACAATAGCCAGGTTTGAGAATCTTTTTGGAGATAAACAGCATCTTGAGATTACACTGTAATTTGCACCCCCAGTCCAGTGGGCCCAGATAGGCCTCAACTGCACACGTGGGTGATCAAGACATCCAGACTCATACTACCCTCCATTCTCCAAATGCCTTTGTTCTTTCATGGTACCCTTGCTATGTGACTCAATTCCTGGTTAGATCAATATCAGCTAAGTGACTATACTTATGATCCTACAGGGTTGATTGCAGCCTGAGTCACCTGGTACCCACGCTACTGAATAAATGACCCCCAACAAAGTGCCTTGGTGGCCACCCCATTTGAGAACCCTCCTGAAAATCCAGGAGCTGTTCTTATTTCCAATAAAGCCATCCCAACTTCTGCCTTTGGTTCATGACTTCATTCCTCGATGTCGTGAGACCGTGATCTTGGACATCTGATATTTAACAGGTCAAGAGCTATATGTTTCCTGTCAATCATTCATAGCAAAAGTGGCTTTTTAGTCCCAACTGTCCCAGAAGAGAACTCAAATCATGCTTTTAACTAGTAATAGGCAAAGGTCCAGGATTCTGTCCATTCTCCATCCCCATTGTGATCCTGCTTTCCAGTGGCCCCAACTCCACCCCTGTCCCCATGGACCACTTGGGTTCTTTTTCTCACAACAAATAAATTCTCTTTCCTTTCATTATACTCTTGTAATAGCTTTCAATTCCTTGGACCAGTGGGAGCTGCTCTGGCTCGCTGGACTATGACTAAATATTTTCATCCACCCACTCCCTTCTGAGACAAGATCTCTCTGTGCAGCTCAGGCTGGCCTGAAACTTGCAGTGATCCTCCAGCCTCAGCCTCCTGAAGGCTGGGATTCTAGGTCTGAACTCTCCCCCTGTGCAACGTAATTTTTTTATGGTTGGAGACCTTGAGTTAAGGCATTCATTTTTGTGACTAAAATGAAAACCAAGAAGGGCTGGGGATTTAGCTCAGTGAATCCAGCACCTGCCTTGCAAATGCAAGGACCAGAGTTCGATCCCTGGTACCAAAAGCAGAACAGAACAAAACAAAAACAAACAAACAAATAAAATGAAAACCAAGGACTGTATTCTTCAGCAACCATCTCCAATGGTTGATCTTGCTAAACTTGAACTTGGATCCTGAAGCCAGTTATCTGGAACAGTGGCCTCACCTCACTCGGGGTACTTTCCTATCATTTCTTCACCTGCTGACTATAATGCTAGTGAAACAGAAAAATAAAATGGCTGACAGAGAGGTGGGGCACCAGTCCAGGATAATGTTGGCCATGAGCAGTTTTTTGTTTTTTTAGCCCAAGCAAATTCCTTCTTGGCTGACTCTGTCCTGAACTGATGCCCCACTCTAAGTATATGTCGCCCTTATCTATTCCTTCTTGGCAGACCCTTCCCTGAATGGATACATATTTCAAATATTTGTCACCCTTATCTAGTTGACCCTATCTTTTTTTTTCTTTTTTCTTTTTTTTTTTTTTTTTTTGTTTTTTTTTTTTTTTTAGTACTGAGGATTCAACTCTGGTCCTTGTGCTTGTGAGGCAGGTGGCAGAACCACTGAGCTAAATCCCCGGCCCTAGTCAACCCTACCCTGAACTGATGTTAATTCCAAATATCTGTCACTCTTATCTAGCTGACCTCATACCCTGAACTGTTTTCTAACCTGAGTCAGTAATAATGATATCATATGTAAACAATCAACACCTTTCTCTGTTTCTCTACTAGTTCATGCTTGCAAACCCTATATAAACTGTAGATGGACAAAAGACAGACACCTGGTTCTTGGAGTAGTTATCCCAACCAGGCCTGTTTATTTAATAGTTTGCTTTTTGCCTCCAAATCTTGGGTGCCTTCTGGTGTTTGCCCTTTGCCATTACATTAGCAGAGGGGAGACTGAAAAAGCAGGGTGCAGTGTCCTTCCCACTCAGCACCATGAACCCCATGTTTTTCAGAAATAAGATTCCAGGGCCAGGGATTTAGCTCAGCAGTTTGGTGGCCTGCCTTGCAAACTCAAGGACCCAAGTTCAATTTCCAGTACCAAAATAAAACAAAAAAATGGAAATAAGATTCCACAACCTACCCAAAATAGCATGCACTGGTGATCAAGAGATGAACTTTATTTATTTATTTATTTATTTTGGGGGGCATTTTGAGACAGGGTCTCACTATGTAGTTGAAACTGACCTGGAACTCACTATGTAGCCCAGGCTGGTCTCAAACTCACAGCGATCCTCCTGCCTCAGCCTCCAGAGTGCTGGGATTACAGGCATGCACCACCATGCCTGGGTAAGAGATGAATTAAAAAAAAAAGAGAGAGAGAGAGATGAACTTTACTTTGTTGTAATACAGAAACTTTTAAAGCCTTAAGGCTTTAAACTAATGACTGGGCCCATCAGTCATTAGTCTTGTTTTTCTGCCACTTCTTTGAGTAAAATTTTTGTTTTTTTTCTACAGTTCAGAATTTCTGTGAGACCTGACTGAGCTAAAGTGACTCTTTGTTGGCCGGCTAATGACCCCAGAGACTGTTGTGCACCTCTTCCCTTATCAAACAGGTACTGAGGTGCCCCGGCCAGCGGGGTTCGTTATTAGTAGGGCTCGAGGAGGGGACCACCCGGAACGGGAACGGGAACGACGCAGGAAGACAGGAACCAGACAGAGCTCTTTTAGATGGTCAAAATTTGACAATTTTTATTTCTCACACAGCAGCTTTTATGCAGGCAGGGATGAGCAGGGAGTTTCCTGGTTGCTAGGTTACCTAACCTAGGCTGGTCTAGCTAGATAAGGTAGGGCATGGCCAGAATGTTCCCGGGAGGGGTCAGAATGTCCCCAGGAGGGTGTAAAGTTCCTATCAGGGGCACACATACACACAGGGTGGAGGGGCACACACGGAGGGTGGAGACGCACAGGGGTCTTTGGTCTCCAGCACTGAGGACACAACATTCAATTTTAGCCTTAGTTTATCCGGATGGAAAGCTTGGGTCAGCACCCTCAAGGACCAATTATTGTTATATTGCTCGTTCTCATGTTTGGACTCTGCATGGGAAAATGGGTAGCAAAACTCATACCTCAGAGAATAGCTGCTGCCCAACATTATCAGATGCTAATTATGTGGAATAATGAAAATTGGTATGAACATAACAAGGGGCAAGGTGTTACCCAAAAAGCAAAGGGAAGAATAATACAGAAAACTTTTATAAATAACCAGAGTCCTACAAAATGTTAGGAAAATGTAGGGTGACTTCTGCTCTTCTAAAATCTGCTTTGTTTAGTTCAAAATTAAAAGACTGGAGGCATTAACTGTAGAATGGGACAGCTAGCCTCATCCTGAGATGACAGGGCACATCAAAACCCCGAGATCCAAAGTTTTGTGAGCCACATGATTGTAAAAGTGTGGAGATGAAAAGAACAATTGTTTAACTTTGCTTTTCTGACCCTGAACACCCTCTTCCCCTGGGCTAGAAGAGACAGCGAGACAAATCTTAAAGGTAAACTCCCTAACTACAGAAAACTGCTACATCTGGGTTAAAGTTAACTGTCTTGTGACCATGATTTGTGTATCTGTAAATGAATTGTAACCTGAATGAGGTCATGGCTGTAAACCCTATAAAACCTATGCACAATCCTGTAATGGGGCTTCATTTCTCTTAGAGAGTGGAGTCTGCACATGTGAAATAATCTTCTTTCAGTCCTATCTGTGTCCCGGTATTTGGTGTACTCGCTGGCTTGGTACAACAATTTCTACATTTGTAATACCCAAACCTCCACCTAGCAAAGGACTGGCACTTGCACAAGGATAAGAGATGGAGGGATTCTTGGACCTTAGCTCATCACCTGTCACCCACTACAAGTGAAGACGTCTTTTTCCACAATCCCGCACCAGGATGTAGGAAGACACCCTCCTACTCCTATACTCCCACCAAGGCCCAGGTGCCCTGTGCCAGGAGGGGGATACCATGATATTTCCAAGGGAAAACAGTAGCTTCTCACCCATATACCCTATCCAATAAGGAAATCTCCTAAAACTCTAGGAGGAAGTTTTAAAAAGTATATCATATTCAGATGGGCTTGGTAGCACGTCTCTAATCCAAGCACTCTGTACATTTGAGGCAGGAGAATCACAAGTTTGAGACAATCCTGAGCAATTTAGTGAGAACTTGTTTTGAAATAAAAATCAAGATAGCCCGGGTAGTCTCTCATGTGCCATTTGTCACAATTTTCTCTCCAGAAATACAGATAAGGTTGACAGATGTGTTCCTGAAAACAAGGACCTATAGGGCCAGGGATTTAGCTCAGTGGTGCCACCACCTGCCTCACAAGCAAGCACAAGGACCCGAGTTCAATCCCCAGTACGGAAAAAAAAAAAAAAAGAAAAGAAAACAAGTTCCTATAAAATCCTTATAAAATCCTCCTGTTTCCCAATGGTCTCTCCCGTCTCATATTTTGCAACAGTGACTTTGTCTAAAGAAAAGAAAGGAGGGAGGGAGGAAGAAAAAGAGAAAAATAAAGCCGGGTATGGTGGTGCACACCTGTAATCCCAGCACTTGGGAGGCTGAGGCAGGAGGTTCTCTGTGAGTTTGAGACCAGCCTGGGCTACATAGTGAGTTCCAGGTCAGACTCAACTATATAGTGAGACCCTGTCTCAAAAAAACAAAAAGACAAAAAAAGGAGAAAGAGAAAAATAGCCAGGCAAGGTGGTGCTCTGTTCCCATCACTCACTACATAGTTCAAGCTGGCCTTGAACTCACGATGTTGCCCAGGCTGGCCTCAAATTCACAGGGATTCTCCTGCTTTAGCCACTCAGTGCTAGGATTACAGGCGTGTGCCACCACACCAATCTCCCCTCCGGGAAGGATAGGAATAAAACTATCCTAGAAAGGAGACAATGAAAAAAGAAAAACCTACAGCTTCTGAACACAAAGCCCCATTTATTTACTTCTTATCTTCTTCCAAAACAGCAAACCTGGGCAACTCCCTTTCAGCTGCAAACAGGTCTGCCCATTCCCTTTTTACTTACTCTTTACTTTTACTCTTTTGGGCTGGGGATTTAGCTCACCACTGACCTCACAAGCGCAAGGTCCCCGAGTTTGACCCCTGGTACCAGAACAACAAAAACGGTCATCTTTCACCCCTATATGGACACCCTTTTGTGATTTCCCATGGGAATATACCATTATCTCACTACAGGTGGGGCATCCTCTCCTACCCACTAGAGAAGACTAATACAGTAGGTTACTAAATTCAACTGGGGGTGGGATTAGCTCAGTGGCACCATACCTGCCTTGCAAATACAAGGTCATGAGTTTGATTCCTGTACCAAAAAAAAAAAAAAAAAAAAAAAAAAAAAGTCCAACTGACTCAGTGCCCCAGACACATAAAAGATCCCCCATTCCCAACTGTATGGTACCTCATTATAAGGATCAAATTTCCAGGTCAAGGTGGGCTCCCTCTGTGCCCTTTGCCCACCTCTGCGCCCCTTGCCCAGAACAGAGCTGCAAAAATTCCATTCTGTATGACAGTTTCCCTGTGTTCTGTTCCTCTTTTTAGGGCAGGCTGTCTTAGGGCATCTCCACCTTGTTTCTGTTCCTCTTTTTATGATCCAAAGATGAATTCTCCCTGCTTAAAATAATTTGATTTAGCCAACATAGGTATTAGTCATAGCTGACATAGGTAGCCACCTGCTGATATCACTGCTTACACATGTAGTCTTTGTTAATTATAGAATTTGTTTAATCAAATGTTCTTCAAAAGGAGGAATTGATTCTGTGAACGTAGGTGGTAGTAATTTTCCAGTAAGTGCCCTCCCAGTACCCCTTAAATATGCAACAGTAAGCAAAAGATAAAAATAGGACCTATAAAAAGGAAGAGTCTCCTAACCCTATATAATCCTACTTCAAAGATGGATCTGGACTCTCAGTCTGAAGCTGCTGTGACAGTGACACCCAAGGGTCCAGGCTCGAGCTTGCAATATACTCCTCTTGTAATTACATCGGACCTGACTCCTTGGTGGTCTTTGGGGACTTCGCGACTTGGGCATATCATCATTTCTCTGAGTACTGCACTCCATGTCCTGTATCTCTACCTGTAGTAAACCTCCTTATGTCTCTTTTATCAGCAAATCTGATATGGGGGAAAAGATGCAACTCCCAAACCTGCTAGATATCCAAAATTCAAGTCCATATTCTCTAAAATCAAAGAATGAATTCTAGGAAAAACAGAGGTTAAGAGTAGGAAAAATTTATTGAGAGAAAGAAAGCTTTTGTCTAAAAGAGAGAGAAGGGGGACCAGAAAGTGGGTTGCCCGCTCACCCAACTTCTCAAAGGTGTTTTATGGGACAAAACTACAAAGTGAGGTGGGTTCAAGGTGGGGCAAAACTATAGTCAGTAAGATTACAAGTATAGTCACTTAGGTAATATTTGATCCAATAAGAAATCACAAGGTGGACAAAACTATGAGCAACCAATAGGATTATGACACATATAGTTGCTTAGGTAATATTGATTAAATGGGGATCCAATAGGGAAACTGTTGAACCAAAGCAACCAAAGTGACTCCATTTTGTCTAATTTCCTCCCTTTTGTTAACTAAAGCTTCTTGTCTATGAGAAACTGCCTGCTGGTTGACCTCATAGAAACCATCCCTGATTACAGTTGACATCTATACTAAAGGAAGAAAAGTATGTTCTGAGAAACGAAATGTACCCTAATGGGGTTCCCACCCACTAACTGCTGTTCTGCTTCTGTGACAGGAGCTTTGCTTTCCCACCAAGTTCCTGTTTTCCTCCAAGAAGTTCCTGCTCACAACACTATAAAAACCCCTGAGTTTGAAAGCCTGGTACCCCTCTATCCAAGCAGAGTCAGGTCCCAGCCAGCAGAATAAAATTTTGTCCTTCTAGACTTGCATTTTCTCATCTGGTCAATGTAACAGTTGGAGGCCCCAGAGAGTTCTCCTGGAGGACACTGTCGCGGCACAGATCAGAGCAGCCCTGACTCCGGAGGCCACCCTGAAGAGGTTCCGGGACCCTTGTCTTGCTGTGTGCTCTTGGTGGCCAATGCAGCTATCTGTCTGGGACTAGGGGCTAAATTTTATTCGTGGAAAAAGTCTTGCAAGGTAAGACTTGAAACAGAGTCTTAGAGCATGCTAGAGGTTGAGGTCAGTGGGGCTGGACCTGGCCAGTAACCATTGGACCCCAGGGGGGCAGGCGACGACCTGCGCTGCCCTCGGTTTTAGGAATTCCTAGATTGGGTATTTTTGTCATTGTTGGTGTCGTCCATCTCTGTGTAATACTCTGTTTCTCGTTCCCCCGTTAACATCTTCACGTTTACACGTAGTGGGTAGATCAACTTCTCAATTGGCAACACCTCTAAATTGCATTCTGGATCAGTTTCGACAGATTTACACCAGAGAAAAGGAAGGGAACTGTGGAGTTAAGTTTTCAACAGCTAGATTCTGCTTTGTGAGATCGAATGGCCAGGATTTGACCTAGACCCGCATTGGCCATCTGCGGGATCTCGGGTCCAAGATGTCCGACTAAAGGTTACGGGGCACCCAGGACACCCAGATCAGTTCCCGTACATTGATGTACAGCTAGATTTGGTTTAGAGCCCCCCTAAATGGTCTTTATGAGTGCCCTACAAGGAGAGATGATTCTAGTGGCTAAAGAAAGGGTACAGAAGAAGGCCCAGAGCCCTCAGGTTAAACCAAAACCTAGGGTTTTAGCCTCAGCCCCTGAGGAGGAGGATTTCTGGCCGCCTCCACCGCCTCCCCCTTACCGGGGTGCTGAAGGACCTCAACTGCAGGAAATCCCCACAGGTGCAAGGACACGGAGCGGACCACCTCCTGGGAAGCAACGGATTCCGTGCCGGACTCCACACAGGAGGCTCCTCCTCCTCAGACGTGATTCCAGGCCCCCCTGGCACCCCTGGCACTCCAGAAGAAGGAGCTTCACTCCGAGGCTCAGCCCCAGGGAAAACCTCCTCCCAGCCCGCTGCAGTCTTCCCCTTAAGGTACCTAGGACAAGGGTATGGGATTATGTATGTCCCGTCCACCACCACTGATGTGTTTAATTGGCAATCTCAACTTGCACCTTTCTCTAAGGATCCGCAGGCTATTTATAATTTAATTAGAAATATTATTAATACTCAAACCCTAATTTGGATGATATGCAACAATTGTTAGATGTCCTCTTTACCATGGAAGAAAGAGAAAGGATCAGGTGGGAGGCTGAATTGGCAGCCGTCAGAATGGATGATTCCAACCAGGCACAAGGTCTGCAGGAAGTTGTCCCGGATACCCGTCCCAAGTGGGACCCGGAAACAGAGGCGGGATGGAAAGCCATTAAGGATTACTGTAGTTATGTCCAGGAAGGAGTAAAAAGGGTGTCTAGAAAACCTACAAATTTGAGTAAATGAGATTAGACAACTTGATCAAGAGAGTCCATAGGCATATCTCGAGCGCCTCCTGGAGGCTTGTCGGATTTATATCCCCGTAGACCTGACGCCCGAAAATGCCATGGCCATAAATACGGTCTTTGTAGCCCAGTCGGCCCAATATATTAGATAGAAGTTATAGAAGATAGAAGGATTTGAGGGTAAAAATAGGTCTGAGCTCATGGCCATAGGCCAAAAGGCTTATAACAACCGAGAATCAACAGATGTAACTCAAGCAAAGAAGATAGTCAAACTGGCCGGTGACAGTGGCGGCTGTAACAGAAAAGGAGTTTTAACCAGGAAAACCGTGAGAACGACAACAAAGTCAACGTAAGGGAATAGGCCCTCCTCTGGGAGAAGATCAATGTGCAAAATGCTGCCTCAGCCTCCGGAGTGCTGGGATTACAGGCGTGCACCAGCACACCCGGTGACTTGTATTGACCAGATGAGAAAATGCAAGTCTAGAAGGACAAAATTTTATTCATGCTGGCTGGGACCTGACTCTGCTCGGATAGAAGGGTGCCAGGCTTTCAAACTCAGGGGTTTTTATAGGGCTGTGAGCAGGAACTTCTTGGAGGAAAACAGGAACTTGGTGGGAAAGCAAAGCTCCTGTCACAGAAGCAGAACAGCAGTTAGTGGGTGGGAACCCCGTTAGGGTACATTTCGTTTCTCAGAACATACTTTTCTTCCTTTAGTATAGATGTCAACTGTAATCAGGGATGGTTTCTATGAGGTCAACCAGTGGGCAGTTTCTCATAGACAAGAAGCTTTAGTTAATGAAAGGGAGGAAGTTAGACAAAATGGAGTCGCTTTGGTTGCTTTAGGTCAACATTTCCCCCTCTTCTAGTAACTAAAGCGAATCTTGGCTTTTTCTGTCATTTACAAGTCTACACATGTTTTTGTCTCTATCTCTTCATGATTTAGAAGCACATATCCTAAGGAAGATATGAGAACCATGAGCTGGACAGTATTTATTTGTCTCTTAAAATAAGTAGCTAAGCTATTTATTACACATGGGGCAACTAACATAGCCAGTAACAGTAGGTGTAAGGGTTCAGCAATAGCTGAGAGTAGGGTAGTAACCCAAGGGGACCAGCTGGGATCTCATCTTTGTAAAAGACTCCTGAGGGCTGGGGATTTAGCTCAGTGGTTCCACTGCCTGCCTTGCAAGCACAAGGTCCCAAGTTTACTCCCTGATACCAAAAATAAATAAATAAAAAAATAATAAAACTGAGTTTGATCCCAGTAGAAGAAGAAGAAGAAGGGGGGGGGAGGAGGAGGAGG
>NW_022900927.1:17376716-17379642 GCF_012274545.1 Fukomys damarensis
AGAAGAAGAAGAAGAAGAAATGTGTAGTAGAATATTAAATTTTTAAGCTGGGCACAGTGGCACAGGTTTGTAATCCCAGCACTCTAGAAGCTGAGGCAGGAGGATCATCACAATATTCCTTGGCCTTTTTTTTTTTTAACCACTAGCTACAGCAGCTCTCACACTATGAACCTCACAGGGCAACAATGACCTCATTCAATATTCAATTCCCTAACTTGTACAACCCACCATTAAAATGACCCTAGGCTAGGTATAAAGTCCTACAAATATCATGTACAGAAGCCTACCATTTTTATTTTTGGCAGTGCTGGGGCCTGAACCTGTAAAGACAGGGAACCCCCAAAGATAGGGAAAAGATAGGATGAAGAACTCATTGAACTTTGTGAAAAGGTAGTGGAGAGATTTACTAAGGGTTGCTAGACCTGGTTTACTAGAGGCAGCTTCTGCCTCTGCAGATTAGACTCAAGCAATTAGATGAGACAGCTAGATTCAAGTAATCAGAATGACAAAGACAAAGGAACTAAATTTAGTAAGATCCCAAGTGGGGTGATTAACATAAGAACCTCACACGTCCCCTTTATTAATCCTTAAACCTAAACTACTTATCCATAAGTCCCACCCCCATAATTTTATCCCTCAACAATGGACCTGAGGAAGACCCAGGGGAGGATCAAAAAGAGCCAGGTAGCTAATCAAATTCCAGAAGCCTCCACAAGGAGAGAAAATCCAGTAAAAGAGCTGCAGGGAAGCACTCATGAGTATTTCATCTTGGAGTGCTTCCTAATCATCCAGAGTAGCTACCTATCATCTCTCTTGTCCCCATTTTTCTCCACCTTCAAATAAATCATCTTCCATTAGGGCTGTGGGATTTTCTTTTTGTTTTGTTTTGTTTTTTGAGACAGGGTCTCACTATGTAGTTCAGACTGCTCTAGAACTCATTGCGTAGCCCAGGCTGATCTCTAACTGTAGTGATCCTCCTGCCTCAGCCTCCTGAGTGCTGGGATTACAGGCGTGTGCCACCATGCCCGGCCAGGGCTATGGGATTTTCATGTAGAAAGATGGGATACTAAGGCTTTTTTCCCAGGAAACACTTTTATTCATGCCAACACTGACTCAGCAGATTCATATCCAAGGCTGTGTCAGATGATTTGTGCCCTTTTATATAATTGTTATGTCTTTGTCTCCCTTATATGGGCACGCACTAACATTTCACCACCTGGTTGAGTGCATATTAACATTCTACAGTCTGATCAGGTATGATTTATGTTGCAGAGTTACATCAGAACTACACATATGTATATAGAGGCTGATATTGCTGCATTGTAAAAAGTTCCTGCCCCTGCACATCAGAAGGGGCCCTACTACATTCACTGTACTTTTCCAGCAGAGCAGCAGCTTACAGTCCACATCTAGATGATACATTAACTCAGTCCATGTCTAGATGTAACAAACCCAGGCCCTCTGGCATACTGGGCAAGTGCTCTACTGTTTGACTTTGATCTTTCCAGATACTTGACTCCGTCAAGGCAGCATCCTGTCTGATTATATCAACCCTAAAAAATTTAATTTTGCTTCATCAGTTGAGCCCTTTGGTGGTCTTTTGATAGAAGGACAACAAATTAATCAGGGAAGTCCTGGTTTAACCCAAGTCGTTCACCCTCATCTCCTTCCTTTCGAAGGAAGCTGTCCTCTGCTCTCCCGGAGCTAGACCTTTTTGATTTCCATGGAAATGGCACCCAAAGAAATTACAGAAGCAAAGAGATGGGCCAAGTCTACAGCCAGGGAGAACAGTGGGCCAAGTTCCAGAGAAAGTACTGTGTGCTTCAAAGGAGAATCTGGGAGAAGGAATGTTAGGGAGGATAAAGTCAAAGCCTTATGGTCTTTGTCTCCTTTCAGCCTGTGATGTGTGCATCCTTAAGATGTATGTGTCTTTATGATACATTTTAGGGGTCTGGGCCAGAGTAACAGTTGTGCTTATTACAAAAAGCAGTGTTGAACAGCAGTTTGAGAACAGAACTTGCCACTTTCCATTTTTAAGTAGATCTAAACAGAGGCCAAGATGGGCCCTGTCTTGTTACTTGGCATTGCACAGTGTAGCTTGTTTCTTATCCACGTGTAGGGAACAGGGAGTGAGGATGTTACTAGAACATCTGCATTAGGTCCTAGTCACCTGTGAGTCACGACAGCACAAGGTGAATTAATTAATATGTAGACAGAAATGAGACTTAGACAAGAAGATGAGCTTTGGCCTGATCAATGCTGCTCTGGGAAGAAAGACCCCAGATGCCAAACTGGTCACACTTTAATTCTGAACATCAGCAGAAACAAAAGTAGCATGTGACTCAGAGGGAGTGGTGGCAATAATCCTAGAACAATGAGAAATTATGCAAATGAAGATTTGGTTCCTCCAAGGCTATCTCCAGTTGGTGTAGTCCTGCCCTGGAGCATCATAGCATCACCATACTTTTGAGATGTAGCTATGACTGGAGGCAAAAGGAGTTATGTCTCAACATGCCATAGCTGGCCTTTAGGCAGAAAAACTAGGCCCTAATCATGATTTAATTGTGAAATTATTTTTTCCCAATATCATGTAGAATTGCTCCCAACATCCATGGTTCCTGAAGCACTGCTCCTATAACTTGTAATCTAGAGAAATAAAGGTGTCTTTTCCTCAGATACTTGCCTTTCTGCTGAATGATGGTGCACACCTATAAATCCAGCTACTTAGGAAGTTAAACCAGGAGAATCATGACTACAAGTCCAGCCCAGGCAATTTGGTAAGACTCAATTTCAAAATCAAATTTTAAAAGTGATGGGGGGCCGGGGATTTAGCTCAGCGGTTCCGTGGCTTGCCTTACAAGTGCAAGGACCCGAGTTCAATCCCCAGTACAAAAAAAAAAAAAAAAAAAAAAAACACAAAAAACAC
>NW_022900927.1:17379742-17414294 GCF_012274545.1 Fukomys damarensis
AAAATAAAATAAAATAAAAGTGATGGGGATAGAGCTGAACACCCACTGGATTCAATCCCCAGTGCCTGGTTAAAAAAAAAAAAAAATGGCATCTGTCCTTAGTTTCTGAACCAGCTTCAGAAGAGCTCCAGAGCCACAAAAGTGAACCACGGTCTTCATTTATTGTAACAAGTTCCTTGCAAGCACACAGGAGTTCATGTTGTTGAGGTGACTTGGATAGTCCCTACACAGTCACATGAGGTTAGCTGCTAGAGTGCCTGGGGCTGGCACATGGCCCTGTTGCCACTGCTGAGGAGAGAAAGAGACAAGTTGAGCTAGTCCCCACTGGCCCATGGTTTAATTGTGCCCATGTAGTGAGGCTTCCAGGAGAACCCAAAATGACTGAGTTGTGTGAGGGAAAGAGAGGGTCTTCTAGGAATATTTTGGAGAGTGAAGCAGAACTTAGAAGAAAATCAGTTTTTCTTAAGCCGTTTCTGCCAACTTCACAGTTTCCCTCTCATTCCTCCTCCCCATAACTGCAGACCTCTGTTACTGATAAGGTAAGTAACAAAATTCTTACAGAGTCCCGTGTTGTCCTGGTTTCTCAGGAATCTGCTTTCCTTCAAGGCTGATTTCTGCTCAGCTACTGATAAGGTAGACAATTATATTTCTGTAAACAAAGTCCTGTGATATTTTAGAAACTGTTTTCTCTCCAAAAATATGGATAAGGTTGACAACTGTGTTCCTATAAAAAGGATCCTATGGCATCTTAAAATTCCTGAGATCTAATTTCTTTCAAGGCTAAACCATAGACTGTTGTTGAGTAAATAACTGACTTTGTCTCATTTCATGCCAATCCCTTGGGAAAAATTGTATTAAAAACTAGACTCCTTTTGTTGGCATTCTCTTCAAGACAGTTAGAATCTGGAGCCTTAGAATGGCCTCCATGCTTCAGGGCACTAGCTGCCATTGCCCTGGAAGTGACAAACTGATCTTGGGACAACAACTGACTATTTGAGTACCACACTGAATCATAAACTCGATGGACCAAAGAGAGAACCACTGGTTATCATACCCAAGAATGACTCAGTATCAAGGGTTCCTATGTGAAAATCCTTGGGTAACCCTAGAGACAGTGAACACTTAGTTAAGCCACTTTCTCCCAGTTGAACTGGGAGTCTCCCTACATGACTGTATAAAAAATGTAGACAAAATATTTTCAAGCTGGGGAGATCTCACAGATCACCCTCTCAGAGACCCAGATGTTGAATATTTCATAGAGGGAAGAGGTTTTATGCTGGAAGGGGTCCAATGGGCAGGATATGCAGTGATGACATTGGACTATGTGGTAGAGATCCCTCTGCCCACTGGAACCTCTGCCCAGAAGGCAGAGCTAATAGCCTTGAAAAGGGCTCTTTTGCTAGCAAAGGATAAGAAAGCTAACAACTATACTGATTCTAAATATGCTTTTACAAAATTGCATGTACATGGAGCTATCTATAGGAAAAGAAGGTTCTTGACTGTGAGGCCTTACTAAGCTAAAGTAGCTCCATGCTGGCCTGCTAATAGGCCAGAGACTGTGCTTCCCCCTCTCCTTAACAGACATCCAGGAAGAATAGCTCAAACTACAAACAAACCTTCATATGCTAATTGCTAACTTGGTTAACAGTCCACCCAGGGACAATGGGTGACAAAAGGTGACCATAAAACACTTCCCCCATAAGATAAACAGTGTGTTTGGACTCTTAACCCCAGGTAGTTGTGTGAATGCCCTGACCTATGTTTGTAATTCTTTGTTTGAAAAACCCTATAAAACCTATGCACAATCTTGTAATGGGGCTTCACTTCTCTTAGAGAGTGGAGTCCTCATGTGCGTAATATAATAAACTTCCTTCAGTTTTTATCTGTGTCCTGGTACTTGGTGTTTTCTCGCTGGCTTGGTATAACACTGACTGCCGGGGGAAAAGACAAAGTACAAAAGAGAGATTTTTACAGCTACTAGATGCTGTCGCGGCCCTGGAAAAAGTAGCTATTATACACTGAAGAGGACCAATGAATGGACTGAAATATCTAAAGCCAGAGAAAACCAAAAGGCAGAGAGAAAAATGAAACTGGCCACTATGGCAGCACCCACCTCCTGTCCTGGAACCCCCAAGCTACTCTCCTATTGAAAAAGCCTGATTTCCCCAAGAATCTGGTAATTATTTCAAGAAAGAAGGGTGGAAATTTTCTGATGGAAGGCTCGCTGTCCCTGAATTGATGGTCCCCAATGTTGTAAGACAATTTCATCAAGGGAATCGCATGGGGAAAATGGCACTAGAGATGCTACTAGGCCATCATTTCTATGTGCCTTGGCTCACTGCCATCACTTGAGCTGTTTTTGAACAACGCCTAACCTATGTCCCAAACAACCACAGACAAGGGCACACCTGGTTCCTAGGTATTCAGGATATGGGTGCCACCCCATGTGAGAACTTGCTTATAGATTTCACTGAACTGCCTGGAGCAGAAGGTTATTGATACATGTTGGTGCTTTGTCTTCACCTTCTTGAAATGGGTTGAGACCTTTCCCATCAGAACAGAAAAGGCACAAGAGGTGATAAAGGTGCTTTTTAGACATCACCCCAAGATTTAGGGTACTCCTGACCTTAGAGTGAGACAATGGACCAGCATTCATGGCTGAGATAATCCAGGGGCTCACATGGATGTTAAAGATTAAATAGACTCCACAGAGCCTTCTGGCTATAGAGCTCAAGAAAAGTACAGCACATTAAACAGAACACTCAAACCATTGTTGAAAAAATATTGCTGAGGACCCCATTTGAGATAACATCAAGTCCAGCCCATGATCCTCCTCTGAGTGAGGTGTACCTCCATCAAACAGACTGAATATTTCCTTTATGAAATCCTGCTCTGCCAGCTGCCCCAAATCATAGGTCAAATCAAGGGTGATCTCTGTGAACTAGAGTAATTGACTGTAAGGAGAAAGATGCAGGTTTGGGGAGTAACCACGAAGATATCTATGGCTGGGTACAAGAAGAATGCCCATTAGTCTTCCAAATCCAATACACCCCTTCAGGGCCAGGGATTTAGCTCAATGGTTCCACCACTGGCCTTGCAAGCACATGGACCCAAGTTTGATCTCAGGCACTAAAAAGTAAAAAACAATACACCCCTTCAATCCTGGGGACTCTGGGTCAAGAAATGGAACACAACCACCCTGGGAACCATATGGGATGGGCCCTATACTGTTATCCTGTTCACCTCACTGATCTTAAAGTTGCAGGAACTGTGCCTTGAATCCACCACAGTCAGCTGAAACAGGCTGCCAAAGACAAGTGGACCAATCAGTAAGATCTAGACCACCTGAACCGGTGGATCCTGAGGCAAGACTGAGACAGCACTAAAAACAGCAGCCCTGTTCTAGTCACCCCAGAAGCTGACAAGTCTACACAAGGTAGAAGCTTAATGAAACAACAGCCCTGTGCTGGTCAGTCTAGAAGCTAACCAGTTTATGCATGGCTGAAGCTTGAGGATCAACATGGAGCTACAATGACAACAAAAGTCTCTTATCCTTTTTATTATAATTCTCCTTTTTCCCTTACTAGAGGGAAAATATCTGGGGGTATGTAACTACTGCATCAATACTACCCAGTCTGGGGGCATTAGAATCAGGACCCTGTTATAAACATACCTATTATGAATATATAACTAATGCAGGAAATTTAAACCTTTGACCTATAACTTTTGCCCAGATATCCACAGCCCCATAGCTCCTCCCAATAGACATTTTATTCTTAAATATACCGACAATGTATATAAATAACCACAAGATGTTCCTGTTAGTTTGAACATCCTGTTATGGTAGCCTTCAACAATGTTTCTGTTACCCTTGAACATTTCTGTGACCATCCTGTTATATTATGTTCTTTCTGTTAGTTCTAGACTCCTCTTATACATATCCTGTTAGCCTTAGCATTCACAATGTATATCCTGTTATGTTCCCTCTGTTAGCCCTATATGTCCTGTTATGCTATGTGAACAGCTCATTCCTAGAGTAAGCCCCTGACCTCCAGTCAGTTACACGATCTGCTTATCTGCTAAAAACTTCTTTTGTAAAATTCCACTTTGCTCATCTGAGCCCACCTTAACTTAAACTACTATATAAAAACCTCCCCTCTTCAAACATTCGGGGCCCAGATTTTTCTGAAGTGCAAACTTCTCTGGGCTGATCAGTCAATAAAGTCTGTTCCTTCACCTATTTGACTGCCTTTGGTCTTTCCACAGTTCAAATTTCCTACATCACAAGGACACCCAGGGGAAAATGTACTCCTAATCAAACAACTTGCTCAGTTTGTGACCCAGGAAATAGCCAAGCCTACATCCATTATGACCCCAAGACTCCATCTTATGAGAATTGGTTTGAGGTCTACATGAGACATAAAGGGAGAGGGGACGCTGGTCTTTTAAACAGGACTAAAGTTCCCTCATATCATATGGGGGACATTTCATCATACTTTGACCCATGTCAAACCATGTATCTAGACTCACATGCAACCTGATGCACACGTTTGTCATGGGAAAGGTGTTACAGAGATTACTCCTCTTCTTATGTGGCCCATGGATGGGGACCAGCCATTAACTTTGCCCACCCTCCCAGCTTCAACCCTGGTGAAACCAAATGACAGACAATGAATGACTGGCAATGATACTTCATGACCTATGTAGCTTGGGCTATTGGCTACTTGACCAAGCCAGCAAAAAGTTTCATTTAATGTTTAGACAAGAGGCACACAACAATACCTACCAAACTAGGCTGCCTAAGGAGGGCCTGTACCTTGTACACTTCACATTCTGCATACAGACTTGCCTAAATAGGTTATAAGTTATCTTATGATTTTAAAGCGCAGGTATATGATACCCACCTCAGGAGTATATGTATATATATCTTGTCAAAAAGACTTGGGCCTGGGGCCAGGGATTTAGCTCAGTGGTTCCACTGCCTGCCTCAAAACTGCAAGGACCTGAGTTCAATTCCTGGTACCAAAAAAAAAAAAACAGACTTGGGCCTGTTTAATTCAATCATTCTGGGTCTTTGATTTATTCTATGAACATTTCCCACAAAAGTGATCTGAACCTTCTCCCATAGCCAGAAACCTGTTCACCTAGTTGGCTGAAACATAGCCCAAACCTCAGTGTCTCCTTGTGCTGTCTCTATGGGGGAAGTAAAATGGGAAACCAATGGCCATGGATGCTAGAGAACTGTCGCCAGAGGACAACTTTACCCTACAATCAACTCTGTTCAGCTCTACTGTCACTAACCCAAGCATTTGGCACTTAAAGGCTTCCATCATAGGCAGATTCTGCTTTGTCCACTGGGGAAAAACCTTCACAGACTCAGTAGGAGATCTGACTTGTCTAAGACAATGGTATTACAAGCCAGGAGTGGTGGCGCATACCTGGAATCCCAGCACTTGGGAGGCTGAGGCAGGAGGATCATTGTGAGTTCGAGACCAGCCTGGGCTACGTAGTGAGTTCCAGGTCAGTCTCAACTACATAGTGAGACCCTGTCTCAAAAAAAACAAAACAAAACAAAACTTGAGCTGAGGTGGCTCTGCTGCCTGCCTCACAAGCAAGAAGACCCAAGTTTGATACCCAGTACCAAAAAAAAAAGATAAGGGTATTACAATAAAACCCCTTATGTAGAAAAAAAAAGATCAAAATCCTTTTTCTATTCCATTTTCTTTTTTTCCCCTCTTTAAGTTACTCTTGGTACTAAAGGCCCTTACTGACTGGAAGTCACCCTCTGGCCTCTGCTGGATCTATAAGTTTTGAGCCTATTGGTGACTACCAGCTAGATGGTCAGGGGCATGCCTATTGGGGACAATCAGACCATCCTTCTTCGTAAACCCCTTAAAACTGGGACCAACTTTGGGGTGCCCTGTTTATGGAGAAGCTGGTACAGGGTCAGAAGGGCAGCAGAGACAGGTGACTGGAGGGATAGTGAGAGGCCCCAGAAAGATTATTCAATATCATGACCTGGGATTACCAAACCCTGATTTACACTCTCAACCACATCATAAAGTTACACGCTATACTTGAGCTTATCACAGGTGACACAGCTAGAGCATTAAACCATTTGTCTGGCGAGCCACAAAGTTGGGAAATGCCATCTATCAAAATAGATTGGCCATGGGCCAGGGATTGAGCTCAGTGGTTCAGCTGTCTGCTTCATAAGCACAAGGTCCTGAGTTCAATCCCCAGTACCTCCCCCAATAGATTGGCCATAAACTACCTCCTATACCAAGAAGGGGGAGGATTTGGAAAATTTAATCTAACAGCTACCTAGATATGACAATGGCAAGGTTATCAATGATGCAACTGCCAGAATTCAAAAGCCAGCTCACGTCCCAGTCCAAAGCTGGAAGAGATGGCCTCCAGATGTCCTCTTTGGAGGATTCAAGACTCTAATAGGAATAGTCCTAGCTATCCTGGGCATTTGCCTCATTCTCCCTTGCTTCTTGCCCTTGCTTGTCAAAAATATTCAGGCAGCTATAGAGACCCTAGTAGACAGACACAGCACGACCTCTCTGATGGCCCTAACTCTTAGCCTCTGCCCGAGAGAGAGCCACTTACCCATAAGAAAGTAAATACAGATGATGATTGTGCTCTGTACTGAAACACATTTTTAGGAAGCATTAAAGGGGGGAACAAAGCAGAATTTGGAAGAAAATCAGTTTTCTTAAGCAGTTTCTCCCAGTTTCACAGTTTCCCTCTCAGATTCCTCCTCCCCATTATTGCTGACCTCTGTTACTGATCCGGTAAGAAACAAAATTCTTAGAGTCTGTGTTGTCCTGGTTTCTCAGGAATCTGCTTTCCTTCAAGGCTGACTTCTGCTCAGCTATTGATAAGGTAGACAATTATATTTCTGTAAACAAAGTCCTATGACATCTTAGAAATTGTTTTCTCCCCAACAATGCAGATAAGGTTGAGAGCTGTGTTCCTGTAACAGGGTTCTATGGCATCCTAAAATTTCTGAGATCTGTTTTCTTTCAAGGGTAAGCTGTAGACTGTCACTGAGTAAATAATCGCCTTTGTCTCATTTCATGCCAATCCCTTTGACAAAATATATAAAAACCAGAGTCCCTCCTTTGTTGGATACTCAATTTTTTGGACTGAAGTCTGAGTCAGTGTACCTAATAAAATCCTCCTGTTTCCTCCTAGTGGTCTCTCCTGTCTCTTGAATTCCACAACAAGAGCCAGAGTCATGTGTGGAATGCCCCTCCCTTATCTGGCTGTTCATTTTCATCCTCTAAAATATCCTTCTGGATAGACCAGTCAATGTGTGTCCCTGAGTCAGGCGAATTGGCTTTTTGTTTTGCTTTGTTTTGTTTTTGTTTTTTTGAGACAAAAGTCTCAATATGTAGTCCATGCTGGCCTCCAATTTGAGGTGATCCTCCTGCCCCAGCCTCTCCCATCACTGGTATTGTTAGGAAAAGTATTAAGAAGCTCTAAGAGCCCAACCCCTAGCAGAGTCAGCTAACCATGACAGGTCAAAAGGTCGCTTTAAACATTCCTGAGAGGCAGGAACCAAGATAAACGTCTGGTGCGGAACAGACCCTACCCCTTTGAACAATCCATGGTCCCACTTCCCCGAAGTCCCCACCCTTTGTAACTGAATGTTCCCGTAATTGACCCCTTTCTCGGAATTCCCCCTACCCTATAGCTTGTGGTTTTTGCCTTTAAAAACTGTGTCTCTACCCTGCTTCTGGGCTCAACTCCTCTGCCCCTGTGAGGGTTATGAGCTGAGCCCCAGCGCGCTGGAACAAAGACCTCTTGTGTTTTGCATCAAGAATCGTCTCTCCGGGGTGTTTATGGTGCATCGTGGCGTCCGGGACATAGAGTGGTGGGATTCCTCCCTGGGAGGATCTTACAGTATTATAGCATTGCAGGACTGTCTTCTAACTACCTGGGTTGCTATTGAGAAATGTAAAGCAATTTCACTTCCTGTTCCCTTTTTATGTTTCTCTACTCTCTTCACTGTTCCCCTCTCCCCACATCCTTCCTACTTTTCCTTTTTCCGGAATGAGTCTTTGTCTTAGATTCTTCCCTACCCCTCTTTACTGGGTATTGAACCCAGTAGAGGCTCCACCACTCAACTACATGCCCAACCTTTTTTTGAGGGGGGGCACAGGGTCTTACTAAATTCCCCAGGCTGACCTTAAATTTGGAATCCTCCTGCCTCAGCAGAATTATAGATTACAGACTTGTGCCATCATGCCAACTGCCTTGATGCTTAATTTTCACAAACACATGCTTTGGTTAGGAGAATTTTAAACTATTCTGGTTGGCACTTTCAATTGGGAAATTTGTGTTTTTCAGTTCTAGAATTTGTTTCTTGAATTATTTCATTGATTTCTTCCTATTTTTTTTTTTCTTCCTGGAAATCTCATTGTTTGGCTGCTAAAGTTAAAAAATTTAATAGATTTTCTTCAATTTCATATCTTGTCTTTTTGCTGCATTTTAACTTTTTTTTTATTTGGGGGGTAACATCGGGATAGAACCAAGGACCTTGTGAATGCTAAGCAAGCATACTACCACTGAACTACAATACCTTTTTACATTTTATCATCCAGCTTGGTGGAACATGCCTTTAATCCTACTCATTTGAAAGGCTGAAACAGGAAGATCTTGTGTTTGAGACCAGCCCGGGCAATTTAGCAAGTCCCTGTCTCTAAATAAAAAATACTGGTTGATTGGGAGGCTGAGGCAGGAGGATCTCTGTGAGTTTGAGACCAGGCTGGGCTACATAGTGAGTTCCAGGTCAGTCTCAACTACATAGTGAGACCTGTCTCAAAAAACAAAACAAAACAAAAATACTGGTTGGGCTGGGGATTTAGCTCAGTGGCACCATTCATGTCTCACAAGTGCAAGGTCCTGAGTTGGATCCCTGGTACCGGAAAAAAAAAAAAGTACTGGTGATGTAGCTCTGTGGTAGACTGATTGCCTTGTGAGGGTCTGAGTTTAATCTTTAGCATTGAAAGAAAACTGCGGGATTTTTTTTTTTCCTCAATTTTAAACAGTCCTTTGTGCTAGGGACATAGCTCTGTGGTAGAGCCCTTGTCTAGCTTCCAAGAGGGCTGGATTTGATCTCTAGCACCCACCTCCCCACAGCTCTTATCAGGTCTTTGACTTCTGTCTAAATGGATGTTGCTCTTTAAAAAAAAATGTTGTTCCCGGAAGAATGCGGCATCTTGTCGTAGTATCTCTTTCAGTACTGAGAAATGGAAAGCTACAGAAGCCACAATTTGCAAACCTGACCAGTGATTTAAGCAGCTGCTTCCCTTGGGCCCTCAAGCTCTGGAAAGATAAAACTACAGGCCTAGCCAATGGGCCTCATCAGCCTATTGAATCAGGGACCCACTCTGCCGATACTGATTCATTCCTTCCGGTCCCAGCCCCACCCTCCCCTCTCTTCCCCCTGTGGCCACTCTTCCCTGAGACTCTCCTGACTGACCCCACCCCAAGAAAGCTTTATGAAATTCAAATGCTAAAACTGTCCAGTTCATTAGACCAATTTCTCCTCTTCCTTGTCTTCCTTGCCTGGCACATTTCTACAAACTATTCTACTTATCTTTTATGTTTATTGTTATTTGTTTAAACCACAATGCTGGTGTGTGTGTGTGTGTGTGTGTGTGTGTGTGTGTGTGTGGTACTTCTGGGAAATGAACCATAGCTTTTGCACTCAGTTACATCTTCAACACCTTTTAAATTTTGGAATAGTCTTAATAAATTAAGTTGCCCAGGTTGGACTTGAACATGCAATCCTCCTGCTGCATGCCCAGCTGATTTTTGGGGGTATTTCATAATTTTTTGGAGCTCTTGTCCAGATACTTAAAGTGAACAGAAATTAGTTTTCTCTTTCTTTTTTCTCCCCGCTCCGGCCCAGTACCAGGGGTCAAACTCAGGACCTTGTGCTTTTGAGGCAGGTGTAGCACCAATGAGCGAAATCCCTTGCCAGCTTTTCTTCATTCCTTCCTTCCTTCTTTCTTTGCTTCCTTCCTTCCTTCCTTCCTTCCTTCCTTTTTGGTACTGGGGATCGAACTTGGGACTTGTACTTGTGAGGCAGGTGGCAGAACCACTGAGCTAAGCTCCTGGCTCAATTTTCTCTTTCTTGAAGGTAATCTTTATGCTTGTTTGGCCCAATTTTATCTTTCTTGAAGGTAATCTTTGGGTTTGTTTGGTCTTGTCTTGAAGGACTGAGACTTTCTTTGGAGTTCTGGTGATCTTTGGATTTCTGCTTGTGACTGTGTTATGGACAGGTGAGTTCAAACAACAGAGATGTGCCAAACTCTGTGCCAAGTTTGAGCCCGCGTATTACAGCCAGTGGCCAAGGAGGGGCTAGTGCCTAGAAAGTTTCCTTGGCAATGGGAAGCAGTTTGATTTCTCTGTTTAAATCATGCTTTTAGTTGGGGAGGGCTCATGGGAGAGCAGGTGGAATCTTACAGAAGCAGACACATACCAAGTTAGTGGGGGCAATATCCTGCAACTGCATCTAGTTTACTGCCAAGCAGATGTGGGGGTTTTGGGTGCTTTGTCCAAGCATAAGCACTTTGTTCAAGCACAGGTACAAAATGTCATTGAGGCACAAAATGGAGTTGGGTTGGCTATCACAACTGAGAGTGAAGCTCTAGAAGGCCTGTAGTTTTGGGTGCAGGGAATGAATGTGCTTGCATTTTTTAGGTCACTGAGGGGCCTGCTGATCTGTTGGGTTGTTCCCACTGCCGGTTTCCTCTATGGCAGCTATTATTCCCCAGAGAGCTCTGTGCCCATCTGACCAGCAGGCTCTGCTGCCGTGGGTGGGTGGCTGATGAAGGTCAAGGGAAGGAGGCAAAGTGTTCATGTCCAGTGTGCATGTTACTCAGTAAGCCTTAGAAAGCACTTTCCTGAGAAACCTGGGTTGACATAAGTGACTCCATTTTGTTTAAAGCCCACCCTTTGTTGGTTTAGCTTGTCCTCTGTGCAACCTCAAGATTGTCCTTCTGGGAAAAACCCACTTACTGCCCTTTAGAGACCACAAAGCGTGCTTGTGGCTACCATAAAACTGACATAGCAGGAAAGGTTTAGGAGGGTCACCTGCCAGATGTACTATCTGATCCCTATCTGAACTCTGGAGTTTTCCTGTGGGAAGACCCACTCCCTAGCTGAAACATTTCATGCTATTCTGGTTAAGATAACGGGAGATGCCTTTAATTGTACCAGAGGTCCCAGATGTCTTAACTGCGCATTCCTTCTCGCTTCTGTAAATGTGCTTTAGGCTTAGATAAGGAAGTTTACACTGAGGTAAAGGGGAGTGGGAGGAGGGAGTAATGTTTTTGTTTTGTTTTTTGCGAGGATGGAAGATGGGGTGGGAGGTGTGTGTGGGGGTCTTCCTATAAAAACTGTACTCAATTTCAGCTTGGGACCTGACTCCGTGGCCAGTTCCTCTGGAGGAAGAGTGGCTCCTGACCGGCAAAATAAAATTCTTGTTCGGACTCTATCACGGTGTAGTGTCTTGAGTAAGGGTTTCACTGAGAGACTGGGCACAGCATTCCTAGTCAGGAGACTTTCACTTTGTCTCCTCCAACTTGTACTAGAGGTAGGGAAAAATGGTCAGTCAGCTGTGTGCTGGTGTAAGACCTAAAGTCTCACTCTGCAGAGCGTGAACAGCCGGAAGGGTCTTCGTGATGCTGGGACCTATAGCTCAGCGAGGCTCCGGGAGCTCGACAGACAGCGAGAGTCACCCAGGAAGGAACACACCAGGCTGGTTGGTAAACAGACCTTTGTTAGTCTGGCCAGACGGCACTCTAAGTAGCTCGCTCAGAGAGGCGCCATCTCAGGGGCTGAGGTCCTTTTTATAAGGGAGTAAAAAAAGGGGGGTTAACATTCTAAACTTGTAGGCAGGGGACAAAGGTTATTTGGTAGTCACACATCGATGATTAACAGATACCTATAGGATGTTTCAAAAGCCACCAAGACATTCAGGATGAGCAAACAGTTCCACAGTTAACTTGGGGTATCTATGTACAGTACAGATTTTATCTCATAGTCTAGAACCACTAATTTACCCGTTAATCATGATCCAGACTTCAAACAGTACAAGATTGCCTTACATTCCTAAACCAAGGTTTGAACAAAGGTTGGGGCTAAGGCTACACTGGGAGGGGGTTAGAGCATTGGCTCCTAGGTCCCTTTTACTTTGGTCTCACACTGGGTTGCAGCAAAGGCTGAGTCTCTCCTTGATTCTACACAGTAATCCTATAGCAGAGGAAAATCCAGAATAAAACCTCCAGTTTTTCTTGTTCCTAGTTAACAAAGGAATCATTCATACATTTTTGGGCTGGACCTGGTGATACTTGCTTGGAATTCCAGTAGTACAATTAGAAACAAAGGAGTTGAGTGAGTCATTCCCTTCCTGCCATTTGACTCTAAATAGCACCCAATAATCATTCCTGCTTCCATTACCCTAAAAGAAGAGGAAAATAAAATAACAAAAGCCTAGGAGATGGCCCTGATGCCCCAGGCAAAACAAAGGTACTGGAGCACTGGGCCCTGGGAAATTCAGTGGTGCCTGGTCTGTTAAGGCTGAGAGCACGTGACCAACTCTTTCCCCCCTTTTTCTGGTTGCTGCTGCTACCTTTGACCTGTGCACCATGCTTTTCTGTCACCCCAGCACCCTTCTGGGTGTATTACACCTTTGTTAGCACAGACTCATCCTGAGCATAACTTTGCATGATCTTCAATAAATGCAGCTACTTAATATTTACTGGGTGTACACTTGGCAAGTCTTTGTTGTGATATACAGTATATGATCTGTGGACCTCCAAATAATATAAATATTATAACTCCCATCCTGATAAATGTCCAAAGTGCCAAGTTTGTGTTTTCTAAAATCGATGAGTAAATTGAAAGTTAAGAGTAGGAAGAATAGCAAGGTGTGGTGGCACATTCCTGTAATCCCAGCACTTGGGAGGCTGAGGCAGGAGGATCACTGTGAGTTTGAGACCAGCCTGAGCTGCACAGTGAGTTCCAGGTCAATCTCAACTGTTAGGAAAGTTTTCAAGAAGCTCCAGTAGCCCAACCCCTAGCAGAGTCAGCTAATTATGACAGGCCAGAAGGTCATGTTAACCATTTCTGAACAGGAACCAAGATAAGCATCTGGTACTGGAACGACCTGACCTAGCCCTAAACATTCCCGTAAATGATCCCCCACCGAAGTCCCCCCTCCCTTTTCTCGGAATTCCCCCTACCCTATAGCTTGTGGTTTTTTCTTTAAAAACTGTGTCTCTACCCTGCTTCGGGGCTCAGCTCCTCTGCCCCTGCGAGGGTTATGAGCTGAGCCCCAGCGCACTGGAATAAAGACCTCTTGTGTTTTGCATCAAGAATCATCTCTCCGGGGTGTTTATGGTGAATGTGGCATCCCGGACTCAGAGTAGTGGGATTCCTCCCTGGGAGGATCTTACACAACTACATAGTGAGAGCCTGTCTCAAGAAAACAAAAATGAATAAATGAATAAAAGAGTAGGAAGAATTTATTGAGAGAAAGAAATCTGTCTAAAAGAGATAGAAGGGGGTCCAGAAAGTGGGTTGCCCGAACTCCAGTTTTCAAGGGTATCTTATTGAGCAAAGCCATCAAGTGAGGTGGGTGAAAGGTGGGACAAAAAAACTAGTCAACTAAAAGATTTTAAGTGCAGCCACTCAGGTAATACTGATCTAATGGGAAATCACGGGTGGGTATAAGGTGGGACAAAACTATGATCAACCAATAAGATTACAAGTGTAGTCATTTAGGTAATATTGATTAAATGGGGATCAAATGTGGAAGCTAGTTACAAGGTAAACTTACATGAAAAGAACAAGGATTTTCCAGGAAGGAATTGGCTCAGGAGGTTTCAGTCTCCACTCAAAGTGATTTAGAATATCAATCACTGCTGTTCATCCCTAAGGGAAGTAGGTGGGTGTAGTGTAGTAGTTTCACTTTTTCTTGAATTTTGGCCTTCAGTGAGTGAGCCTCAGGCCACAGTTGTCTTCTGCCTGTAAGACCTAAGGCCTTACTGCCTCTCAAAGGAGCTCAACAGCCACCGAGGGCTTTCAAAATGTAAGACCAGGGGCCTTACTACCACTCCGCGGAGCTCGATTCTACCACTCTGAGGAGCTCGACTTTACCTCTCCAAAGAGCTAGAGAGCCACAAGATTCACCTGGGAAGGAACACACCGGACACGTTGGAAAGGGAACAGACTTTTACTAGTCTGGCCAGACAGCACTCCCCGAGCCAAGCACCTCAGAGAGGCGCCAGCTCAGGGGCTGAGGTCCTTTTTATAGGGGAATAGGCCGGGTGGGTGTCTATACTCCAGATGCTTACAGAATGTCCCAAGGTTTTCAAAACATTCCTTCTAGGCAGATAAGGAGTGAAAAAATCTTTATCTTTTTACCCAGAACTACTAAATGTTCACCTGTTAATTTACATTAATCCCAGTTGAGACTAGGATTTAAGATTACAAAATTATGCAGTCCCACATGCCACTGAGAGCCTAGCTCTGCCTAACTGCCTTATATTTTGAATAGTTTAGCTCTTTACAATAGTTATACACAAGAACCTAGACTATCATTGGCCTATTCAACTGCAACACTGATATAAGGTACCAAGTAATCACAAAATAGAATACAAATAAGCAAAAATAATCCAAACAAAGGAGAATATTATCACTTCTAAGCTGCTAGGTGTCCAAAACATAAATCCATGTTCTCTAAAATCAAAGAATGAATTCTAGGAACAATGGAGGTGTAAGATCCTCCCAGGGAGGAATCCCACCACTCTAAGTCCGGGTCGCCACGATGCACCATAAACACCCCAGAGAGACGATTCTTGATGCAAAACACAAGAGGTCTTTGTTCCAGCGCGCTGGGGCTCAGCTCATAACCCTCACAGGGGCAGAGGAGTTCAGCCCCGAAGCAGGGTAGAGACACAGTTTTTAAAGGCAAAAACCACAAGCTATAGGGTAGGGGGAATTCCGAGAAAGGGGTCAATTACGGGAACATTCAGTTACAAAGGGTGGGGACTTCGGGGAAGTGGGACCATGGGTTGTTCAAAGGGGTAGGGTCTGTTCCGCACCAGACGTTTATCTTGGTTCCTGCCTCTCAGGAATGTTTAAAGTGACCTTTTGACCTGTCGTGGTTAGCTGACTCTGCTAGGGGTTGGGCTCTTAGAGCTTCTTAATACTTTTCCTAACAGAGGTTAAGAGTAGGAAAAGTATATTGAAAGAAAGCTTCTAAGAGAGATAGAAGAAGGACCTGAAAGTGGCTTGCCTGCTCACACCACTTTTCTTTCTTTCTTTTTTTCTTTTTTTTTTTTGTACTGGGGATCGAACTCGGGTCCTTGCGCTTGCGAGTCAGGTGCTGAAACCACTAAGCTAAATCCCGGGCCTCCACTCCACTTTTCAAAAGTTTTCATTTGCTTTTGTTTTTGTATTTTTGGTACCGGGGATCAAACTTGGGACCTTGCACTTGCAAGGCAGGCAATGGAACCACTGAGCTAAATTCCCAGCCCTCAACAGTGTTTTATACGGCAAAGCCATGAGGTGAGAAGGGTACAAAGTGGAACAAAACTATAAGACCCAATGGAAAATAGTAAGTTGGGCAGGAGGTGGGACAAAACCATGATCAATCAATAAAATGATAAGTAGAGTTGGCCAGGTAATATTGATTAAATAGGGATCCCATAGAAAGCCTACATGGATTTCCCAAAAGGAATGGGCTAGCTAAGGATGATTTGGTCCCCAGTTAAGGTGAGTGACACTGATTTAGAATATCAATCACTTCTATTCGCCCCCAGGGGAGGTGAGTGACTGTAGTAGTTTCTCTCTTTCTATAATGTTAACCTTCAGTGAATGAGCCTCAGTTGTTTACTGTGCTGAGGGCCCAGCCTTACCTAACTTTCTTACAGTAATTTCTAACCTACTTAGCTATCTGCAATAGTAGGTGGGGCTTTCTCAGAGATGGCTGAAGCTAGAGTGATTGATTCATGGTGCAATGAGTGCTACCCACTCCAAGTAGTATGAGTAAAATAAAAGGGGCAGACAGGTGCTGTTAAGGTCTCTTGTCGCTTTTGCTGTCTTCTGCTGCCATGAACTTTTGCCCCTCTATCAAAATACTTTGTAAATGTTTGAACTCTCATGACCTCTCAGGAATATTTTGTTAGCTCTGTCCCTCTCAGAAATGTTCCATTAGCTCTGCCCCTCTCAGAAATATTCCATTACCTCTGCTCCCTCACAAGAATGTTCTGTTAGCCAGATGTGGTGGTGCACGCCTGTAATCCCAGCACTTGGGAGACTGAGGCAGGAGTATTGCTGTGAGTTTGAGACCAGCCTGGGCTACATAGTTAGTCCCAGGTCAGTCTCAGCTACATAGTGAGACCCTGTCTCAAAACAAAACAAAACAAAAAGAATGTTCCGTTAATGGGCCAGGGATTTAGCTCAGTGCTTCCGCCACTTGCCTCACAAGGCACAAAGTCCTGAGTTCAATCTCGGGTACCAAAAAAGAATGTTCTATTAAGCCTGGCCCCTTTCAAGAATGTCCTGTTAAGCTCTGTCCCCTCACAAGAATGTTCTTTAAGTGCCACGCCTTTCAAGAATGTTGTTAGTCTCTGCCCCTTACAAGAATGTTCTGTTAAACTCTGTCCCCTTGTGAGAATTTCTGTAACTCCACTACCCCTTGCTTCAATGAGCATGCTCACACAGCATGTTTCAGGAATGTTCTGCAACTCTGCCCCTCTGCTTCAAGTATGTTCTGTAACTCTAACCCCCTGCTTCAGTGAGCATGCCTGTCTGCCCTATAGATCCCTATAGAAGGCAGCTCATTTCTGGTAGAGTGCTCAGGCTACCAGTAGAACTCCTCTGTACCTGCCAGCATAAAACATATTTGAATTGTAAACTGTAACACTTGGCTGCGCCTCAGAGGGATAACACTTGACTATAGAATGGAGTTGTTCTGCTTTGCCACAACATCCTGACCCCTGGGAGTTAGATGCTGACTGGGAGCCTGAGCCCTGCCAATCCATTCTCTGGCAGGGAATGAAGGTTTGCCACCAGGAGCTTTGGACCCAAGTTCTACACAGTCTGCCCACTGTTGCTCAAGACACAGGTCTGAGTGAGCCCGACTCCAGCTTGTTGTCAACCTCCCTCCCTCTGTGCTTTTCTCTTTTTCTTTTTTAGTCCCATTACTGTAGTGTTAGGAAGGGAAACATAATCGATCACAGCTGATAGGTAGGCATTGTATTCCTTGTTAATCCAAGGTCCTGAGACTCAGGGGAACTGAAAAGAAGGAGGGAGAGGGTGGTGGGGAGGAGTGAGCTTCTGCCCATAAAGGGTGAACTGGCTCATGAACAGGTTTCCCATACTATCCTTTTAAGGCCATGTATTCCAAGGTTTGGTTTGAAAATTAGAAAAAAAAAAAAAAAGTTGGAGAGAGGGTCTCACTACGTAGTTCAGACTGGCCTTAAACTATGTAGCTCAGGCTGGCCTTGAACTTGCAGCAAATCCTCTTGCCTCAGTCTCCTCCTGAGTGCTGAGATTACAGTTATCCCTGGCCTGCCATAGAGCTGTTTTTTTGTTGTTGTTGTTGTTGTTTCAATTCCACATGTAAGTGGAGTCATAAAGGCTTTGTCATTATGGGCTTGCCTTATTTTATTTTGAATATTATCCTCCAGGTTCATTTATATTATCAGAAATACCAGAATTTCCTTCTTTTTTCTCTTTTCTGGTACTGGGGATCAACTTCAGGACCTCTGTGAGACCTAACTAAGCTAAAGTGACTCCATGTTGGCCTGCTAATGACCCGAGAGACTGTTGCTTCCCCCATCCCCTTATCAAACATCAGGGAAAACTGTTCGAACTGCAAAAACCTTCCTATGTTAATTGCAAGCTTGATTAACAACCTGCCTGGAAACAAATGGTATGTCAGAGGTGACCATAAAACACTTCCCCCATAAGATAAACGAGTGTGTTTGAAATTTTACCCCTTTGCAGCTGTGTGAATGCCCTGACCTATGTTTGAACTTCTTAATTTGAAAAACCCTTTAAAACCTATGCACAATCCTGTAACGGGGCTTCACTTGTCTTAGAGAGTGGATTCCACACATGCATAATAAACTTCTTTCAGTTTTAGCTGTGTCCCATTAATTGCTGTTCTCTCACTGGCTTGGTATAAGACCTTGACTTGCCAGACAGGCATGGTGCCACTGAGCCAAATCCCCAGCCATAGAGGTTTTTTGAGACAGAGTCTCACTATGTAGTTGAGAATGACCTGGAACTCACTATGTAGCCCAAGCTGGTCTTGAACTTGCAGCGATCCTCCTGCCTCAGCCTCCCAAGTGCTGGGATTACAGGCATGTGCCACCACGCCTGGCTCCGAGTTTTATTTTTTTAAATGGGGCCCTATTACACTCCTTGCAGTAATTTTTGCTGCATCATTAGCTAAATATTTGTGCACACATAATTCAGAAGAAGGTCATGGTGATGCATGACTGTAATCCCAGCAGTTAGGAGGTTGAGTCAAGAAGGATCCCTGAGAGTTTCAGGCCAGCCTGGACTACATAGCAAGGTCTTGTCTTAAAATACAAACCAAAAAATCAGAACCAGGATGCTCAGGATCAGGAGGCAATTTTTATTGTTGTTGTTGTTTACTTTTTTTTTTTTTTTTGTACTATGGATTGAACAGAGGGCCTTGAGCATACTAGGCAAGTTCTGTTACTAAGTCACAACCCCCCCATCCCTTTTAAATTTTGAGGCAGAGTCTTGTTCAATTGCCCAAGGATGGCTTCAAACTCAAATTTTTTTCTGCCTCCACCCTCTGAGTAGTTGTGATTACAGGCATGTGACATGATCTACTAATACAGAGCTTTTAAAACCTTTAAACCTTGCTGGGGATTTAGCTCAGCAGTTTGGTGGCCTGCCTTGCAAGAGCAGGCACCCGAGTTCAATCCCCGGTACCAAAACAAACAAAAACTTTAAGCCTTGGAAGCACCCAGGCATTCATTTGCTCCTACTGCCCAGAAACAAGTGGATCTGCACCCATCCATAGGTGATACTTACACTTAAATATAACCACAGTGTAGGCTACCACAAAATGTAAATGTCCTGTTAGCTTTGGTGTTCACAATATCCTGTTATGTTCCCATTGACCTTATACATCCTGTTACACTACTTGTTTTTGTTTTTACCAGGAATCAAACTTGGGACCTTGTGCTTGTAAGGCAGGTGGCAAAACTGAGCTAAACCCCTGGCTGCTATGCTATTTGAACACCCTGTTCCTTGAGGAAGCCCCTGACCTCTTCAATTATGCTATCTGCTTATCTGCTAAATTTATGCCTTTGTAAAATTTCAATTTGCTCATCTGAACTCATCCCAATTTAAACTACTGTATATAAAACTCCCCTCTTTAAGCACTTGGGGCCCAGGTTTTTCTGAAGTGCAAACTTCTCTGGGTTCACAGGTCAATAAAAGTTTTCCATTTGAAGAAAGGAGCTAAAGGTGTAGGGAAGGTGTGATGCATAGGGGAAGAACAAAAAGGGAAAAGAAAAAAATGTGAGAGAATGAAAAGATGAAAATAAAGTGTTTGTAGATGGGGAGGGGAGGAGGGGGTGAAGGGAGGGCAGAGGTAAGGGGAAAAAATGAGAATCAAGACTTGCCATGTAAAGGTACATGATCCCAACAATGAATGTAACTGTACTGTATCCCTAAAATGTACCAATAAAAATAAAATTAAAAAAAATAAAAATAAAAATAAAAAAATAAAAAAATAAAAGTTTTCCACCTCTATGAGTGGCTTTCAGTCTTTCTGCGGGTTCAGATTTTGTATATCATTATGAGAAGCAGCATTTGTTTTGCAGAAGTTGGGATTTAATGAAGAGAGTGCTGGACTATTCCCCCAGCTCTTTTTATTTTATATAAAAATTTTTTGAGATAGGGTCTTGTTAAGTTGTAGAGGCTTGACTTGAATTTTCAATCCTCCTTCCTCAGCCTCCTGGGGAGTAACTGGTATTAAAGGAATGTGCCACACTAAGATTTTGTGTGTGCATACGTGTGGTTGGGGGAGTTCCTGGGGATTGAACTCGGGGCCTTAGTATTATTGGGAAGTGCCCTAAAAGTGGTAGTCTCTTTCTAAACAAATGTTTGGGTTACTTGCCTTTCCTTCTGGAATTGGATTCCAGGTTCTTCTCATCAACCAAGAATTGAATAAAATGAGCAAAAAGCAGTGACAAAGAATTTGAAATAATAAAAATGAAGAGTGAGGCAGAAATTTACCCTGCAGAATGAGCTTTGGCAGAGTAAAGGAGGAAAAAACAAGATAAAAGAACACCCTAGAGAAGGCAGAATAGCTTTGCGCAGTGGCAGTATCATAGCCAATGAGGTTTATCCGAGGCGTGATTATTGCTAATTGAGAAGGCAGAATAGACTATGATGAGGAAACCTATGACATCAAGCCCTTCTTGGTGGCTGTCCTTTTATGCTGTCCAAATCTCAAGGAAGCTCACAAGAACTTCTACATATGGTCCTCAGAGGCAGTGCTGGGATTGTACTTTTCAGGCTGAAGTCAGATCTAGGCCATCCTATTGAAAACCTGCTTGAGCTCTCACAAGAAGTCCATGTACAGGGCTTTGGGTACTGTTCTGTCCATGTGTCTGGGATCTTGTAATTAACAGGTCAAACCTACTTCTCCAGTAGGCTTTGCTATGCTGTAATCTTCTAATATCATTAGCACTGGGCTACATCCCCAGTTCTTTTTTATTTTCTATTTTGAGACAGGATCTCTATAAGATGCTGTATTGCCTAGGCTGAGTTCTAATTTATGATCCTCCTGCCTCAGCTTCTCAGAGTGCTGAGGTTATAGTCATGTGCCACCACATCTGGCCAGAAGGAATGTTTTTAAGTGCAAATTTTGGGAAATAAGATATTTATTGATCAGTGATTTTTACAATTGAATATTGTACAACTATTTGTACAAATATTTAAAGGTAGCTTTGCCAGATATTTAGCTCAGTGGTGCCACTGTCTGCCTCACAAGCTCAAGGACCTGAGTTAGATCCCTGATACCAAAAAAAAAAAAGTAGCATTTTATAAGTTGTTATAGAAAGATGGTCAAGATACTAAGTGAAAAGAGCAAAGCGCAGAACTGTATGTATAACAAAGTTCTAAGAAATAAAACATGGCTAATACACACTTTTATAATAGTGGCTAAAGGACAAGCAAGCCTTGGAGACAGACTGGAATTATATCTCAGTTCACAGTTTTTTGTTGTTTTTTATTTTGAGACAGGGTCTCACTATGTAGTTGAGACTGACCTGGAATTCACTATGTAGCCCAGGCTGGTCTCAAACTCACAGTGATCCTCCTGCCTCACCCTCCCAAATTCTGGGATTACAGGCGTGCACCACCACGCCCAGCTTCACAGTGTGGTAATTTGTTGGGCAACATACTTGGGCTGTTTCTTTATTGGGGGAGGGGGCTGTTTCTTTATCTGTGTCTTTCCTTATCTGCAAAAAGAAGGTAACAGTCTAGAGTAGTGGCTTGCCCATGATCCTAACACTGGGATGTTGAGACAGGAGATTACCACATTTGAGCCCAGTCTGAACATTTTAACAAAACCCTGTCTCAAAATAAAAAATAATCTGGACATGGTGGTGCATACCCATAATCCCAGCTGGGAGGCTGAGGCAGTAGGATCACCAGGAGTTTGACGCCAGCATGAGGTGCATAGTGAGAGCCTGTTGCAAACAAATCCAAATCCAAAACCAAAACCAAAACCAAAACCAAACCAAATAAAGTATCATTTAATCTGTATGTAGGGTAATACATATACAGACTTATAAATAAATGAATCTAATGCTGGCAAAAAGGAGGAGGAGGGGAAAAAAGAATCAAGGTGTGTTATGCTGTTGTGGAAGGAATTGGCAGGTGACACACAGAGCAGCAGAAGGGAAGTAAAATAAAAAAGTTTACTCCACTGATGGGGACTGATGACACCTAATGGTGGTGCCCTTATGGACTCCCCCATTGAGTTACAACTCCTTCTTTTATAGGGTTTTACATCCTTGATTTTATTCAGTTGGTCACATTGTATTTTCACAGTTCACACTGCTGATACCCAAAACATGGTGGTGAGACAGTTGAATTTCAAAGCCATTCTTTGTTAGGGGAAGTTTACCTTTAGGATTTATCTATTCTAGAAGGGGAAGGGAGGAGTTTGGTCAAAGCTAACAATGGTTCTTTTCATTTACAAAACTTTTAGAGACTAGATACCTTGGTGCAGATTAATTCTGAACTAAACAGAGCAAAGGGCAAAGTTATCTTACATTGTGACCTTTCCTAGGTTTTCTGCTATTAAAGTTTTTCCCTATCAATGTGCATGTACCAATTCTCTACAATAAATGTAATCATTATTCACTGCAAACATGCACTATGGATAAAGGTACCACCAGGTTTGATGACTGATGAGGACCCATTTCCTTATTGCCTCATTACTGTCACCTTCCTGTGTCTCCGCATGGCAGGAGGGGTGGGAGAGCTCTGGGGTCTTTCTCTCAAGTGCATGGATCCCATTCATGCAGGCCGCAACCCCGCAACCTAATCACATCAAAAGGCTGCATCTCCTGATAACAGCGTACTGGAGTTTGGTTACAACGTACATATTTGGGGTAGGGTGTGGATTCAACCATTCAGTCTTGCAATTAGTTAACAGGACTTACAGAATATGATCCTTACATGTAAAATTTTTTTTTCTTTTTTTTCTTTTCTTTCTTTCTTTCTTTTTTTTTTTTTGTACCAGGGATCAAACTGGGAACCTTGCACTTGCAAAGCAGGTAGTGGCACCACTGAGCTAAATCCCCAGCCCAAAAATTTCTTTTATAGGTACACTTTTGACATACATAATGATCCCATTCATTACAGGGAATTTTTACCTGTACGTAATACACCTTCATTCTTTTTTGCCATATTCCCCTCCTTTCCCTTCAATCTTTCTTTCTCTCTTTCTTTACAGAACTTATAGTTTTCCTTCTGTAAGGCCTTAGGTCTTACATTTTGGAGGCCCTGGCGAGATCCCGGGGTGGGAACTCCTGGTCCAGCCAAGACTCTGTAGCAGGATCCAGCAGGAGACTCTCAGGCACAGACCCTGGAAAACCTCTGGAGGTATGCTTTTGGCCAGTTGCAACCATTTGTTGTCAGGAGTGAGGTGGCTGATGAGCCGGGAAGCCTCCCCTGACCCGGAGGTTCCTGACAAGGAACAAGGGTAAAGCTTTGCTTTTGTTGTGGTACCTGTTTGTTCTTGTTGTTCGTATGTCAGTGTCCTTTCTGTTGTGTGTTAACTTTTGTATTTTCTTAGGACAGAAGTGGGAGGATCTTGCACCAAGAACACCCTGCTGGATTGCATTGGCTTTCCCCCCACAAAAAGGAGGACAAATATGGGGTTAAATTCTCTCGTGGAAAACTTCACTGCCTGTGTCAGTTGGAATGGCCAGCCTTTGAAGTTGGATGGCCAGCCAAAGGCTCCTTTGAGCCAAGCCTCTATTGGGCTGTATGAGGAAAAGTCACCGGGTACCCCAGCCACCCGGATCAGTTTCCTTATATAAATATTTGGGTCCAGGCTTGTGAAGAGCCTCCGGCATGGCGGCAGCACTGTTCCCTGAGGATAGACTCTCGCATTTTGTTTATTGCCCCAAGGGAACTTTGGGAGACCAAAGCCCGGACTCCCAAGCTGGTTCTCTCACAAGGCCCTGATCCCTTACATCCCTTAGTAAGACCTCCACCCTATGTGAAGCCTTGCACCTCCTCTGAAAAAGCTGGTCGCAGATCTCGGAGCCCTTTCTATTCTCCTCTCCCTGAAAGGGAAAATTCACCAGATTTGGCATCTCTCCCTCCCGTATGTGAACAGGGGCTGCTTATGGTTCCAGTGAAGCCTCCTGTGTAGGGACTAATACAGCTCCTCTTTTGCCCCTTTGAGAAATAGAGCAGGGTCATTATGTCTATGTCCCCTTCTCTACTAGTGATTTATATAACTGGAAACATCAGAATCCTCCTTTTTCAGAAAAACCCCAGGCTTTGATTTCCTTCCTAGAATCTGTCTTTCATACCCATGATCCCACTTGAGATGATTGTCAGCAACTCCTCCAGGTACTTTTTACCTCTGAGGAGAGAGAAAAGATTCAAGGGCAAGGTATAAAGTCAGTATTAGGAGGAACAGAGAGCCCCATCGATGAACAACAAGAAGCCCGTACTGAGGCACAACTCCCCTCCACCCATCCCTGGTGGCAAATAAATTCCTCGGATGGAAGAGAAGCTCTCCAAAACTACTGTCAGCATCTCCTAGCCAGCCTGAGGGGAGCCGCTCAGAAACCTACCAATTTGAGTAAGGTAAGTGAGGTCCTTCAGGGACCTGAGGAATCCCCTTCTGCCTTTCTGGAGCATCTATTGGAAACATACTGTACATCTACTCCAAGCCACAGCAGGGGGAAATACTATTCTTGAATGGACTGAGGCTTGCCAGCATGTGTTCCAATTGCTTAAAACTGCACTTACAACAGCACCAGCCCTGGCTTTACCCTATTTGAACAAGCCCTTTACCTTGTTTGTAGCAGAGAAAAATGGGGTGGCTAAGGGAGTGATCACACAGTCTTTGGGGCCATGGAAGCGGCCTGTGGCATACCTCTAGAAAAGACTCAATCCAGTGGCCCGAGGGTGGCCTACTTGTTTGAGGACAGTAGTTGCAGCAGCTACCTTAAACTGAGAGGCTGACAAATTGACCTTTGGCCAAGATTTGACTTTAATCACTCCCCATGACATTGAGCCCTTATTAAATAGCTCATCTAGCAAATGGCTGTCCAATGCGAGACTGTTACAATATCAAGAACTCTTGCTGGAGCAGCCACGCATTAGGTTCGCCACTACTGCTAGCCTAAATCTGGCTACTCTGCTCCCAGAGTCTAGCAACCAACTGTCCATCCATTATTGCCTTGAGACTCTTGAAAATCCACGGGGAGGGTGCCCAGAATTGACAGACCTGGCCCTCCACCATGCTGAGGCAACATTCTATATTGATGGATGCAGTTTTGTATGCAATGGCATGTGATATGCTGGGGCGGCAGTGGTCAACCAAAGCCAACAGGTGGAATGGGAGTGGGGGCTACCTCAAGGGACGTCAGCACTGAGGGATGAACTGATTGCTTTGACTAAGGCTTTAGAATTGGGAAAAGGAAAAGGGATAAATATATTCACTGATGGCTGTTATGCTTTTGCCACTGCCCATGTACACAGGGAAATTTATCAAAATAGAGGGCTACTGACACCCGAAGGGAAGGAAATTAGGAACAAAACTGAAATATTGGCATTACTACAAGATATCTGGTTGCCCAGGGAAGTCGCCATCATCCATTGCTGTGGGCATCAGAAAGGGTCTAGCCCTGAGGTGGTTGGAAATAATGCTGCTGATCTGGCAGTAAAGCAAGCTGCCCAAAAATCAGTGGGGAAACAATTGGTTTTGCTACTGATGCCAGTACTCCCAGAAAATCCTGAATACACAGATAAAGAGGTGGCAGAAATGAACAAGAATCACTGGGCCCAAGGAAAGCAAGGATGGTGGATGACTAATGACAGAAAGGTGGTGCTCCCTGCTGCTGTGACAGACACATTGCTGTGCAAACTCCAAGAACCTACCCATCTTGGTGAGAAAAGAACGATGGCTGCACTGCGACTCCATTTCATCAGCAAAGGACTGGCCCAAAAGGCCCAAGACATAGTGATAGGATGCCCTACCTGCCTCAAGGTAAATGCAAATCAAGTGATCGGGCCCTCTGGGGCCTGGCACAGAGGAATAACTCCAGGAGAACATTGGGAACTGGACTTTACTGAAATGAAGTCTGGCATATATGGGTACAAATATTTATTAGTTTTTGTAGATACTTTTTCAGGATGGATAGAAGCATACCCCACTAAGGAGACAGCTGAGATAACAGTAAAAAAGCTTTTGACAGAAACAGTTCCTCATTTTGGCCTGCCCTTAGCTCTGGTTCCGACAATGGTCCAGCCTTCATGGCTAAAATATCTAAATTAATTAGTCATATCCTTGGAATGAAATGGAACCTACATTGTGCCTATAGGCCTCAAAGTTCAGGACAAGTAAAAAGAGCAAATCGAACCTTAAAGGAGACTCTCACTAAATTATGCTTGGAGACTGAACTAGGTTGGGTAGAGCTTCTCCTTTTTGCACTCCTCCAAACTAGGTGCACATCTGAGCCTCCCCTGAATCTGTCACCCTTTCAGATTGTTTATGGATGATCTCCCCCGATTATTCCACTGATAGATATAGAATTAAAGGAAAAACTTTCCCACCTTCAATTCCTAAAATCCTTAAAGGTAGTCCATCAGCTTCAATCAAAATTATATGATAAGCTGAGGAAAACTATGTCTAGTTCAACTGAAAAACTTTTGCAACCCTTGCCCTATAAGCCAGAAGATCTGGTTTATGTCTGCAGGTTTGATTCCAAGACCCTAGAACCGTGTTGGAAAGGACCAGTTCCAGTTGTCCTGTCTACCCCCTTGGCAGTGAAGGTGGCTGGACAGTCTGCCTGGATACATCGCAAGCATCTGAAACCGACCCCCCCATCAATGTCACCAAGGATAAATGGAAGATCATCAGCAAACCAGGTGACCAAAAGCTAAAGCTGAAACAGGTTGGAGATGTCTCACATTCATGATGCTGTTCTCTGGGACATTGGCAATGCTGCCCCTGAGAGGACTGGATCATCCAAAAAAATGTATGGATTTAATTGGCAAACTCACTTAATCTGACTGAAATTTGTTTAAACATTGATGTAAATTTTCATTATGTATTAGGAAACTGCCTCATCATGGTATGTACCCTTTGGAGTTAATACGACCCTGAACCTTGTTTAAAGACATCCTAGGAAAGAATCTTAGTTATACAGATAGTTACAACTGGGGACAGGCCTCATGTCGCAGGCCCAACAGTGCTGTCAAATTATATATGCCCAAAGTAGTTATGTCAAATAACACTCAACGTACTAAGTATGAAAATTGTACAACCAAATGTCTAAAATTAAAAAGGGGAAAAGGAATGGCCTGCTATATAGAACAGAAAATTGTATATAATAATTGGCACATCACTCTACCAATGGGATGGTTCTATACCTGTGAAGGAATAACTTACAATTATATTCCAGCCAATATGTCTGAGACTCATTGCTGCCTGAGTCAGCTAGCTGTAATCTTGCCAGAAAGAACTGATTTGATTCTGCCAAATAGAACTAGACACTGGTCACCTTATACTATACTAGGATGTGATGATGATGCAGGGCTCTTGACAAATGCTGAGGTGATACCTATGATAGCCTCTGCAATAGCCCAATCTGCTATAGGGATTCATGCAGAGAAAGCAGTACAAAAATTGGCATATAAAGTAATTAAAGAGTTGAATGCCACATCATCAGCCTTGGCATTAATTAACCAAGAGGTACAAGAACAAAGACAAGTTATCCTTGGTAATAGAGCAGCAATAGACTATTTGTTGCTTTTCCATCATCAAGGATGTGAAAAGATTAAAAGCATGTGTTGTTTCAATTTAACTGATAATAGCCCAGGAATAGAGGACAGAATAAAGCAATTAGAAAGCTTAGCTGACAAAGTACATGATGAAAATGTAGGATGGGATTTATTCCAATGCCTAACTAGTTGGTTGCAAATATAAAATAGTTAAAACAAATTTTCCTTGTTGCTATAGCCATGAGTTCATGCTTAATTTTGTCCTGCTGCTGTATACAATGGATGCCCATTTTCATACGTAAGATTACATAAAGATATAAAATCAGTAGGGAATGTGAGACCTGACTGAGCTAAAGTGATTCCATGTTGGACGAGTAACGGCCCCAGAGGCCACTGTGTACCACTCCCCTTTGCAGTTGCAGCCCATTTGAACCTTTGCTTAGGAATGTTAAGACTGCATAACTTTATGTAATCTTTACTGCATAACTTTGTGATCTTAAATTCCTAGCCCCAACTGTGAATAATGTGAGTCAATGGGTAAATGCTTAAGAGTTCTGGAAAATGAGATAAGATCTGTGCCATATACAGAGACCCAAAGTGAATTGTTTTACTGCTTGCTTGTCCGAAATGCCTTAGAGACCCCCCCCAAGCATCCTTTAATCATCAACGTGTGATTGCTGAATACGTGACTGCAGACCACTGGCAGACCAGTAGCCTTTGTCCCCTGCCTCCAGGCTTTGAATGATAAACCCCCTTATCCCTCTTATAAAAAGGACCTCAGCCCCTGAGCTGGTGCCTCTCTGAGCTACTCGGCTCTGGGAGTGCCCTCTGGCCAGACTAATAAAGGTCTGTTTCCTTTCCAATGTGTCCAGTGTGTTCCTTCCTGGGTGAATCTTGTGGCTGTCGAGCTCTTCAGAGCAGTAATTTAGAGCTCTTCGGAGTGGTAGTAATGTAAGAGCCTGACTGAACCAGAGCGGCTCCATGTTGACCAGCAAATGACCTAGAGACTGTCGCTC
This sequence comes from Fukomys damarensis, assembly GCF_012274545.1. NCBI lineage: Eukaryota > Metazoa > Chordata > Mammalia > Rodentia > Bathyergidae > Fukomys > Fukomys damarensis. Next base: position 17,408,326 of record NW_022900927.1, read on the forward strand.
CCCCCATCCCTTATAGGATAACTAATGATTAATTGTGAATTGTTAGGTAACTGCTTTGAAGTAGCTGGGAAACTAAATGGAAACTGCAGTGAACACAGAGACCCAACACAAATCACGCCACTCCTTACTTGCCTGTAGTTGAATGTTCTGAACATTATAATCTAAGTTGTAAATGGAATAATGGATAATCGATCTGCTGATCATTAGTATGTGATGGTCAAGTATATGCTTGATGACCACTAGCTCAGATCAACTGATACTTTGCCTTTGTCCTCTTCCTGTAAATTTTAAGTGTAAACCCCCCCTTAGCCCTATATAAAACGGCCTCTGTTTCTGAGCTAGCCACCTCTCTGAGCTACTTGGCTTGGGGAGTGCCATCTGGCCAGACTAATAAAGGTCTATTTGCCAACTTGCCTGGTGTATTCCTTCCTGGGTGACTCTTGCTGTCCCACGAGCTCCTGGAGCCTCGCTGAGCTTCTGAGCCCAGCATCGTGGAAGCCTCTTGGCTGTTAATGCTCCAGGAGTAAAAGTGAGACTTAAGTCTTACAGTAAGGCCTTAGGTCTTACACTTCTATTCTTTTTATTCTTTTACCCATATTTCTTCCATTCCCTTTCTCCTCTCCCTCTCTTGTTCCCTTCCCATTTGAACATTTTCTTGCTACTCCCAATATCTATCATCCATTTTGGTCCTTATTTATCCTTTCAGTTTCTTGCACAAGAAAGAAACAATGCAATAATTAAACATGTATGTCCAATTTATTTCACTTAAGCACAAGGACCCTAGTTTGATTCCTGGTACCAAAAAAAAAAAAAAAAAAAAAAAAAAAAAAAGATTCAATATATTTCACTTAAATTATCTTCTCAAGGTGCACCCATTTACCTATAAATGTCTCAGCTTTATCTTTTATGGCAGAGTAGTATTCCATTATATATAAAAACCACATTTTCTTTATCCTTTCATCCATCAAAGGGCACTTGGGCTGTTTCCAAGATTTAGCTATTACAAATTGTGCTGCTATGAACACAGATGCACATATATATCTCTGTGGTAAAGTGCTTTTAATTCTTTTGGGTTTGTAGAAAGGGAATAGCTGCATTAAATGGAACCTCTAGTTTCCATTTTTTTTAGAAATCTCTACCCTGATTTCCATATTAATTGTACCAATTTACACTCCTAAAAATAATGGAAAGGGTTCCTTTTCCCCCACAGATCTATCAGCATTTGTTATTGATTGATTTGATGATAGCCATTCTTTCTGGAGTGAGATGGAATCTCAGTGTTATTTTGTTTTTGATACCAGGATTGAACATGGGACCTTGTGCTTGCAGGCAGGTGGCAAAACCACTGAGCTAAATCCCTGGTCCCTCAGTGTTATTTTAATTTGCATCTCATGAATGACCAGTGATCTTGAACATTTTTTCATATATTTATTTGCCATTTCTACTTCTGCATCTGGGAAGTGTCTTCATTTCAGATGCCCATTTTAGGAGCCGGGCATGGTGGCACATGCCTGTAATCCCAGCACTCAGGAAGCTGAGGCAGGAGGATTGCTGTGAGTTTGAGACCAGCCTGGGCTACATGTGAGTTCTAGGTCTGTCTCAACTACATAGTGAGACCCTGTCTGAAAAAATCCAAAAAAAAAAAAAAAAAAAAAAAAAGAAAGAAAGAAAGAAAGAAATGGGTCGAGTTTCAATCTTCAGCAAGTGGAAACCCAGTTTTTCCAGCACCATTTATTAAAGAGGTTATCTTTCTTCCAGTGATGGTATCTGTCTCCTCTGTCAAAGATAAGGTGGCTGAGTATGTGTGGAGTTGTTTCTGCATCTTCCAGTCTGTTCCATTGATCTTCAGGTCAATTGCCAGTACCACACTGTTTTTATCATAGTAAAGCTGCATACAATTCACTTTTTAGTCTATTTTAAACTTCCTTCTTTTCCTTCTCATACCCTAAAATATAGTCTCCAGGAGAAGATAACATCCATGCCCTTCATGCTGCCAAGAAGCACTCTAGCTGAGTGTCTTGCATCTAATGACCAATCTCTAGTGGACTGGTCTATGCTGGTGAACTCTTCATTAAAACAGTCACCACTGGGTATGGTGACATATGCCTATAATCTCAGCATCTAGGAGACTGAGGCAGAACAGCTTGTACAACTTAGTGACTTAGTGAGATCCTGTCTCAACATAAAAAATAGGAAATGGCTGTGAATGTAGCTCAGTGCAAAGATGTCATACTATGTAACTGAGAAGGCACAGAGGATGAAGATTACTTGGAGGTAAGATTAAATTACTGAGAACCCCGAGGGACCATACCTTAGCCATAAGTGAGCCTCAGGTGTGGTGGTCCAGCCATCACAACACAAAATAGTCTGAGTTGGGGAGTGAGGATTGAGAAAGGAAAGAACACTCAAGCCTGAGTGGAGACCAAGAGAAGTCTAATTTATTTTACAGAAACAGCTCTTTTTAAAGGCACATCAACAGGAAGCACCAAGCAATTATTTTTATCTTATGCAAAAGACCGGATTTCCTGACTCTTACAGATAATATCAGATCTTTGGCTATCTCTTTGAGTTCCTCTTATCACAGGGTCAAAGAACAAACAAGTTTAACAAACAGTGTCCTTGAAAAGGAACAAATGTTACATAGATTGCATCAATGCCTTAACTGTAGAGGAAGAAGTTATTTTTCAAATGTCAAAACCCGTGGGCTATGACGGGCCCCCACACTCAGGGAAACAGCAACAAATTGAGGCTTCTTTGGTTATTTATTTGTAATTCATGGATAGGAGACCAAGACAGAAGAAAAGCATTTTGCACATATTGTAAAGGAATTTTTGTCAGAGGACAGGGCCACAATGGGATGATTTGTAACATGACACATTGACCTAGTTTAGGTAATCTTATCAGGGCAGAGGGAACACAATGGCCAAAGAAAACATCTCTGATCACTTGTTCTTAATTATACTGACTGTTGTCCTGCAGATTTGGGTCTAAACTAATCACGTATCACAGGAACATGGGAATTGTTCCAAGTTGCCCTCCTTATTGCACTCAGGTTCATTCACTCAGGTTCATACCCAAAATTTACCCTTTTTTGTTTTATCATTTAGATTGGGCAGAGGTGGGGAGAATAAAGTTTAGAAGGGTATTGGACTCAATGGAGGAAGGTCATGATGGCTTCCACACCAAGGGTCTGTTGGAACAACATATAAAGGCATTCTTAGGACTGCAAGAAAGAGCATCCCCCGCACCCCCCCAAAAAAAGATTATTCCAATAGCTATAAGAATCCAACTGTGAAGAGAACCAATGTTTAGGATGTAGCAGTGGGCCTTATCATTGAAATGCTCCAAAGCAATGCTGAGATCCTCCATTTGTAGTTTATGAAGTTGGGCCTGAAGCTGGCCTTGGAGATTAGTGATATCTGTGTCCAAATTTGCATTAAAGGCAGCATGGAGAAGGCATTGCATCTCTTCCCAAGATTCAGAATGATTAAAAGGAATAGCAGTGATACACATTGAGTGATACCCAGCATCACAACTAAGATGACTACATGTGCGTATTGCTTATTGTTGCTCATTGAACCAGCTGACAGCAACCCCAAGGGCATCAAGTCTTTGTAGAATTTCTCTGTCAGTGTTAGTTTGAGTCAATTCTGAGGTAACATTTTGGAAATAGCTCCAGTTATATCTTGAGCAGTTTGGATAGAAGGAGTCAAGGTGACTGTTGCATTTATGGCTGTTGCAGCCAATGTAGTAGCTGCAATAAATAATAGTTGTGCTGGGGACTTAGCTCAGTGTCACCACACCTGCTTCAAAAGCACAAGGTCCTGAGTTTGATCCCAGTACCAAAAAAAGAAAAAACAGTTGTAATTAGAATGCCCAGAATATTTTTTTCTGATATGCTGAAGTGCTAAGGTTATTTGCTCAAGAGTGGAATGTAGGCCAGGAATTCAGCTCAGTGGTTCTGCCGCTTGCCCTGCAAGCACAAAGTCCCAGTACCAAAAAAAGAGTGGAATGTACCATCCATTCTCAGGTGAGACTAATGGGGAGCCATGCTTTGGCTCAGTGTCTGAGTATCATAACGTGTAATATTCATTTGAGAAATATTATTTGTAAGAGAAGGCATTAACCAGATGGTGTTAGTAGACAAGGAAATATTAAAGTGTTTCAAAGGGTCTATAATGATTAAAGGAAGTATATTTGGTTAGCTTGGGTTCTTGATTAATGGGGGCTAGAATATGATCTGGACCAGAAGTGCAGATCATAAAGTGGTCAGAAGTATTATGGACAGTCCATCAGAGCTTATCTATGTGTTGATAATGATCAATTCTAATAATATGAAAGAAGAAGGGAATAGCTAGGTATCAGAGTAATGTCTTGATAGGGAAAAGTAAATGTCTGCCAGGGATTTAGCTCAGCAGTTCAGTGGCCTGCCTTGCAAGCACAAGGACCCGAGTTCAATCCCCGGTACCCAAAAAAAAAAAAAAAAAAGTCTGAAGAGAGGCAAAATAAAGGCCCAAAGAAGCCTAGAACTTTATGAAGGTGATACACCTTAGTAATTACAAGGCAAAGCATAATTCCAGGTAGTAATTCTAATACTCTAATATTTGAATAGATACTGTAATGTCATCAAATTATGAGATCTCCAATTTTCTAGGTTTGGTTATAAGCAAGATGAATAATGGAGTGGTTGGTGGATGGATATGAAATCCACTTTAAAGCTAGGCCATCTCCTATATATCGTATACTATTGGGGATGAAAGGGACCATAATAACTACTATCAGTGGTAATGATGGCTATGCATAACGGAGACTTCAGCCAGGAAATACCATATGTGGGGTAACAGGTATTGTCCACTGAAATAGCCAGAGTGGCTTTAATACTCTCACAATCCTTTATGGGGATCAGGAGGTAATAGTTAAGCTTGGCATGTACATGAGATGTCTTTGGAGGAAAAAAGTGTTTTGATCTCCCTATGTAATTATGTTAAAGATGGGAGAGGTAGGATGATAGGCCGAATACATCATGTCACTTCTTTGAAGTTTATATGTCAGCAAACTTAGAAAGATAAGGAGCTTTTTACTTGTGTAATTTTGAAGTTATAAGTGACTTGCGTGATCACTGCAAGAGAAATAGGTTTTCAGGTGTGAAGAGAATTCTTATGCTTTGCAGCATCTTACTTGGTGCCTCATAGTAGAGGACAGCCATTGCAGGAGCCAAAGAGGGCCTGTGGATGACAAAACAGATGCATATCCCCTCCCCATGTTAAGAATTATGTTGGACCCAGGCATTGTGGGCCCAATAACAGTAAAGGACCAATGGTTTGGGCATGTCTTTTGTGAGAATGAAATGTTTCTTTACTGCAGTGAAACCTTCTGAATCACAATTTTAAAAATTTAAAATAAATAGTGCTTTCAATATTTGTTCTTAAAAAAAAATACTTGTTCTTGTGGAGGGACCTTCTCCATCATACTACCCTTTTTCATTTTAACAATTGGTCCTTAAGGAGCCCATTGGCTCATTCCTCTATTGCTTGACCTACTGGGTTATAAGGTATACCTGTGATGTGTTTAATATTCTGAAATTGAAAGAAAGATCAAAGAGAATTGGAAATATAGGCAGTGTCATTATCCATCTTAATTTGTTAAGGCAGTCTCATCCAGAAAAACATGAAAGTAAATGGCATACTATAAAGATAGGTATCTGTATATCTATATACCTATATCTGTATTTCGCCCCAAATTGTATACACACTTCAGGAAAAGAAAAATTTGTATAAGTATTTTAATACTAAATTTATTGAGAGAGCATAAGATTAATACAAGAGACCTGTGATCACTACAGTTACAAAAGGTGCTTATAGTGGTGGGCATGAGCTTCCAGATATTTACCAGTATGGTGAACTGCTGCTTGGGGAACCTTGGTCATTGAAATTGCTGCACATTCATTATGTTTTTTTTTTTTTTTTTTT
>NW_022900927.1:17414348-17420993 GCF_012274545.1 Fukomys damarensis
TTGCTGCACTCATTATGTTTTTTTTTTTTTTTGACAGGGTCTCACTTTGTAGTTCAGGCTGGCATTAAACTATGTAGCCCAGGTTGGCCTTGAACTCACTGCAATCCTCCTTCTTCAGCCTCCCGAGTGCTGGGATTACAGGCTTGCGCCCCCATGCCTATATGCACATTCATTTTCAATTGCTTCTCTAAGGGTCATCAGTTTAGTGGGTTTTCTGCAATATATGATATCCTCTAGCTTTCCCCATATGAGGATCATACTATTTTTCTTTTCCTGAAGTATGTATACATTTTTTACACTTGATCTTAGTTAAATTGCTGAGAAGTGATGTGTATACATTTTTAAGGCAGATTCTACATATACCTAGAGTAGATATTTATAGAAATATATTTGTTTATCAAAAAGGTTACGGTGCATTAGCCTTTTGTCAAATATGACTTTGTAAGCCATGAGGATTTACACCTGTATAAGGAACAGATTATACCTGTTTTTGGCAATTGGGGCAGGTATGAATGATTTCTTGGGTCTGTTTACATGTAATATTAAAATAAAATGAGTGTTTTAGCATATTGGTGAAAAAAATTGATCTGAAGCAAGAGCCTCTTTTAAAGAGGTAGTCAGTGCGACACTCATAACTAGTGTTAGTGTGAGTGTTGCCCTCCACTAGGGGGCCAGGGAGACTAGAGTGAGAATGTGAGTAATATAAACAGTTGCAGTGTGGTGTCTAATCATTTTTGTAGATGCCTAAACATATAAAACAGAATTTTATCATTACCATTATGCATAAGGATGGTTTCAATAACCTGTAGGGTTCTCGCAACATAAACTGAATCAGTGACAAGATTGAGCAGTTCATTAGAGAACTGCTGTGGTTTTGTTTGTTTGTTTATTGGTATATTTTAGGTATACAATACAGTTATATTCATCATTGGGATCTTGCACTTTTACATGATGTATCTTGGTTCTTATTTTTTCCCCAATCCCCAGCCCTCCCTTCACCCCCTCCACTGAGAACTGTTATTTTTTTTATCAATCATGGTTGTCCTAGAAGGTGGATCTCTGTAGAATGTTAGCAGATAGCATGTATAGAGCTTTATAGAGAAAACTTGAGATCAAGGGCAACATAACATATTAGCACAACAATCATGACAACATCATTATATTAAGTGACATGAAGAAATTTTTACCCAAATTTGTGATTTTTTTAAACAGTCTCATGAAAATAATGTATCTAGCTATAGATATATTTTATGTGTTATTGTTTGGACTGTATAGTATTTGAGCATCCTTAAATGTTTTCAGCCTTGAAAGAGTATATGTATTTTTTGGCTGCCTATGTTGGATTGCCGTGTATACTTTATCACTAATAGCTGGAGCACAAGAAGGAAAAACCAGATATTTGACTTTAAAAGTTTAGCATCATAAATAGTTTTAGGCCAGGAGTCACCAATATGATGAGATGGCTTTTAGCTTTGTATCTTCAAAGACCTGTACATTAGGAATATATATGTTTTATCCATCATAAATTCAGTAGTAATAGATGTTACAAACCAGAGTATAAGAGGCTGAAAAGGCAGCTTTGTCTTGTGTTGTGTCATTGTCCAATTTAAGCATCTCTGCTAGTCATGCAGAAAAGCCATTGTTTACTATTAATCTCAGAAATGGGAATTATGGTCTTTGTCTAAAAGCATCAGTTGAACTGAGGAGTAGAGACCTGGGGAAGAGTGTCAGAACTGAAAAAGGGATTCACAGATGTGCACATAATCACTGTAGAAAAAGAGTAGTGACATAGGGTACTGTGGTGCATGTGTATAATCCTGGCACTCATGTCACAATTTTCAGGCAGCCACATCACTAGCTGCTGTGTCAAAAACAAACAAGTGTGGCTAGGGATGTAGCTCAGTGGTTCTGGCAACTGCCTCACAAGTACAAGGACCTGAGTTCAATCCCTGGTACCAAAAACAAACAATCTAACAAGGGAACAAATAAACAAAGAAGTGATTTTTTAAAGAGTGTAATTGAGGGTTGAACCCAGGGCTTTTGTACTGAGCTACATCCTCAGCCTTTTTCACCCTTTTTAAGAGAGGGTCTCAGTAATTTTCCCATGTTCAGTTGAGCTCTTGCCTCAGCCTCCCAGAGTTCTGAGACACCTGGCTCAGTATGCTCACAATGACTCACCCACAAAAACCAGGAAAGAGAACAAATTCTGCCTAGCAATTCCAAGTACATGATTACAGCGCTAGCACCACCCCCGCCCCCCCAAAACAAGGAAATTTCTTTTAAACATCACATGGTGGTATGCACCTATAATCCAAGATGCTCCAGAGGGTGCAACAGGAGGATTTCTTGAGCTCATGAGTTTGACACCAGCATGGACAACATAGCAAATTTCCACCTTAAAAAAAAAAAAGAAGACATCTACAGATTGTGAATGTGAATGTGATCTAACAAGTGATTACCAAAATTATAAATCCTCTGTGATAAAAGAATAAATAAGTAAAGTACTGTGTATGAATAAACCAATCAGATATCCAGGAGGTTTAAAAATTTTATTGATATATGTCGGAGAAGTGACAAGTTTAAGGACAATATTTCAGAACTAGAAGATAATGATGCCTTCAGAGACCAACTATTCAAAGATACCTTAAAAGCAGCATGAGAACATGAAAGAATGTATCCACAAGGTGCTAACACTGCTAGATAATGCAAAGAAGATTAATCTGAATGTAATTGGAAGGAGTAAAAATCAGAAGACACCAGTGGCATTTGTTTTAAAAACTCTGTTCAAAGAAATAATGGCAGAAAACTTGCTAAACATAAGGGGAAAATAAACATATACATAGTTAAGTGAGGCATAGTGCAACCCAAATAACTATAACTGTAACTATACAAAAGAGAATTTCTCAGCACCACCTTATATTCAAAGAATTTATATTCAAAGCAGATGTCCATCACAGAGACAAAAATCTTAAAAGGTGTTAGAGAAAGGCAATATAAATCTCATATAAAAGTAAACCCATTAGAATTACAGTAGACTTCTTGACACAAACTTCAAACACTAGGAAAGTCTTACAATGAACTGTTTCAAACCCTAAAAAATAGCAATATCCAACCGTCATTTATGTATCCTTCAAAATAGATGCAGAAGTCGTGCATGGTGGCTCACACCTGTAATCCCAGCACTCGGGAGGCTGAGGCAGGAGGATCACTGTGAGTTTGAGACCAACCTGGGCTACATAGTGAGTTCCAGGTCAGTCTCAACTACATAGTGAGACTCTGTCTCAAAAAAACAAAAAACAAAAACAACAACACAACAAAAAAAATGGATGCAGAAATAAAGTATTTCTACATAGAGGGACACTTCAAGAAATTCATGACCACCAACCAGCATTCCAAAAAATCTTGACAGTACCCTAGAGAGACAATGAGACCAATAACGTCAATAATTAACACTGATTAATATGCCTGGTACAATGAGCAGCTAAACAAAAGGAAAAAAATGAAATCGGCTGGGCGTGGTGGAGCATGCCTGTAATCCCAGCACTTGGGAGGCTGAGGCAGGAGGATCGCTGTGAGTTTCAGACCAGCCTGGGCTACACAGTGAGTTCCAGGTCAGTCTCAACTACATAGTGAGACCCTGTCTCAAAAAAACAAAAAACAAAAACAACAACACAACAAAAAAAATGGATGCAGAAATAAAGTATTTCAAAAAAAAAAAAAAAAAAAAAAAAACAGACAAGATCACTACATATTGGTTAAGGGAACAATTCAACAAGAAAAGATAACAATTATAAATACACATGCGCCAAATACCGCCATGCCCAACTTCATAAACAAGCACTAACAGCCACATAAAATCAGGTAAACACCAATAAATAGGGGTCCTGAGTATACCACTGTCACAAATCGATCAGTAGACAATCAACACAGAAATGTCAGAGTTGAATTAAAGTTGTAAACAAATGAATTCAACAAGAAAAGATAACAATTATAAATACACATGCGCCAAATACCGCCATGCCCAACTTCATAAACAAGCACTAACAGCCACATAAAATCAGGTAAACACCAATAAATAGGGGTCCTGAGTATACCACTGTCACAAATCGATCAGTAGACAATCAACACAGAAATGTCAGAGTTGAATTAAAGTTGTAAACAAATGAATATAATAGATATCTATAGAGAGTTCCATTGAACAGCAACATAATACACATTCTTCTGAGTAGCACATGGGACTTTCTGGAAAATAGACTTCATACTAGCCCATAGAGCATGTTTAAACAAATGTAAAAGAATCGAAGTTATCCCTGTATATTATCAGATTACACTACATGCTTCTAGAGATCAATGGAAAAATAAACCACATTAACTATGCAAACACATGCAAATTGAATCATCAATGGGTCACAGATGAAATGTTTTAAAAAATCAGACAGTTTAAACAGTCAATCAACAAAACAAGTAAGACGTACTAGAACCCATGGAAGACCATAAAAGCCATCCTAAGAGGGAAGTTTATAGCAGTGATTCTCACATAAGAAAAAGAGCAGCCACCTGCCTCACAGCATAAGGACCTGGGTTCTATCCCCAGTACCAAAAGAAAACAAGAAAAACAGAGCAAGCACAAATAATTTAATGGTGCACCTCAAGGTCCCAGAAAAACAACAATCCAAATCCAAAGCTAGTACAAGAAAGGAAATTATAAAGATCAGAGCAGAAATCAATTAAACTGAGATTAGATAATACAAAAAGGAAGTAAAGAGTTCTTTGACATAATAAGTAAAATGGATAAATCCTTAGCTAATCTCATCAAAACAAGGAAAGAAAAGACTCAAATTCATGCAATTAGAAATGAAAAAGTTAAAAACCACAACAGATTCTGTGGAAATCCAGATCATTAGTAAATACTTTGAGAACCTGTACTCTAAGAAAATGGAAAATTCAGAAGAAATGGATAGATTCCTAGATATATATGAACTATCAAAGCTGAACCAAGAAGATATGAAAATCTTAAATTATCCAATATCAGTCAAAGAAATTGAAGAATTAAGGGGCCAGGGATTTTGGTTCCATCTCCCGCCTCACAAGCCAAAGGTCCCGAGTTCAATCCCTGGTACCCACCCCCCCAAAAAAAAGAAATGGAAGAATTAATAAGAAAATTACCAATTAAGAAAAGCCTAGGTCCCAGTGGGTTCACTGATGAATCATTTCAAGAACTTTAGAGAAGGTTTAATGCCCATAATCCCCATACTCTTTAATGAAATTGAAAGGAATGCAGTACTCCCAAAGTTACTGTTGCAAGCAAGCATCATGCTGATTCCAAAACTAGACAATGACCCAACCAAAGTGAGAACAATAAACAATAGGCCAATCTCCTTAATGATCATAGAGGCAAAAATCTTCAGTAAGATACTGGCAAGTAGACTGTAGCAAAGCATCAAAAAGATCAAACACTATGACCAAGTGAGCTTCATTCCAGGGGTGCAGGAATAGTTCAACAAATAAATAAATGGAATATATTACATGAACAGAAGCAAGGTCAAAAATCAAACAATCATCTCAATAGATGCAGAAAAAGCATTTGACAAAATCCTACATCCATTCATAATTAAATATCTGAAGAAAATAGGTATATATTATGGCCTGTATCTAGATGTCCCTACTAAAGCCTCATGCACTCATAGGTGGGGATTTTCAGAATCGGCTGGATCTAGGGTATGTGAATGTGGTGGACTAAGGGTGTGTGAATATTGGTTAAAGTGTGATAACTAAATTAGTCCACTGATTTGTTTAGCATAGATCTGGGTGTAGATAATGGGAAGTCTCAAGCTGGGTGTGGGTGGCATCACCCAAAAGGCTTGTAACCTGGATGGGATAAAAAGGAAAGGGCTGCTTCTTTGCTGCTTCCTGCCTGCCTTGACATAGACTGTTCCTTCTGTGCCATCCCCTCTGCCATGGTATTCTACCTTGGAGCCAGCTATGAAGTGAGACCTCTATAAACTGTGAGCTGAAATAAACCTTTCTTCCTTTAACTTGTGAGTATTGAGTATTTTGTTTCAGCAATGAGAAAAGTAACTAAAACAGCATAGAAGTTCTTTATCTCAATCTGATAAAGCCATCTATGACAAACCAGTGGCCAACATCATATTAAATGGAGAGAAGCTGAAAGCTTTCACTCTAAAATCAGAATGAGGGCAATGATCTACTCTCACCACTCCTATTCAAGATAGTTCGCAAAACATTAGCCAAAGCAATTAGACAAGAGAAAGACATAAAAAGGACACGGAGAGGAAAGGAAGATATTATATTATCATTGTTTGTAGATGACATGGTCATATACAGAGAAGACCCCAAAAATTCCACCAAATGATTCTTAGATTTTATAACTAAATCCAGTAGCAGAGCAGAATACAAAGTCAATATTCATCACTCAATAGTGTTTCTCTACAGGAATACTAATCTCAGAGAGAAATATCAGGGAAGAAGTACATTTCACCATAACATCAAGAAAAATGAAATACTTAGGAATGAACCTAATCAAGACAGTCAAAATGACCACACCTCCCAAACTGTTACACAGATTTACCACAATCCCAATCAAAATAACAACATTCTTTTTTTTTTTTTTTTTTTTTTTTTTTT
>NW_022900927.1:17421110-17426316 GCF_012274545.1 Fukomys damarensis
GATTATAGGCGTGTGCCACCACACCCAGTAACAACAGCATTCTTAACTGGATATATCAATCCTAAAATTCATATAGCACCAGAAGAGGCATCACAGTCCCATACCTCAAGTTATATTAAAGAGCTATAGTGATAAAAACAGCTCAGTAAACCAAGTGTGGTGGCACATGCTTGTAATCCCAGCATTGGAGAAGCTGAAGCAGGAGGAGCAACAGTAAATTTAAGGCCAGCTTGGGATACATAACAAGACCCTGTCTCAAAAACAAACAAGCAAATAAACAAATAGGAAAACAGCATGGTATTGAGGAAAAAAACAGGTTTATGAACCAACACAACAGGATAGATGATGCAAAATCATCTCTACTCAGCTACCTTATCTTTGACAAAGGGACCAAATATTTTTGTTAGAGAAAAGATAGCTTATCTTAAAAAATGGTGCTGCGAAAACTAGTTATCCACCTGCCAAAGATTGAATTTATTTATTTATTTTTGGTACCGGGGATTGAACTTGGGCCCTTTTGCTTGCAAGGCAGGCAGAGGAACCTCTGAGCCAAAATTCCAGCCCAAAGATTGAATTTTGACCCATCTCTCTCACACTGCACCAAACTAAAATAAAAATGGAAAAAAGGTCTAAATATTAGAATAGAAACAATCTGCTGGAAGACACCATAGATAATACTCTTGAATACATAGTTATAGGCAAAGACTTTCTAAACAGAACCCCAGTTACACAAGAAATAATATCAAGAATCAACAAATGAGAAATTATCAAATTAAAAATTTCTGCACAGCAAATGAAAATACCAACAGAATCAAGAGACAACTTACAGGCTGAGAAAAAAATTTTTCAGCTACTTCTCAGAGGACTAATATCTACAATATATAAAGAACTTGAACAAATTAGATTCCCAAATTTAAAGACCCAATCAAAAAATGAGCACCTAAAATGAACAGACACTTCTCAGATAAAGAAATGCAAATGGGCAATAAAAACAAAAGACATCACTAACTATTCAAGAACTGCAAATTAAAATAACAGTGAAATTCCATCTCATTCCAGAAAGAATGGCTATCATCAAGAAATCAAATAACAGCAAATGCTAGTGAGGCTGCAGGGAAAAGGAATCCTTATCCATTGATGGGAATGTAAACTAGTACAACCACTACACTATGGAGATTCCTAAAAAAAAATAAAAGTAGAAATTCTTTTTTTTTGTTTTTGTTTTTTGAGACAGGGTCTCACTATGTAGTTGACACTGACCTGGAACTCACTGTGTAGCCCAGGCTGGTCTTGAACTCACAGCGATCCTCCTGCCTCAGCCTCCTGAGTGCTGGGATTACAGGCGTGTGCCACCATGCCAGGCTTCCATTGTTTCTCTTTTTCTTGCACTCATTTCCCTAACAGATGACATCTTGCCCTTCAGGTATAGCTTGGCAACTTTGGAGACCTTCAGCACACAGAGGACATTTGAATACAGGACTCTACAATGGTTATCTCATTGGCCAATACTGTCAGTGCATAATGGCTTTCGCTTGGTTATTTTTGTTTTGCTGCATTTAGAAGGGAACCCAGGGCCTTGTGCCAGGCAAGTGCCCTGACCCTGAGCCTCACCCCCAGGGTGCTAACTGAGTCTTAATAGGGACAAGTGAGAGTCCTTTCTCAGGTGTCTCTGAAGTTCTTTGTGTCACCCTGTCACAGGTTTACTACCCATGAATCTATAACAAGATGCTGAAAATGACTTTGAATCAGGAATTAATGACAAAACCTGAGGTAAAACAGAACAAAGACAGGGGAGTTTTGAAGAGAATTACCCACCCTTGGATAAATGCTGCCCTGGGCTGCTGTCAGATAGTTTGAGCAGTGTCTGTACCAGTGATCACCCCTTCCACTCCAGTCCATTAAAATAGGGGGTTCCCAGCAGATGAGAGAGCTGGCCTGAGCTGCTTTTGGTTGTGTGGCCCTACTCTCCCTCCCAAAGTGAAGGGAGAAGACTTCAGTAGTGTAAGGATCAGGAGGGAATGGACATCACTGGAGAACCCTCGTAGGACCTATGAGCCAGCACAGTGTTGGCGAAATGGAGCGAGACTTATAGTAAAACTGAATCTTGTGTCCTGATCAATGTTGTTCTAGGCAACACAGACAAAAGCCCCCAAGAACATCCAGTATTTATTAAATACAATCTTGAGAAGGAATAGGGAGCTAGGGAGCTTTGAAGTCATCTAGTGAATCACTGCTGAACACCTGGCATGATGGCACCAGGCAGGGCTGTAACAGAGTAGGCACTGCTTATCTTGCTAGGATAGCATAAGCCGGTACTGGGATCAGGCACAATTAGCAAGCAACCCACAAGTCAGTGAGAAGCAATAATTCAGGGGAAAGGATTTTAACTGGGGTCACACTGACCTTAGCTGCACATAATTTAGCAGGGCCCTGCAACTTCACAGACCAGGACTTAGACCTCACGGACAGCCATTAGCAAAGGAGCAACACTGGCCCAACTCTGCTACCTGACATGGCCATTTGAGCTATGCAGGGCTTCCGTCTGACTCCTGATATAAAACAGTGTAGCTGAATTAGCCACTCATAGCCCGCTAGTACTGAATGTCTCTTACACAGCAGACGCGCCAAGAGAGCCTGGGTGCCTACGAGAAGAAGCCTGCATTTGTCCCCTCAGCTGAACCTTTGTTTGGTGACACTGGTACAGAAGGAGTAGACAGGGGCAGTGGCAGCTGTCACTCTGGGCCCGGAAGGGAGACACATGTTTGGGCCTTCGCTGGCTCTGAGACACTGTTGGTCAAGTGAGGGACTGCAGGCAGGTGAAGCAAGGGATGGTGGTGGACAGAGGAGATGGGGCAGGTAGAAGGGGTAGGGTGAAAGCTGAAGCTCATGTCACTGTGGTGGAGGAAACAATAAAGCTGTCCCTTCCTCCCTACTGCCACCTCTTTCAGTTTCTTAAGACCTAACTCTGGAAGAATTGCAGGCTAATGTCCTGGTCTGTTTTGGCTGCCATCACAAAATGCCATAAGCCAGGGAGCTCATGAGGAGCAGTTCTGGAGGCTGGAAAGTCAAGATCCAAGGTATATCCACTCTGCATCTGGTGAGGGCCCTCTTCCTGGTTCCCGGGTACAGCCATCTGTACAGGAACTTCTCCAGGTGGATGGGCAGAGTTTCTCAGTGGCCTCTTGAGTAAGGGCAGTAGTCCTGCTAGGTTACCAGCCAAGGCCCCACCTGCTAACCCAGCACCTTAGGAACAGGATTTCAATGTAGGAATGAACCTGCTGAATATCTTACTGGATTCTGCACAGTAGACTGACGTG
Source organism: Fukomys damarensis (assembly GCF_012274545.1). Lineage (NCBI taxonomy): Eukaryota > Metazoa > Chordata > Mammalia > Rodentia > Bathyergidae > Fukomys > Fukomys damarensis. Next base: position 17,424,428 of record NW_022900927.1, read on the forward strand.
CTCATCATTAGTGGGAACGCCCAGCCAGCATGTCTGGCTAATGCCTGGCTATACACTCATCTGGCTCCGAACCCTCCATAAGTTGTTTAACCTCTCTGGGCACCTGTTCCTTCCTCTGTGAAATGTACATAATACATTCCACTGAATCACTGGAGGGGTCAAGTCATCTGCAGAGGCTGGCACTTGATAGGGAACAGAAGATTTGAATCCCATTTACTTGATGCCAAAGTCCATGCTTGTTACAGAGATGTATTCATTTTTAATCGTGCTTTTTTTTTTTGGTACCGGGGATTGACTTGGGCCCTTGTGCTGGCAAGGCAGGTGGCAGAAACACTGAGCCAAATTGCCAGCCCTATTCATTTCTAAAATTAATCGCATGTCACTAGGTGTTGTGACCCATGCCTATAACCCCAGCACTTGGGAAGCTGAGGTAGGAGGATTGTTGTGAATTTGAGACCAGCCTGGCCTACATAGTGAGTACAAGCCCATTGTGAACTACAAAGCAAGATGCTGTCTCAGTAAGCAGTAACAACAGAAATTAACCACATGTTGAAGTAACAATATGTTTGACAGGTATACACGTATATAATATGAAAATATATAACTAGCACTTTTACTAATTTGACCTGTTCTTTTTTTTTAGATGTAGCTACTAGAAAACATAGAATATGTTAGATGAGCATGGTGGCACACATGCATGATCCCAGCATTTTGGGGAACTAAGCCCAGCCTAGACAGTTGAGCAATGTAATAAGACCCTGTCTCAAAATAAAAATAAGAAGAAGAAAGAAGAGGAGGAGGAGGAGGAAGAGAAAAAGGGCTGGGGATGTAATTCAAAGCAAAACCCAGGGTTCAATCCTCCAGTACTAATTTTTTTAAAAAGGAAGGAAGGAAAAGAAAAATGTGGGTAACATATTATTAGTGAAGGACAACTTTACTTTGGAATTTATAATCACTTATCATTTATTTCCCTTCAAAATCTCCAACATCGGGGCCAGGGATTTAGCTCAGTGGTGCTGCTGCCTGTATGGCAAACAAAAGGTCCTGAGTTCGGTCCCTGGCACCCACCCCGCCACGCCAAAAAAAATCTCCAACATCTCACTCCCCAAACATAATCTATTTTCTTGTATATTGCCTAAAACTTCAGTAAATAAGAGGCACCGAAGACACTAACTGCTGACTGAGGCATTTGATGTGACCCTGAGATAACGGGGCACAGCAAGGTCTTGAGCTCCCACGAGACTGGAGCCACCTGGTCGTAAAAGTGTCTAAATGAAAGAACCCATTGCTAACATTTGCTCCCCTGACCCTGAACACCCCCTACTTATGGGCTACAATAGATAACTAGGCAAATCTTAAAGGTAAACTCCCCAACTGCAAAGAACTGTTACGTCTTGGATTCTGTGACTGTGATTTGAACTGTGAGAATGAACTGTAACCACCGAATGAAGTCAAGGCTGTGAAACCCTATAAAAGGAGGAGGTGTAACCCAGTGCGTCGTCGATCCAGGCACAGCTTACGTGCGATCGACCATTATCGATGTGTAAATTTGTTATTTTACTTCCATTCTGCTGCCCCTCTGTGTGTCACTTACTGATTTCTTCCATAACATAATCAAGTCAGGTAATCTAAGTGTAGAAGACCATTAGTAACAAAACTGACTCTGGAGTTGGCCAAGGGAGATTTAGATTCCAAAGAGCACATCAAAATTCTGCTGTTATCCAAGGCTCCAAAACTAAACATCCAGGCCTCCTCAAAGACAGAGGGTTTCTAGCCCAGTTCTAAACGGACCATGTGGGCTAGGGATTTAGCTCAGTGGTTCTGGTGCCTGACTCACAAGTGCAAGGACCTGAGTTCGATCCCCAGTACAAAAAAAAAAAAAAAAAAGA
>NW_022900927.1:17426697-17436716 GCF_012274545.1 Fukomys damarensis
AAAAAAAAAAAAAAAAAAAGGACCACACATTCCCAATAAATGGCCTTTCCTCTAAAAACTCTGGTGTCAAATTTGATAAACTGAAGGATTTTACATGGATTACGCGTGTGACTCATGCTTACCTACAGATGACTGTGGAGTATGGCACATATAAGGTGCTCTTGGTGCTTACTATGTATGGGTCATGACACATTGAAGATAGTCTACAGGTTGCGGGGAGGGAGGAATAAAAGCAAAAAGCAATCTTTGCAGGCCCCCCTTCCCTTTCTACTCTGTCTTTTCCCTCTGTTAAGTATTTTTTACTTCTTCATCTGCATTATAATTTGATTCTCAGATGTTTACACTTCCCTTTCTTAAAAGGACCAGTGGGAACTTGATGTCTGGCCCATACTTAAACTTTAACATCTCTGTTTCCCCTTTTCTGGTGCTGCTACATACCGATTTCCCTTGTTGGCATAGTCATTGCCCTTCCAGATCATCCCCAGGTTGAAGTTAAATTTCCTGCTCTAGAAGATGCAGTGGACTTGATATATTCTCCCAATTGAAAGTAAAAACCCACCATAAAATATCAATACCTCAGTTCCTAATTGACATTCTTCTCCCTAAGAAAGTAAGTTAAAACATAAGCTTTTCCTTTTCTGTTACCTAATCTCAGTACCTCATGCTTCCACTCACCGTGGAAGGTTGGTGTATGGACACAACACATCTTAATTCTTCTCCATCCCTTCCTCCCCTCCTTCTACACTCCCTCCCTCTCTTGACCACTCTCCCCTTTGCAAAAGTCCCACCTCCCTGTTTCCTATTATCTTTTATTTTGCTCTTTAAATTATTTATACTTTGGGGGAGTTTTGTTGTTGTTTTGGGGGGGTACCAGGGACGGAACTCAGGACCCTGAGCTTTCGGGGCAGGTGGCAGAAACACTGAGCTAAATCCCTAGCACTTTAATTTTAATTTGTATTGGTACATGTTTGCAGTATGTAATGATTACATTTACCGTGGGGAATTGGTACATGTACATAACATATCTCAATTCTTTTTAAATCCCCTTCCCTGTCTCTCCCTTCCCCCTTCCTTGATCTCTTGGTCTCCTTCCATTTGCAAAAGATTTTTCTTCCTGTTTCCTGTTACCTACCTTTTATTCTGCTCTTTAATTTATATATATTTTGGACTTCTCATATAAGAGAAAACATTTGCTATTTAAGCTTGTGTGTCTGATTTATTTCACTTAACTTTATGGTCCTAAGGTGCATCCACTTTCCTACAAATACCTCAAGTTCATCCTTCTTAATGCACAGTAGTGCTCCACTGTGTATAAAAACTACATTTTCTGTATTCATTCCTCCGGTGATGGACATACAGGCTGCTTTCAAGATTTAATAATTATGAATTGAGCTGCTATAAACATAGGTATGCATGTATCACAGTAATGTGACAACTTTAATTCTTTCAGGAAGATATCCAGAAGGGGAATGGCTGAGTCAAATGGAATTAGCTTTTTGAGGAATCTTTATACTGATTGCCATAGTGGTTGTACTAGTTTACATTCCCATCAACAATGTAGATGGGTTCCTTCCCCTTATCCCAGCCTCACCAGCATTTGTTGTTATTTGATTTCTGTTTTGTTTTATTTTGTTTTGTACTGGGGATCAAACTCGGGACCTTGTGCTTACCAGGCAGGCACTGGCACTGCTGAGCTAAATCCCTGGCCCCATGCTATTTGATTTCTTGAGGGTTGTCACTCTTTCTGGAGTAAGTAGAATTTCAGTGTTGTCTTAATTTGCATTTGTCAAATGGCCAACGTGTTTAGCATTTTTTCATGTATTTATCATCCATTTGTACTTCTTCTGAGATGTGTCTATTCATCTCAGTAGCTCATTTTTTGGTTGGATCTTTTATTTTAGAGATCCAGCTTTTTGAGTCCTTTATATATTCTAGGTATTAGTCCTCTATAACTGGCAAAGCTTTTCCTATTCTGTAGGTTCTTTTCATTCTTTTAGTTGCTTCCTTGTTGTGTAGAAGATTTATAACTGGATATGATCCCATTTGTTGATTCTTGATGTTATTTCTTACACAGTCCAGGATTGTGATGCCCCTGTTTTGTTCTTTGTTGCTCAGGAATGCTTTTGCTATTTTGGGTCTCTTCTCAGGGGCTCTAGCCTGTGTGCTCTCCATATCTATCCTTTGTAACCATGACCCACACAGTCACTATGATGGGGTCACCCCAGAAACTCTGTAGTTGTTCTGTGATTTCTGGTTCCCACAGTAGCTCAGTCTTAACAATTAAAATTTTCCCCAAATGGCTCCTGAATAATCTCAAATATGGCTGGGCCTGCAATAGATTTTTAACTCCAAAATGTCAATTTTACATGGCACAAAAGAAACTTTACAATCAAAGTAAAGGTGAGAAGAGATAAGTAAAGGATAGTAAGAGAGCAGAATTTTGGCACTGATACCTAGGACTATTCAAAGTCCAGAGAAGTTGACAGTTGTGGGCACGAGTGCTCTAATTGCTCCATAGTTGTATATTATTATAAGGTAAGGATGTTTTACTTTATTAGAGCTTGATGGCTTAGCCACTTTCCTGTTACTGGGACAAAACACCTAATACCTGTATCTTAAAGGACAGGTTTATTGTGGCTCACGATTTCGGTCCATGTTCAGCTAGTTCCAGCACAAAAAACAGGATGGGAGAGGGCCCTGGAAAATGAAGGGGTGCTCAACTCACAGCAACCAAGAGGCAGAGATATAAGGGAGGAACCAGGACAAAAATACACTCTTGGGCAGGGGATTTAGCTCAGTGGTGCCTCGCCTGCCTGGCAAGTGCAAGAGCAGGTCCTGAGTTGGATTCCCCACTACCCACTGCAAAAAGAGAATACACTCTTATAGGCCACACTCTCAGTGAACCACCTACAATTAGGGCCCATCTCCTAATAGCACATTCAGCTGTAGCCCCCATGACTCGGTCACCTTCCAAACACAGGGGCTTTGGGGGCCACTTTGGATAAAGTAATTTTTAAGATTGTTTCCTGTTGCTTTAATTCCATTCTCTTCTGAGTAAACATCTGATTTTATAAATGATTCCCAGTTACCTAAACAGAAGACATGACAAAATATATAATTTTCATTATAATATTTTCTGATAGGTGTTCTAGTTTACATGCAATTCTTTTTTGTTTATTTTTGCTTGTTTGGTTTTTTTGAGACAGAGTCTCTCACTATGTAGTTGAGACTGCCCTGGAACTCACTACGTAGTCCAGGCTGGTCTCGAACTCACAGCGATCCTCCTGCCTCAGCCTCCTGAGTACTGGGATCACAGGCATGCACCACCATGCCCAGCTACATGCAATTTTTAAAAAATGAGTGTAATTATCATGAATTGTTTGGTTATCATGGTATTCCTAGATCTGATCAATTCTGATTTCATTAACAATTTTACATTTCCACATCTGGGAGCTGGGGATCAGACTCAGAATGATGATTCTAATGAACAATTTTGCATGGCCGGGGCTCACTAGTGTAAGGTCCTGAGTTCAATCCCCAGTACCCCCCCAAAATAAAACTTACTTTGTGAACCCCTACTCAAGCCCTCCTGAGCCCCCACTGAGCTCAGTGAGCCCCTACTGATCTCAGATATGTGTTTTAATTAGCCTTTACTGTAAAACAAGCCCCCCATTAATAGCCTTCTCATTTATTGCTCCTAATTTTGAGTTTTGCAGTTAGGCCTGGCATCAGCTGAGTGAATCTTCTGGTCTTGTTCGTACACTTGGTGCTCTGTGCTACCTGCCACCTGGTGGACCGCTCACAGCCTCACCCTCGTGGTGGTTTCAGGGTAGCAGTCTGAGAGAAAGAGCAGAAGCCACATGACCTCTAGCGGTGAAATGCAGAAGTCACTTAACATCACTTCCACAGCTCATTGGTCAAAGCAAGTCACGAGACTGGCAAAGAATTAAGAGACGGGTAGGCAGATGCCATCTCTTTTCAGGAAGACATACAAATAATCCTCCACAACCTCTACCACAAATTCACCAACTGCCCTAATAATATTCTTTACTAAAAAAACAGATGGGGGCAGGGGGTTTAGTTCAGTGGTTCCGCTGCCTGCCTTGCAAGTACAAGGGCCCGAGTTCAATCCCCGATACCAAAACAAAACAAAACAAAACAACAGATAGGATTCACTAATCAGACCCAATGTAGGAACAAGCAGTGTATTTAGATGTCTCATGGTTTTAGTAACCTTTAAACAATTCCTAAAGAATCCAAACAATCTAAAACAATCCCTTGACTCCTCTCATTCTTTCATTGCATTGGAAATTTTTGAAGTTTATTTTTTGAATTGACATTTGGGAATGCACAATATGTCCCTCAGTTTGGGTTTGCTTGATATTTCCTTGTGATTTTTTTTTTCTTTTTATTTAGTTTATTGGTACAATCTAGGTATACAATACAGTTACATTCATTATTGGGATCTTGTACCTTTAAATGATAGATCTTGATTCTCATTTTTTCCCTTGTCCCTGCCCTCCCTTCACCCCCTCCTTCCCTCCCCGATAACAAACACTTTATTTCCATTTTTTTCATTTTCTCATATTTTTTTCCTCTCCCTTATTACCTTTCCGCCACCCTTCCCACTTTCCCTACACCTTTAGCCCTTTACTTCCTATTTCACAGTATTAATTATCTCATTAGGATCCTGTGTACTATTATAGTTTTTCACACCACAGAAACTGTTCGGTATTTCAGTTAAAGAAATCTCTAGGGCCAGGGATTTAGCTCAGTGGTTCGGTGGCCTGCCTTGCAAGCACAAGGACCCAAGTTCAATCCCTGGTACAAAAAAAAAAAAAAGAAATCCCATTAAAAATAGGGAATCCTAAAATAAAACTAAAAAGTAAAGTAAAAGAGAAAAGGCAATGATGTAAAATTAAAATAATCCTTAATTCTGAAGATGAAAATGGTCCCTGAACATATTTCAATTGCTTCTTGTTCTTGTAGTCTTATATTATTCTTTTCTTCATTATTTAGAGAATACTTTATTAGTTTCTGTAATCAAACCCACGTAGATATGACCTTACATATTTAATACCCCAGTGTGTTACCCCTGTAAAAATGGAAAAAAAAATGAACATTTCTAGACCAATATGGCTGTTAATTTCTGTACATTGCCAACGCAACACAGGAAATTGGGATAATTTTTTCCAAAGTTGCCATTTCCTTGTGATTTGATTCAGGCTGTTTTGACATAAACCTACATGAGAGGTATAATGATCTTTTTAATGTAGTATATCAGATTTATTTATTTATTTAGGTACCAGGGATCCAACTCAGGACTTGCAGGGCAGGCATGCTGCCACTGTGTACTACATCAGGAGGAAAAAGTGTCAGTTTATCCCACTATCTAACTCTGATCAATTGTTGTCTTCCCCATAAAATGACTATTTTTCTCTTGTATCTAATTAGCATTTGCATATTTATGTGTTCTTTCTTGTTAAACATTCATTGACTGATTATACCATCAATTTTTTGCCAGTATCAGATTTACATGTTTATTTTTAAGTCTTTATCAAATTATCATAAACACAGATTAATAGGCAGATTAATGGACCAAAAATTGTATAAAACACTTTAAAAAGTTATACAAGGGTCAGGGATTTAGTTCAGTGCCATTACCTGTCTGGTAATAGCAAGGTCCTGAGTTTGATCCCCGGTACCACAAAAAGTAATAATAATAATAATAAAGTTGTACTAAATCAAGGTATACTTTCAGGTGCACAAGCCATGCCTGATTACAATTACTTTTCTCTCTCTTTTTCTACTGTCTCTCTTTTACTTTGCACTTTATTTATATATTGGGTTTCTCATAGAAGAGGAACTATGAAGTATTTAAGCTTTTCTGTCTGATTTACTGTACATTATCCTGTCAAGGTGCATTTTTCTTACAAATGACTCAAGTTTATACTTCTTCACAACCAGTTTTCCCAGTACCACTTGCTAAAGAGGCTATCTTTGCTCCAGCAAAAGTATTTGGTTCCTGTCAAAGGTAAAGTAGCTGAGTGTGCCTAGGATTGTCTGTACATCCTCCATTCTGTTCTATTTATCCACAAATGTGATTTGTTTTGGAGTGTTTTTGTTTGTTTGTTGTTTTCTTTTTCTTTTTTGTGATGCTATGCTGTTTTTATCACAGTAGCTTTGTAGTAAAAGTTAAAGTCTGGCACTGTGATGCCCCTGCCTATGTAACACATACACTGAGACCTGAAAAACAGAAAGCTGTTTTTGTTTTGTTTTTGTTGTTGTTTTGTCTTGTTGTTTTGAGACAGGGTCTCACTTTGTAGTTCAAGCTAGCCCTGAACTCATTATGTAGCTCAGGCTGGTATCGAACTTGTGGCAATTCTCCTGCCTCTGCCTCCTGAGTGCTGAGATTACAGGTGTGCACCACCATGCTCAGCTAGAAAGCTGTTGTTTTTCTTGTTTGTTTGTTTGTTTGTTTTCTTTTTATACTGGGGATTTTGGGTCCTTGTGCTTGCAAGTCAGGCAGCAGAACCACTGAGCTAAATCCTCAGCCCTAGAAGGCTGTTTTTTTGTTTGTTTGTTTTGTTTTTGGTACCAGGGATCAAACTCAGGTCCTTGCACTTGTGAGGCAGGTGTTGGAACCACTATGCTAAATCCCCAGCCCCCTAGAAGGCTGTTTTTTAAACAGCAAGTTTCCCAGACAGAGTGGACAGTGTGTGCAGAGGTGTGGAGGTAAAAAGTACAAGGCATTTTTTAAGAGCTCAAAGAAGGCCTATGTGCCTAGAGAGCAAAAAGGTAAACATGCTCTGAGAGCCTCTAACATGTTGTGCTTAGTCACTGTTCATGAGAGAGACACCTGGTGAACAGGACTAATGAGGTCCCTGCTCCACAGGGCTGACATTTGGAGCAGAGATAGGTGTATTTGCTATGTAATCATATGGATTCAGATTACATATAAAAATTTAATTATATGTTGTGGTAAGTGCCAAGAAGAAAATAATTTATTCTGTGATATAAAGGAGCTCAAGGCCCTTTTATTATTTTTTATTCATTAATTTTATTGGTACATTTTAGATATACAATATGCTGACATTTATTATTGGGAATTTATACCTTTACATAGTATATTTTAGTTCTTTTTTTTCCCCCTCATTCCCCTGCCCTCCATTCAACCTCCACTCCTCCCTATTCACAAAGATTTTGTTTACATTTTACCCATTTTCTATTATTTCTTTCTTTCCCTTCTTTCCCCTACTCCTCCCACTTCCCCTTTGCATTTTTTCTTCCTATTTCACATTATTTATTATATATTTTGATCCTTATTTACACTTTGTTTTTCACACCAGAGAAACTATTTGGTATTTACACACGTGTGAACTATTTGTTTCACTTAGAATATGAACTCAATGTGCATCCATTTAGCTACAAAGATCTCTAGATTCTCATTCTTTACAGCTGAGTAGTACTCCATTTTATGGAGGAAAAAACACACATTTTCTTTATCCAATTTCTATTTGATGGGCAACTGGGCTGTTTCCAAGTTTTAGCTATTACAAACTGTGCCACTATGAATATGGGTATGCATATATTGCTGTGTTATCATTCTTTTAATTATTTTGGGAAGAAACCCAGCAGAGGAAAAGCTGGGACAAATGGGACCTCTAATCCTAGTTTTTGGAGATATCTCCATACTGATTTCCACAGTGGTTGCATCAATCTACACTCTCACCAACAGTGGACAAGGGTTTCATTTTCTCCACAGCCCCACCAGCATTTGTTATTGGTTGATTCTTGATAGCAGCCATTCTTTCTGGGGTGAGGTGGAATCTCAGCACTGTTTTCATTTGCATCTCTCGAGTGACGAGTAATTTGACTATTTTTTCATATGTTTGCTATTTCTACTTCTTTGTCTGAGAAATGCTTATTCATTTCAGATGCCCATTTTTGGATTGGGTCATTAAATTTGGGAGGTCTGATTTTTAAAAGTTCTTTATATATTCTAGGCAATAGACATTTGTCTGAGGAACAGTTGGTAAAATATTTTTCCCCACATTGTGGGTTGTCTCTTCAATCTACTGGTGGTTTCTCTTGCTGTGCAAAAGCTTTTTAGTAGAAAAGATCTCACTTGTTGATTCTTTGGGCTAGTTCATGTGCAAGTGAGGTTTTGGTTATGAGATCTTTTCCTATCCCAATGTCTTCAAGAATTCTATTTAACCTCTCTTCTAGCCAGTTTAGTGTTTCTGTTTTTTCTTTGTAATTTCCTTCCTTGTATGAGCTTTGAGTTTGTCCTGCTCTTCTTCTTCTAGAAGCTTGAGATTCAGCATTAGGTTGTTTATTTGAGCTTGCTCTGTTTTCCTAATATGAGTATTCATTTCTATGAATTTCCCTCTTGACTGCTTTCATTATGTCCTATAGATTCTGATATTAGCATTGTCATTTAATTGCAGAGACTGTCTGATTTCTTCTTTAATTTCCTCTGTGACTCATGGATTATTCAGAAGGGTGTTGTTCAATTTCCATGTGTTTATGAAATTCTTGTGGTTTATTTTGCTATTGATCTCCAATTTCATCACACTATGGTCTGATAATATACAAGGAACAGCTTCAATTCATTTCTACTTACTTAAACATGTTCTATGAGCAAGTATGTGGTCTATTTTGGAGAATGATCCATGTGCATCTGAAAAGAATGTGGATTCTGATTTTGTGGGGCGGAACACTCTGTAAACATCTATTAAATCCATTTTTTCAAGGGTTTCAGTTCTAGTATTTCTTTCTTTCTTTTCTTTTTTTTTTTTTTTTTTTGTGAGACAGGGTCTCACTCTGTAGTTGAGACTGACCTGGAACTCACTGTGTAGCCCAGGCTGGTCTCGAACTCACAGTGATCCTCCTGCCTTAGCCTCCCAAGAGGTGGGATTACAGGTGTGTGCCACCATGCCCAGCTTCATTGTTTATTTACCAGCTAGTCAATTTATCTATTTGTGACAGTTGGGTATTGAGGTCCCCCACTACTACTGCATTAGAGCTTATTTGAGTTTTCATGTCCATTAATATTTGTTTTATATAGTTGGGTACGCTAGTATTTGGTGCATATATATTTATGATTGTCATCTCTTCTTCTTGGATTGTTCCCTTTACAGGGATGTAGTGTCCTTCTTTGTCTCTCTTTATCAGTGTTGAAATCCATTTGAAATCCATTTGATTGAAAATAGGATAGTTATTCCTGCTTTGGGCGGGGGGGTCCTGATGCATGGAGTATTATTTTCCATCCTCTACCTTTCAGTCAGTCTATGAGTTTCTTTTTTAATTAAATGTTTCTTATGTGTAGCATATTGTTAGATCTTGCTTCTTGACCCATTCTATTTCTTTTGATTGGAGAATTGAGACCATTAATGTTGATGGCTATAACTGATATGTATTGACTTATCCTTGCCATGACCTTTTCCTGTTGTTGGATTTTCCCTCTTTGCATTTAATTTCTTGTCTTGCCTGATGGATGCACTCTGCTGAGCTTCCTGGGGCTGTGATCCTCATTGTCTTTTCCTAGGATATTGTTTAAAATTTTTTGGAGTGTTAGTTTGGTATTCATGAAATTCCTTAGGTACTCTTTGTCATGAAAGTTTCTTATTTCTCCATCAATTTTATTTATTTATTTATTTGCTTGTTTATTTATTTATTTATTGGTACTGGGGATCGAACTCAGGTCCTTGCGCTTGCAAGGCAGGCAGCAGAACTGCTGAGCTAAATCCCCGGCCCTCTCCATCAATTTTAAGAGATTGTTTTGTAGGGTACATCAATCTGGGTCAGAGGTTGTTTTCTTTTAGGACTTGAAATACTTCACTCCAGGCTTTTCTTGACTTGTGTTGATAAGTCTGCTGTGATTGTGATGGGCTTTCCTTTGTATGTGATTTGTTTCTTTTCTCTACCTGCTTGTAGAATTTTATCCTTCTGTTGGGTTTCTGGAATCTTAACTATTATATGACTAGGTGTAGATTTTTTTTTTTTTTTTTTTTTTT
>NW_022900927.1:17436877-17469036 GCF_012274545.1 Fukomys damarensis
CCCCCATGTAGATTTTTTTTTTTTTTAATCATGGTTAGTTGGACTACTATGGCTCAATTATCTGTATGTTAAGTTCTTTTCTCCTGCTTGGGAAGTTTTCTGCCATTACTTATGCAAACAGTTTTGGTTTCTTTTTAATGCACTCTTTCCTATTTCTTCATTGACTAAAGTCAGTCTTGTTATTCTTCTTTGCATCATCTAGCAGCTGCTGGATTGATTTCTTGTGCTCCCTTACTATTTTTAAGAAATTTTTCTTTTTCTGGTCACTAATTGCAATTATGTCTTCTATATCTAATATTCTGTCCTCACATTGGCTCATTCTGTTGTGTAAACTTTCAATGGAGTTTTTAATTTCCTGGGTATCTGTTTGTTCTGCTTTATGGATTCTATTTGTTTCCTATGCTACAATTCCATCATGTTCCTTGGCTCTTCTATTTTTTATCTGTGTTTGCTGTAGAGTTGTTAATCGTGTCTTTTACTATGGACACAATCTCTGTTGTTATCTGAGAAATTATTTCTGATATAATTTTTTCCAGATCCTTTTTTGTTGCCAGTTCCGGGAATCCAGGTTGTTGAGTATGATTGTTCCATCTTGTTGCCCCTTGGGGTTGCCTTAGGTGATCTGGAAGTCTGGTTTTGAGACTTGTTTATGTTTTCTCATTTCAACAGATGCAGCCTGCTGCATCTTTGTTGAGGTGAATTTTTGCTCCCAGTGGACTTCAATTCTTAGCTTCAGTGAGGCCTTCTCTGTGATGCTTACCACTGTGCCAATTCCTGGGTTCCACATGGTGGCCTTCTGCATCCCTGCACTATGCTGTTGTCCAGGTAGGGTTCTGGCTGAGGCTGGTGCACTCTTAGGATGGTATCTGGGCAGCATTTTTCCAGGTGGGCCTTTCACTGGGGCCTGTATGACCAAGCTACTGGAGTCTGGGTGGGGCCCTGGCTGGGACCTGCACACTCTTGCTTGAGGCCCTTTTAGATGATATGGTTGGAGATGGTTTTTGAAAAAGTGACATTTGGTCTGCAAACTGTGGTTCTCCGAAGAAACTGTGTCTGTATGAAGATCATGTGGTCTTAGCAGAGTAGAACATTGTGGTTATGAGGAAAGGAATGGAGGTTCTGGATCACAATTATCATATGCACTTTAATAGCTGATTATCTTAACTCTTATACCAGACCTAACCTCTTCTAATAAGCTGCTGGGAATGTATCACTAAGCCTAACAGACATCCATCCTCCACCAATCTAAAGCCAAGAGCACTGTGAGATAAAGTCTGAAACCTAGAGAAGAGATTTCCCAACTGCACAGCCTGCCTACCTTGTCTGCCAATATTGGTCAGTGCGTTTCTGTCTTTCCTTTCTTTTCTTTTTTTGGCCCTGGGAATCAAACCCTGGGGTGTTCTACCTACATCTGCATACTGAGCTGCATTCCCAACACTTTTTTTTTAATTTCAAGAAAGGGTCTCACTAAATTGTCCACGTTGGGTTGAGCTTGAAATACTCCTCTACTTCAGCCTCACAGGTAGCTAATATTATAGCTATGTGCCACCACACAGAACATATGAAAAGTTCAGGGGTGGTGAAAAAGCCAGGTTTGGTGGTGCACACTTGTAAACAGCACTCAAGAATTTGAGGCAGGAGGATTCCTTCACATTGGCAGCCAATATGGGCTACATAGCAAGTTCAAGTCCCATCTGAACTACATAGCAAGACCCTATATCAAAAAACAAACAAGCTGGGGATTTAGCTCAGTGGTTCTGCTGCCTTCCTGGCAAGTGCAAGGTCCCAAGTTTGATCCCTGGCAAAAACAAAACAAAACAAACAAATAAACAAAAAGTTCACATAAACTCTTGTGGAAATGCCATTCTGGTTTCCATTTTATGCTGGCTCATAATACTATTTTCTTATTTCCTTTAATATGGAGTAGGGCTGGGGATTTAGCTCAGTGGTTCCACTGCCTGCTTTGCAAGTGCAAGGACCTGATGGAGTTGTTATTACATGTCACCAGATTGGAGATTTGAACAGAAAAAAAAGCAGTGAACACATAAAAAGAGGAAGAATGTTGAAGACTGGGAAATATAGTCAGGTGTGGTGGCATATACCTGTAATCCTAGCACTCTGAAGACTGGTGGAGGAAGATCACAAATTTAAACCCTGCCTGGGCAGTTTAGTGACTTAGTAAGATCCTACCTCAAAAATAAAAATAAATAAAAATTGCTGAGGATATAGCTCAGAGTAAAGGCTCTAGGTTTAATCCCAAGACCTTATACATGCACGAATCTTAGGTCTGTTTCCCCAGAAACAAGGAGATTCCTGGACAAGCAATTTTTTTCTTTTCTTTTCTTTTCTTTTTTTTTCTCTCAGTACCAGGGATTGAACTCAGGACCTTGTGCTTGCAAGGCAGGCATGACACCTCTAAGTTAAATCCCTGGCCCACTGGACAAGCAATTTTTGAGGAGAATATCTAAGATGAGAGTGGGAGGGAAGAGAGCAGGGAAATTTCCTCCATGCAGCTCTGAACATAAACCACAAATGGAATCCATCTCCTCTTAGGCAGGGGATGAGGACATTTGTTCCCATAGACAGACAGTCATAAACTGTGGGCTGACCCTGCATCAGAAGGGAGGCTGGTACCATGCCAGACAGTATGGTGGGCCAGTGACATATGTAAAAAAATCATTTACAAAGAGTAGAAAAAGTGCAAAAGGAAATATATTGAAATATATGTAATCAGAAGGGACCTTGCGTAGAACCTGGAGGGGATGCTTTGTGAAATAGGTGAGGGGTTGGTTGGGGGTCTGATGTGGCAGCTGCATCCTTGGCTGGGAAGAGCAGCACAGCACAGAGTGCCTGCATCTTGAGAAAGCTTATGTTTGAAATGCTGATTGTCAGGCACACACCTGGGGACTGAAGTATGAGAAATGTTCTCATTGTCCTCCTATCCACAATGAAAAATGTTTTCATTGTATTGTTGAGGCAGGAGGTAGCTAGCAATGGCTGGAGAAAGATAGGAGGGCTCACTTTCTGGGATAGATCCATCTTCTGAGTTAAACTTTAACCCAGGTTCAGGAAATCCAGGTCTGAATACAACAGGAGAAGGTAACCAGGTAACCCAGCTCACACAGTGAGTCTCCTGGCATTCACCCTGAGGTCTCCAGCAACCCTTGGCTGACCCAGGCCCTATCTATGTGTTGTTAGCAATGCTGCTTTGACACCCCACCCCCACATACCCCCCACCCCTGGACTTTGGGTGCCACAGTTAATCCAAGGGCCATAATAGGCCAAAGACTCTACTGGCCCACAGAACAAGAGGGGCAAACTCGACCCACTCAGTGGGCAAGAGTAAAACTTCAGACCAACCCTCTAATCCTGCCCCAAACCCTAAGATTTAAACCCTTCAACACAGGTTTCCTCAGGTCTGGAAGCTCTTCTCACTGACCCACTCTTACCCCTTGCCCCACTTTCAAAAAATCTTCGACATGACCCCTGGTGTCACTATCGCCCAGTTTGGGAGCCATGCAGAACTCCCATGGGCTCTGGGTTTTGAAGGTCTTAAATGTCAAAGGTGAGGCTCTGGAGCTGCCAGGGAGAATAAGCAGCAGCACTCACAGCTTCAAGGGGCTCAGTGTACCCCAAAGGTAGCAGAGATCTTAGCGAGGCACCATTAGGTGCATGGTTCTTAGTGCCACCATATAGATCACTGTAGAAAATTCCTGAAAAGAAAATGCTGGATGGGCACAACACTGCCAGCTGCTCACTAGAACAGTGCCCCTCTCCTTCATGGGAGCTGAGATCTGTGCCCCAGTGAACTACTGGTGCTCCCATCCCCTTCACTCCCCGGCTTCTCAGGCGACAGCTTTGTGAAATCATATGAAGTGGCCTCCGGGGCGGTGTCTCCTCCCAAATAAGAAAAGACAGAACCTTTTTTGCCCTCTTAACCCTGTACCTCATGTCCACCTTTCTGATGGGAACAAAGCTGTGTGCATTTAGAGGTACAGCGGCCATCGTGTACCCTTGAAACAGACAGGAAAAGGAAGATGCATGCCCCAAAAGGAGGAAATCAGCGTAAATCACGTGTTAAAACACAGAATGGATGGGCTGGGGATTTAACTCAGTGGTTCCGCTGCCTGCCTTGCAGACGCAAGGTCCTGAGTTCAATCCCTAGTACAAAAAACAGGACAAAACAAAAAACAAACAAACCACAGAATGGTGTCTTCCTGTAACCAGACTAACGGCACTAGTAATAATTACCATACATAGTTACATCCATTAAAGCTGCATTTTACAAATTACAAGTGTACTTTCAAAAACTCTTTGTCACTTCATTTATTTTTTATTTTAAGTTAAAAAATAATACTGCATGCCTGCAAGCCCAGCACTTAGGAATCTGAGGCAGAAGGATTGCAAGTTAAAGTCCAGCCTGGGCAATGTAGCAATTTTGTGAGACCATGTCTTAAAATTAAAAATAAAAAAGGGCCAGGGATGTGAAGGCCCTAGATTCAATCCCCAATACCACAAAAAATAAATGAATAAATAAATTTTAATTGATACATAAAACATAAAATTGTCCCTTATGTCCATGCGATGTTTCAGTACAAGTGTGCATTGTGTAGTGTTAAAATCAGGTTAAAACATATCTGTATCCTTAAACATTTATCATTTATGGTAAAAACATAAACAATCCTTTGCTCTATCTTTTTAAAAAACATTCAATACAGGCTGGGTGTGGTGGCACACGCCTGTAATCCCCAGGTCAGTCTCAACTACATAGTGAGACCCTGTCTCAGTTTCAGTACAAGTGTGCATTGTGTAGTGTTAAAATCAGGTTAAAACATATCTGTATCCTTAAACATTTATCATTTATGGTAAAAACATAAACAATCCTTTGCTCTATCTTTTTAAAAAACATTCAATACAGGCTGGGTGTGGTGGCACACGCCTGTAATCCCCAGGTCAGTCTCAACTACATAGTGAGACCCTGTCTCACAAGCTTCTATCTATGTAAGGATAACTTAGTACCCTGCAACCAAACCCTTCTGAGCCTTCCCTTCTTTCTACTTTCCCCAGCCCATGGTAGCCACTACTCCTCTCTCAATTCCTGCAAGATCAGGTCTTTTAGATTCCACAGCAGAGTGAGATCATTTTCTTACTTCACTGAACACAGTAATCTCTAGTGTGGGAACCAAGTTTTCT
This sequence comes from Fukomys damarensis, assembly GCF_012274545.1. Taxonomy (NCBI): domain Eukaryota; kingdom Metazoa; phylum Chordata; class Mammalia; order Rodentia; family Bathyergidae; genus Fukomys; species Fukomys damarensis. The sequence goes on from NW_022900927.1 coordinate 17,442,071, forward strand.
GATGGAGGTGGTCTCCCTCTTGACCTTTGCTCAGAATATAAAGACCAAGTCTTCTGGGCAAAGGGCTATAACAACCTCCTACCTGTTTTTCTGTTCCTCTTCTTCTGACCCAAGAAGTGAACTTATCCCCTCCCCAATAGTTGCCTAGTAATGAATAAGTTAGAGATATTATAGGCTTTGCTGAGTATAGAGAGTTTGCCTAATTGGGTAATCACATAAAGTGTTCCTTAAAAATAGAAATAGAGTGAACCCTGCTGAGCTGCTCATGAGTATGAGATATTTCCCCTAAGTGTCCCAATAATAATCCTTAGTAATGGAAAGTTAAAAGTAGTATCAATCCTCAGCCTTATATATGCATGTCTTGAAAATGGGTCGGGCCTTCAGTTTGAAGTTGCTGTGACGGTGCCACTGGAGGTCCAGGCTCAAGCTTGCAATAAACTCCTTGTGTGCTTGCATCAGAAGAGACTCCTTGGTGGTCTTCTTGGGGATTTTGCGACTTGGGTACAACACTAGTACCATCACTGCTGTCACAAATGACAGATTTCATTCTTTTTTATGGCTGAATCAAGTCCTAGGAGGTTTCCAAAGGGCTGAAGAAGAGCCTCAAGCCACCCTACCCATAGAATTAAATTGCAGATTTGCTAACTCTTGTCTTGGAAAAAGAATTTTTGGGATGTGTCAGTAAGAGGCATAATAGGATGTGTTAGGCAGAAATGTAAAAGTAAACATTGAAAGAAGGAGAATGTGGGCCCTTGAAGAGAGGTGCATTCTGACTAGGAGCTGGATGTATTTACTGAGTCTTGGGGTGGCTTCCAGACAGGGGACCCAAGATGTGTATTCCTGCTATCTGTCAGGTCACCCGTCTGGGCCACATCAGAATGCAAACTATGACGTGTGTTCATAGTTGAGATCTGCTGCCCACTAATACTGCTGCTTCCTGATGATGGAGGTCCGGGAGGACGTGTACTTTACTGATGAACGGCAAAGATCCAACGTCCAGTGGACAGATTTATTGTGCCTTTAAGATCCTTAGGGATTCTTCCTCTTCCTATTCCTTCCTCTTCTTCTTCTTCTTATTTGGAGTGAGTTTCCCAAAAGGGAAAAAGGAACTTTTGTATCTCGAAGCTGCAGTTTTTCTCAGCAGTACAATTTTAAAATTCTGATGTTCCTTGTCTCCATTCTACCTTCACTTTTAAAAATCCTATTGCCCACTTTACCAGTTCATCAGTTAGATTATTTGCACCTCATTTCATTTTCACAATTCAGTATGATAAGTATTGTTACTCTTCTGCGCTATTAGAAGCAGGTAATTAATTCAAGGCTAATTTTGTAGTTTGCTTTCCTTCTAACAACTAGCTCAGATGAGCTACCCTAAGGGGAGGGATTTAAAGTGAGGGGGACTTAGTGTAAAAGTAATCAGGTAGCAGAAAGTATTTTGGGAAAGGAGCCAACTGTAAGGACAAATTTTATTTATTGCCCTTTGCCGTGCACCGTCACCTAATTAATTTGGCTCCATCCGCTAAAAGAACGTCCACCAGCCTTAAATAAGTACAAAAGGGAAAGTTTATTGAAGGATATGCGTATACAGAAAACAAAAGTAAGAATGGAGAGGACAAAGAAAGAGGAGAGTCCTCTAACAGCAAGAGGGACTCTATCCGGGAAATTACCCTTAGGCTCTCTGGCAACAACACCGGAATGTTGGAGGAATTAGGTCCATCACTCACAACACAGCACGGGTCTTTTCAGCAATCCCTTCAGCTACAGGTCTCAATCCCAGGTGTAAGACAGCAGCAGCAGCCTGGGCTAGGTGGGCTGTTTATATAGCTCTCTAGACAAAGGTAGTACAACTATCTGTACTTTTGGCGTGAAAAAAGGTGAATGTGCTTGCACTCACATCCCAACCGGGCCCTGGCCAGGGGTCCGGGAGGGGCGGAATGCATCACATTCCTTATCTTGATGTTAAGAACATCTGGTCTTTATAACAAAATCCTCCCTGTTTTTTCCCAGGGAACTGGCCAGGTATCCAGGGAAAGAAGAGGTGAACTAGTGATTACGTGCCTTAGAGAGCCGAAAGCCTTAACCCAAGCCTTTCCAACTTAAAGTTTTAACTTTCCTTACACCAACACCCAAAGCAGAAGAGATAGAGCTCCCCCAGAGTAAAAAGGTCAAAGAACACATCCCTCCCCGATACAGGGACCTCCTCCAGGATTTATAGACTTACCCACCATCCCCACCCCCGCCCCGCCCATATACGTTTACACAGCACAGGAGAAAATAAGAAAGAGGCTAGTTTTGTCTTCCTGGTAGAGATAGACAGTTTCTAAAAGATAAAAAGCCTTCTATTTTCAAAGAAAATTTGTTTATATTAGGGGCAAAGATTTTTCTCCTTCCACTTAAGGAAGGAATAGCAGAATGATTGTACTCTGCTTTTAAATGCTCGGTGCATATTTTGGAGTCCCTCTCCTATACCACCTCCAATCCTGCAGCTTAGCCTTCTCATTTTCGTGGTGTGGCCTATGAGCTTTTAGGCAGAGGAACAGCAGCAGGGATGCCTCTCAGCCTGATATGACGGTGTGAGTAAATAGACCTTTGACCTCTGACCCACAGGTACAGTGTCTCTGCTAGTCCCTGTCATCTGTCTATCAACAACTGTGTAAGGAGGCTAACTTCTCAGATGCATCCAGGCCTGTGGTTTGACATCATTCTTAAGAAACTGGGGCTGCTCTCTTTAATGGTGATTTGACCAACAGAGAGTTTCTAATAAATACACAGTATCACTCATGTATTTTTCTGTCCAAACTGGAGGAAATCTAATAATGAGGAAACTTTTAGAAAAACCAAACCGATGAGCATTCCCTTTGTTCTGTGAATTTCTTTTTTTTTTTTTTTCTTTTTGGCCTTATTGAAAATCAAACAGATTTGTTCAGATGTCAAAAGTGTCAATGACCAATTCAACAGCTAATTGATAGCTTTAAGATGAAAAGAGTAGGTATCAATTCCCATCTACCATTTAGTAGATATTCCCAACATTCAAAAGATTTCCATTATTATCTTGTCATGAACTGGTCAAAGCATGTCTAGAGACAAAGGCTCTGGAATTACTGACAACATCTGTTACCTCAACATCCTACACATTTTGCTCTGTCATTGGAACAGAGCAAAGTAAGTGGTGGATGTGTGCATGTGGAGGTATGTGTGTGTTTGGTCATTTTATGCAGCTAATATCCAACACTTGGAGAGACTGGCTGTTTTCTTCTAAAACTTTATGGCATATTTCTTAAAGTTAAACACTCATCTAATAGCAGAGGTACTTTGTGTGTCTTTACATGGATATAGAAATGTAATGGTAAATGCAACTTTGTAAAAGTTACTGTTTTTACATGCAAGTTTTGTTTGTTTGTTTGTTTGTTTCAGGGATTGAACCTAAGCTTACTCCACTGAGCCATAGTTGTAGCCCTTTATTTATTTTTTATTTTGACACAGGGTTTAAATCACTACATTTTCCAGGCTGGCCTCAACTTGACATCCTCCTACCTTGGCCTCCCAGAGTGGTGGGATTACAACTGTGCACCACTACCCCTGGCTTACATTTTTGCATCTAACCAGATGGTTCTTCCTAACTATTCAAGTAGCACTCTTTCCATGTTTACTGTTCTATCACTGGTGATTCGCTACTTCATATTCTTATTCTTTCTCTGACTCTCCTTCCCTCTCTCTCTCTTCTCTCTCACTCTCTCTCTCTCTCCCCCATCCCCCTCTAATATGAAGTTTTTCCTTTGCTGTCTTGCGAGCCCAGGAGCACTCACACTCACTGCCCTCCTGCTTCAGTAGCTCAGATCATAGGCATGTGCCATTACACCAGGCTATTCCTCTTTATTTCCTGCATTTTACATTGAACAAGTATTAGTTTTATGATAAGAAAAAAAGATAGGTACTAAAAAGTAAATAAGAAAACTACATATGCGTGTAGGGCAGAAAGAGTGCGGAGGGGGAAAAAGGCTGAACTGCAGGTAGGTGGCTGAGGAGTACTTTAGGCAGGAGGAGGGAGAGAAATGCCTGGGCTGTGGCTGTGGCTGTGGGAAATGGCTAAGGTGGGAGGGCGCTGGAGAACGGAATGCAGTGGAATGCAGTGAAGAAGCCGAAGTCTGTCATGAGGAAGACCGCAGTCTGCCAGAGTGTAATGTGTATATGCCGAGGAGGATGTTGAGGGATGTGGGGTCCACACTGTAAAAAGCTTGGAAACAGGATTTAAGGGACTTTACACTTTATTTTGCAAAACTTATACACAAATTTGAGAACTGGCTAGAATTTTAACTTGCATTTACAAAAGAGATAAGGTAATATAGAGCTGGCTCATTTAATAAAACAATAAATAAAAAGGTCCTTGAAATGTAAAATCACAAGGTCAGGAAGCAGCTCAGATTTTTCTATGGTAGTCAACAATTCTGACCAGATAATTTTGGGGTCAGTTTTGCGAAAAGGAAAAATGAGATGTTTCTGTATTTTGAATTAAAAAATAACTATGGCTTATCTTTGAATTCAAGGGTTTTCAGATATTTTTGCTTTTCCCTGGAGCTACAAAGCTGTTGGGAACGTCGGCCTCCTCTAGACGGTGGTAGGGATGGGCTTGCTTAGTCACTGCAGTGTACAGCATGACCCAAGTATCATTTCTCTTTTTCTTTCTTAGTACATGTTTTCAGTACATAACAGTTACATTTGTCATGGAAGATATCACTCTCCTTTCTCCTTCATATAGGCCAGATTGAAAAATCTCAAAAATGCCAGGCATGGTGGTGTACACATGTAATCCCAGAACTCAGGAGGCTGAGGCAGGAGGATCTCCAGGAGTTTGAGGCCAGCCTGGGCTACATAGTGACTTTAAGACCAGTCTGAACTATATAGCAAGACCCTGTCTCAAAAAACAAAAAATAATAACAGTAGAAATAATAATAATAATGTAATATAAACCTCAAACACTTCCCATGCTTATCCTAGACTTCCATAGGCTTTAGCAGGGCCCCTCAGTCAGGCTGTACAAATCTCAGGGATATTATACACACCGGCCTCTGGAATTGTGAACTGCCAAGTCCACTCCACCACAGGTGGAAGTCTAGAGGCTAGTCAGGTAACACACACAAGTAAAGCTATAGCCTATTGGGATCCCCTGAAATGTTACCAGAAACCTCTGCAGCAGGCTCCAGTCTCCTGCTCAGTGTTTGATGTAAGGCTGAGGAAAAAAAATTAAAAGACAGAACTAAGGGAGACAGAAAGTGGGGCTCCAGGATGGCCAGTGCCACTTTAGCAAAAGGTGCTGGCCAGTCCAAGCCACTCATTTTTATTAGTAATCAATTGGGGTAAAGGTGAGCTATGTGCCAGGGCTGGACTACATACGAGGATGAGCAATCATGTGGTTTCTATGGAAACTAATGGAGGAAAGCCTTGTAGAGGAAAAAGACAAACATTCTTGAAGTGGGAACAGAATACACAAAATATATGGTTGTAACTAGAACATTGTCCTTCTAGTTAAGGTTTCATTTGTGGGAATGGAATTTGGGTGTGAGTTACTCTGACCTCAGGATGTAGGCTTTGGCTAGACTCACTTCTATAAACAAGTCAACTGTGGGTTTAAGTCTTCACAGCCTGCACTGCTTATAGCCTGGTTTGGACATAATCAATATTGCAGTCCCCTGCAATGGCTCATCTGAAGGAGTTTAATTAAGTCTAATATTCAGAATACTGTGGAGACATAACAAAATAAGTTTGTGGGCTTATCCCACCTTTACACTCTGGTGTGAGACTTCTACAAAATTTAGAGTCAGTCATCATTGTTGAACAGGGTTGTGAAGTGTCAAATAATAAAAAGGTTATACAGAAAAGATGCTAAAAAGAAAGACAATTCAGAAAAGTAGTTCAATAATCTAGGGTTGAAGAAGCAAAGGTTAAGTGTAGGATCATGGAAACGAGAAAGAATTAATAGGATTGGTAATGAAACTCAGATTTGATTTCCCATAATAAAGGTAAAAAGAGAGAGAAAGAGAGAAGACCAGAGTAATGTAAGGTTTTGAATGTGGGTCTTTGGGATAACACCTAGAAGAAAAACATTTGCTTAGAAATAAATTCAAATTTTGAAAAAAGATATTTTTAGAATGTGATAGTAAAAATCATATATTGACAGATGATGTAAAGCTATGGCACTGCTCACAATAAAAAATACGTGGGTTGCCAGGGATTTAGGTCACTGGTTCCGCCACCTGCTTTGTAAGGGCAAGGTTCAGCGTTCAATCCCTGGTACATAAATACACACACACACACACACACACACACACACTATATATATATATATACACACACACACACTATATATATACACTATATATATATACACACACTATATACACTATACACACACACACACATACATATATGTGGGTGCTAGGGATCTAACTCAATCTTGGAGTACTTATCAAGCATGCACAAAGTCCTGCTTTGATCCCCACAAAGAACAAGCAGAAAAGAGAGAAAAAAAAAAGGGAAAACTATGCAAAAGTGTTAATGGCAGTTATCTATGAGCAGTGTGAATGGGAGTTTCAATACATTTTTTCTTTATAATTTATGTTGTTTTTTATTTTTATTAATTTATGTTCTTTTATGCACTTTATTTAGTTTGATTTATTTATTTTGCAGTATTGGATTTAAGCCCAGGACCTTTGCATAGAAGTACCTTCTCAGCTTTTTAAATTAAAAAAATTTTTTTTTAAATTTTGAGACAGTCTTGCTAAGTTATGGAGTTGCCCCGGATGGGCTTAAACTTATACTCCTCCTTCCTCAGCTTCCTGAGTGCTCCACCTCGGAGCTATAGCCATTTAAAAGTTTCTATAATGGTTTGTACACAAGTCCTTCCTCAAAAAAGTACAAAAATCTGAGATAAGTGAAATGATGGAAAAATTTACAACTTTGTTGCAATAAGTCCACATCTACCAGGACAGTAATTTTTAAGATATGAACCTTATACTTACCATAAATGGTTAAATCAGGGGAGCACAACTTTCTAGGATAATCTCAAGCAAAATTTCAAGAATCAGCTTCAGTTCCAGTTCATTATATCCTAAAAACTAGCTTTCTCAGCTAGAAAGCTTTCTCAGGCTCACACTTCTGATCCCAGTACTTAAGAGGCTGAGGCAGGGCCGGGGATTTAGCTCAGCAGTTTGGTGGCCTGCCTTGCAAGTACAAGGACCGGAGTTCAATCCCAGGTACAAAAAAAAAAAAGAGGCTGAGGCAGGAGGATCACCATGAGGTTTCAAGGCCAATCTGAACTATACAGCAAGACCCTGTCTCAAAAAAACAAAACAAAACAAAACAAAACCCAAATAACTTTCCCTTTCCACTTGCTTCATGTTGTCCCATATGGCAGTCCCATCCCTGTGCCACAGGGCTGCAGTCTGTCATTTTCCTGCGATCAGGGTGCTCATCTGTCCTAATGCTCTACTGCCTGTCACTTGAACTTGATTTTTACTTTCCACACAGTTCTGCCTGCTCTGCAGCAGACTTGAGATCCTCTCCACCTCTCCCTCTTCCCCCTCTTTCTTTTCCCTGCCAAGGTTACTAACCTCTCACATGCACCCATATCTCTTTGTTCAGCAAATTCTTCTTGTTGGATAATTTGGATGTGCCAACAAATAGCTCATTTATCACTCTATCAGTCACTTTTAATCAATATTGCTTTCCTTAAAGAATGAGAAATTAGAGTCATTCAGAGGAAAATGGATACATTTTGAGGATATACTCCTAAGTGAAATACATAAGTCACACATGTGTAAATACTGAATAGTTTCTTTGGTGTGAAAAACTATAACCATACACAAGATCCTAATGGGATAATTAACAATGTGAAATAGGAAGAAACGGGCTAAAGGTGTAGGGAAAGTGGGAAGGGTAGGGGAAAGGGAATAAGGGAAAAGAAAAAAATATGAGAAATTGAAAAAATGGAAATAAAGTGTTTGTAAATGGGGAGGGGGGAGGGAGTGAAGGGAGGGCAGGGACAACAAGGGGAAAAAATGAGAACCAAGACTCATCATGTAAAGGTACAAGATCCCAGTAATGAATGTAATTGTACTGTATACCTAGAGTGTACCAATAAACTCAATAAAAAGAAAAAAATATTGCTTTCTTTATGTTTATGCTAATATAATGACATTTCAGCAAATGTCTTTCAAATGAATGATTAAATAGATAGCAGCTAAGAGATATAGCCAACTTTGAATGAGATACTACAGAAAATGGAGATTCTAATTTTTAAAATAACTTCTGTTAAGCAATAAAAATAGTTCAAGTCTAATTGTTATTGGTTTTTTGTGTTTGTTTTTGTTTGGGGTACCAGGGACTGAACTCAGGTCCTTGCATTTGCGAGGCAGGTGGTGGCACCACTGAGCTAAATCCCCAGCCATAAATCTAATTTTTATTAATAAATTAGTGGTACTGGAGATTGAACCCAAAACCTTCACACTGCAGTCTCAGACCCCACTTCAATTTTGAGACAGGGTCTTGCTCAGTTGATAAGATGCCCTGGCTGGGCTTGAACTTGTGAGCCCATCTCAGCTACCCAGAGGACTGGGAACACAGTGCTACCACCTTCAGCTCAAGTTGTGATTTAGAATTTGAAATACTGTGAATTACCAAGCCAAAGCAATGCCAAGTGACCTTAAAGAGCAAGCTCATGTCAATATGACATCTCTGTTGGCTTCTCAGAGGCAGTGGAGTCTGTCCTCCTGTTCAAAGCCAATCTGTACAGTACTGTCTAATTCCACTTAACAAATTACATTAGCAGCTTAAAACAACACACACGATCTCACACAGCTTCAGAAAGTGAGGGTCTAGGAGCAGTTTAGCTGAATGGTTTTAGCTTGAACTGTCTCAGGAGGATTTTAACCAGGGCTGCCCTTATCCACAAGGTGGCTGGCAAAGAAGCCTCAGTTCCTTACTGGCTAGGCTTTTCCACAAGGCTGTTCATGATGTGACAGTGGGTTTCTCCCAGAAAAATGATGAGACAGAGAGAGGCTAAGAGAGGTCACCAAAACAAAAGCCATAGTATCTTTTATAACCTAATCTCAGAAACGCCAGATAGGACATCATCTCTGCCACGGCCAGTCAGTCACTCAGCCCATCCTTGGTACAACATGTATGAATATTGGGAGGGTATGAATATTGGAAACAGGGATGATTGGGGGGATTTGGAGGCTGCAGCTTTGATTACTTCCTCTTTTCTAGCTCTTCCCCTATCTTGGTTCTACATACTCTGAAACCACACTCTGAAGCATTAGCCTATAGAATTATGGGAGAACAAACACAGACATGACATACCACAGGTACTGTCTAGTTCTCTCTCTCCAATGCCAAGTCTCCTGAAATAGAAACCCTTCCATATCTTCACTTTTTCCTTCCCCATGTCTTCCTTAATCCACAGCAATCTGGCCTGCATTCCTGTCCTCTCTATTGAAATGGCAATCCCCAGGCCTCGGGGACCCTACAGGGTCTTCTTGGTTGAAGATTCCAGTGTACTTTTCAGTTACTTTGTCTCCCTAGGATTTGCTTTTCTGGGCTTTCTTTTGTTTTCTCTTATTTACTCTGCTGGTCTTCTTTCATTAGCTCTGTATAAATACTGATATTTTCTACTGCTTCATCCTCATCTCTGTCTTCATTCTACATACTTTCTCTTTGTAACAACATCTATGCCAGTAGCATTAACTATCATCTGCATACTAATGACTACAAATCCAAATTCTTAGATTAGTTATTTTTTGAGTGTCACACAGAGTGTGAAAGCCCCCTGGGTTTCTTCATGGATAGATGTATTGCTGCCATTTGAGAAAATCAGTTACTTCTGAGAATTTCTGATTGACAAGACATAGTTTCTTTAATAAAAGTATTCTAGGGCCAGGGATTCAGCTCAGAGTTCTGCTGCCTGCCTTACAAGCTCAAGGTCCTGAGTTTGATCCCCAGTATCAAAAATAAAATAAATAAATGTATTATAGACAGTTAGGCATGGTGGCACACACCTGTAATCCTAGCACTGGGGAGGCTGAGGCAGGAGGATCGTAGTGAGTTTGAGACCAGCCTGGGCTACATAGTGAGTTCCAGGTCAGTCTTAACTACATAGTGAGACCCTGTCTCAAAAAAAAAAAAAAAAAGTATTCTAAAGAGCACTTTAATGGGGGGGGAGTAACAATCCTTAGGGCAAGGGCAAGATGAAATGTCAACACAACAAAAGGTTTCACAATTGTGACTGTTAATTGTGATATATCAGCTTGACTGAGTAATAATCACTTAGCAGATTAATAAAGCATAGTTTGGAGCATGTCTGTGGATGATTGACATGTAGGGCAGTAAGTTGAAGGAGGAGGACCCACCCTTGAAATTGGTGGCACCAACCAATAGGCTTGCAGCCTTGAAGAAATAGAAAGGGAAGAAAGAAGGAAGTGTGCTCACTTTAGAAGAGCTCGGTCTTCAGTGCTGCTGTGGGACACTAGTCCTTGGGACACCAGTCCTTGAGGCTCACACGATCCGTGCCCACATTGGAGACCTGTGAAGATGCTTTGGTTTTGTCCTTTGAGCCCGGGTCCGCTGGCTGTTCCCTTTGTCTCCACACATTCTTCCTGTTAGGGACCTGACGCCACCGCAGGCTGTATTCTCCTGGTGCTTCTTGGCTCTTAAAATGACCTCATGCTCTTATCTTTAGTTTCCCTCCCTCCAAGCCCACAGCAGTCTGGAGGAGTTAAGCCTAAAGTTTCTACAGGACTGAACCCATACAAGGCAACCTGGCCTGTGATAGGTTAAAAGTAGCCCACTCCTCATAAATAAGCAATAGCCCAGCCCAAAACCAATTAAAAGGGCCTTCCTTTCTTTATTCTTCTCCTTTTCCCTCTCTCCTCTCTCCCTAACCTGCCTTCCCTAATGAAGTCTCCAGTCAGACCTCTCAGTGTGTGGCCTACTAGTTGTTGAGCATCGCTGTGCCTCTACACTTCCAGTGGAATTCCTTCTGTCTTACACAAGCCAGTGATTTTTCTGTTGTTTGTAGCCACAAATAATCCCTCACTAGCTGTGGAAACATGTATTAGTGACTTAAAATCTGTTCAGTCAGGAAAAATATATTTACAAATTGGGATGCTTCAAGGATTAAATCTGGAAACAAACTCTAAAGGTTTGGTATGAAGCAGCCACAACCTCCATGAGCCTCTGTCATACAGTGGTTATCTTTTTGTTTATTTCGGGCAACGTGCATCTTCATATCTCCTCAGCAGAGTTTACAAAAGCTCACAGTTTTCTTCAGGACAGCTGCTCAGCCTCTACCTTGCTATCAGCATCATGTCTGGATGGTTGCAGGAGGCTATCAGGGAGACAGTGATCATAGGACACAGGGTCTTGGGAGCCGCCTTAGATCTTGTGAGTCACACAGCATCATGGCATCTCAAAGCCAGCTCCTAAGACCCAGCTTCCAAAAGGACACATGACACATAGATCACCCCCTTATCAGTACCCACACCCTATAACATGGGGATTCTCACTGTGACTCAGTGGGGTGAGAAGGCTTCAGTCTGCTCCACTGCTGCAAGTCTTTTCCATTGATAGAGAACCCTTTAATAGCAAAAACCTAGGAAATGTCACAACGTAAGACAACTTCTGCCCTTTGCTCTGTTTGGTTCAGAATTAACCAGCATCTAGTCTCCCTCAAAAGTTTTGTAAATGAAAAGAACCATTGTTAACTTTGCTGACTTAACATGCTCCCTTCCCCTGGGCTAGAATAGATAACTGAATGAATTTTAAAGGTAACCTCCCCTACCAAAGAAGTGCAACATCCAGGTTGAAATTCAACTGCCTCACCACCGTGTTTTGAACATCAGCAATGTGAACTGTGAAAATGCAGTGTAACCACCTGAATGAGATCAAGGCTGTAAAACCCTATAAAATGGGGAGTTGTATAAAATTACTGAATCGATCAGGGCACTGCCATAGGTGTTATCGATCACCATTAATGGAGTAAAGTTTTGTTGTTTTACTTCCATTCTGCTGCCTCTCTGTGTCACTTGCCAATTCCTTCCGTAACACCATAATTTCATAAGGTTGAACCTGAAGGCCACATCTTGCAGCTTATGTTCTGACTGTGGGCTTCTAGTATGTTGTAAAAGCAATATTTTGCCTTCTGAACTGTGCGAAGCCAGCCATAGCCCACTGGCTTTTTGAAAGACAACATTTGTTCCTTTTTAAGGACTGCACGTGTTAAACTTGTTTTGACCCTGCACGGGAGAAACACGGACAGCCAAAGATCTGTAGGAGTCAGGTGTTGTTAACTCCATTTTGTTATGTTAAAGATCTGATGTTATCTATAGGAGCAGGTATTGGGGTTACTATGGTAATCCTATCCCATAATAGTTCGGTCTTTTCCTTTAAAAGGCTGATGCCTGCCTGCAATAAACGTCGCCTTGATCAGGCTCTTGTCTTGGCGTCCTTCCTTTCTCTCTGCCCCATCTCCACCCCGCTGCTCTTTCAGGTTTGAGGCACTGCGGGACAGTGCTCTGCGTCACCGGTTCGCGACACTGAACAACTGTTGAAATCCAACAGTTTTCCCTGTTATCAGGAAAACTGCAAAATTACTTGTTGTGCCTTCTCAGTTGGGCATTTGAACAAGATTATATCCAGCAGAGGATGTGGTACACACCTGTGATCCTAGCCCTCCAGGGGGCTGAGGCAGGAGGATTGCAAATTTCAGTCTGGCCTGCACAACTTACTGAGACTGTCTCAAAATAAAAAATGAAAGAGGGCTGGAGATATAGCTCAGTTTGGAGGCCTTGGATTCAATCCCCAGTACTGGGGGAAAAAAAAATCTGTCTAGATGAGAAGAGTCTATCAAACATTTCGACATGACAAAAATACAAATATACTACTATAAAACAACACTACCCTCAAATTAAATGAAAAGTTAGCTCTATGAAATAGGAATACCCACAAGCTTGGCATGACAATTTGAAGGTGTCTAGAATCAAGACTTGTACTTTTCTCATTGATTTCTGGTGAAGGAGGCTCAAAGGACAAAACCAAATATGTATGTATGTGTGTGTGTGTGTGTGTGTGTGTATATATATATATATTTTTTTTTTTTGAGACAGGGTCTCACTAGGTATCCCAGGCTAGCCTTGAACTCGCAGTGATCCTCCTGCCTCAGCCTCCCAAGTGCTGGGATTATAGGTGTGTGCTACCACACCAGGCCTATATTTTCTTCTTACTCCCCTTCCTTTCCTTTCCTCCCTTCACTTCCACCCCCTTCCTCTTTCCCTTCTTTCTTTCCTTTCTCTCCTTCCTACCCTCCCTTCTTCTCTACCATTTCCAAGCTCCATAGATAACCAGGACTGTACTGAGTTTGTCAGGCCCAGCATATTCTCAGAACAAGTGTGTTTGTTCTGAAATTCACTGTTCCATTTTACTGTTTTTCCTGGAAATAAACACCATGTCTCCTGTGGTGCCCAACCAGTGCTCAGGCTTGTGACAGCACAGCACCCTGATGTTCCTGGGTAGCTTCCCCACACCTTGGGATTCAGGGACAGAGACAACTTCATTGGTCTTCGAAGGGAGGCTTGAGGGATATGGCCACGTGGACATATGCTGAATGCTAAGTCACAGGATGTGAGATTTCACTGAGAAAATAAGGATCATGGCTTGAGTGAGAGGGACTGTCCACCCACCCAGCACTGGGCTCTGCTCCTGAGGAAGGGCACACACCAAAGCAGAAGAGCCCAGCTTCTGAGCTTGTGTACATGAACAAGAGGCCATTGCACATGGCTTGTACTTGGGCATCCGGATGCTAGTGAGGGTGTGGATTCTGCCTTGAGACAGTGTTCACATCATGGGAATGTGGAGACACAGGAATAGCTGTGGTTAGAACAGTGGCAGGATGTGGACCCAGTCTCTGTGCATTCCAGCAGGTCCCTGAGGCCATGGCTTTTAGGATGCAGGTTCATGACTGTGTCCGAGAAGAGTTTTGTTTTGAAATCTTGAGCATTCCAGGAGGAGTTGGTTTTAGTTGAGCAACTTATGTAGGAAAATAGGCGTAACAAAATTCTGAGTTTTGCAACATCCACCAAAATGCCCAAAGGAGGGGCTGGCAAGTAGGAACTGATTATGAGGCAAGGCACAGCTCTGACTGTTACATTTTTTGCATAAACTGGTTTGAGGGTGAGCCTTCTGCTTTTTCTAAGATTTGGGCTTTTATTTGGTACTGGGGATTGAACCCAGGGCCTGTGAGCCACCATGCCTGCCTGGCCCTTCCGCTCTTCAGTGCAAACTGAAACTATCAATAGTGGACTGGTGGACATGTGGGACAGATCTGAAAATGCTGTTGTGTTAAGGGTTCTCTCGGGAACAAATCATTAGAAAATAGGTGCCACTGGAAAAATGGTGGAGCTGGACATTGGGCAGCACTGCCTGGTGGAGCACTGCAGGCAGCAAGATTTTCTTCCATTTGTATGTGATTGATGGTTGATCAGGAATATCTTGCCTTGAACACAGAAGCAGGGAATCTCGTGGTTGTCCTGAGATGACTGCAATCAGTGAGAACCAAAGATACACATGAATCTTACTCATGCTCATTCAAGGACTATGCTCAGAGAGCTTGTGGCAGTTATGTGTCCTTATTGTGAGAAGAATTTTTGCCTATGATACTGTCATCTGTCAGATCGTGAGTGTGAAAAGCTGGAGATCCCAAAACTTGTTAAAGACATTCTTAATTCTAAGACTAGAGACAGGAAATAAATGTCAGAAAGGTGTAAAAAATAGTGAGACAGGGGCAAAGTTTGCCTTGATGAAGTTAAAGCTGCCTGCTGATGGTGATAAGTCATTGCCACAGACAGAAAGAACTTACTTTCAGGTTTTCTTACCTAAGGGGAACAAAGACAAGAGCAAACCTATGTTCTTTTGCCTCTGATGGAGCATTGGAAAGGCCATAGACTTTGCAGCTTCACTTGTCAGTCTTAAAAATAACAATAACAAATTAATGGAGAAGTTAAGGCTGTGTCATATTTCTCCAGGAGAAGCCTTACCCTTGGATCATACTTTGGAAACCTGGATTGCTAAGGAGGATTGTCCTTTATATAACGGTAGAAATATTGTTTTGGAATATTTAAATGACGATGGACAGCCTTTAAAAAAATGTTGATTCTTACTTGTAAAAGTCATTCAAAGTTAAGCCAGAAATCACAAGGAAAATAACATGTACCTGTTTAGTCAGTTTCTTTAACCACAGATACTATTCATTCTTTAAAGGTTGCTTTATTTGCAGTCATAATTTATATTATCAGTTTTCTGTTAACTTTTGAGTTTTTGATGTTTTGAAGTTTACACTAATAATTGTTAGCAAATCCTTACATTTAATTAGCTTTTTTATTAAGTTATGCTTTAGAAATATCAATATAGGTATAATGACATATACGTGATATATACATATACATACAGTTGGTTAGTGCCCGCTATTGCTTGGCTGTGGCCATGCTCCATGTCATCTTCCCTTCAGGATATAAACTGCAAAACTAACCCTTTTGGGGGATTTTCCCATTCTTTTGACAGAGGAAGAAGGTGGCAGATGTTTCAGTTGAATCTTAAATGTCACTTGGTCAAGCCTAGTATAATAGGGCCAGAATGTATAACCTTATACTATGATGTATAAATTGATGTTGTTTATATGAATTATTGAACCTTAGAGATCAAACCATTCAATTTTCTAAATTTTTGAATGAAGACTCCTCAGACCTCAGATAGGAAAATTATATTCTTGGTATCACCTAATTGCACTGGGGCAAATTTCTGACAAAGAACCGCCTCAAGTTGGAGTCATCTCTTATGTTTGTATGAATGTATTACAAAGGAGAAGAAAGATGGAATAGTTTACGTTCATTATAGTTTCTATATATATCAAAGCAAGCGTATATTGAAAGCAACAACATTTTACCAATAAATAGAAGTAAATGCTAAAAAAACCAATAGAAAAAAATACCCATAATTATGCAATGGGGATTTGTCAGGCAGGCTTACAGGGTCAGAGGCAAAAGAGTCCACAGTGGACTGCCTGTGAGATCAGAGGCAGAAGAATCCACAGTGGCTGTGTGCATGCTGGAGAGAACCCACTAGCACTCAGCCCAAGAAGATGGAAGCCAAAGAATAACAGGGATCAAGGAGGTGGCACCAGCCCAAGTCTAAAGCCTGGATGCTCACTGCAGAGTTGCTTGCCCAAGTCTGTGTTGGGCCCTCCAGGTCAGGGCGGGTCCATCCATCACAGCAGATTTGCAGCTGTAAACAGGACCTCTCAACTCCTTCCCTTTTCCCCAGGGAAGGAGAAATGTGGCAGCCATCTTTCCATCACCACAACACAATAGCTGCTGTGAGACCCAGAGATGGCCAGACAGTGGGCCACTGAGACGAGGATCTGAGCCAGCCAAACTGAGCCCTGGAATATTTGATTCAGCGGGAAGATAGGGGACGGGGAGTGAGGAAGTCTCTTCTCCTCAAGTCAGAGGCCTAGCTAAATGCACAACCATGCTGTTCCATTTTCAGACACCCGAAATCAGCTCGCTCACTGCAGTCTGTGCATGGACCCCTAGAGCTGCACTTCCACACATCCTGCCTCAAAACTCTCTTGGCTAGTGAGAGCTCCTCTTTGTTCTTGCTTATGGGGCTGAGGCAAGAAGATAATGAGTTCAAGGCCATCCTGGGCCACTGAGAAGTTTCTGTCTGAAAATAAAAATGGGTAAGGATGTAGCTCAGTGGGAGAGTGCCTGCCTTGTATGTGTGAGGCCTTGTGTTCAGTCCCCAGCAATACACAAATATGATTAAATAGCAAGCCATTTATGTTATGAATAAATCCTAGCGTAAGGACAGGCGGGACCCCTGAGGAGGGTTAAAAAGACCTGAGCCCTTTTTTGTGGGTAGAAATAACAGCTTCTGTGTGGCTATGGGCAGCAAGCAGCTTTTAAACCAACGTGTGGTTGGAAGCTGATGCGTAGTGGTTTTGACCCCTGCCTCTGTGCAGGCAGCACTGCCCTCCTGTGCAGGTTGCCATGCCTATCCAAGTTCCCTATTAGCCCACAAGACCAAATCCAAATATCCAACCAAGCAGGTGTCCACCCTCCAGTAGGTGAAGATGAAACCCCTACCCATAAAACAGGACCACGGCCCCAGATTCAGCCATGTCCCAGTGCCAGGAGTGGATCTTAACCACGTCCTCTCGCAATTCCGCCAATATAATTACTGTCACTTTTTCCTGGTCTTCTGTTCTGATTTTTCTTCCTCTTTCTACATCAGAGAGGGAGAGAGAAAAGTCTGGCAAGGGTGAGTGCGTGGACCTTAGAGCCCAGATTCACCCACCAGACAAAACATAATTGGGGGCTTGTAAGGGATGGAAAGAAGACCACTCAACACCACCAGACATATACCCAGCGTACACAACAGTGGATTTGAGAGGACACTCCATCTTCTTCTCAGCTCACTTTCTGGAGACACCCCTCACCACCATCTTGTATAGTAGAAGTCTAGCGGGGCCCA
Source organism: Fukomys damarensis (assembly GCF_012274545.1). Lineage (NCBI taxonomy): Eukaryota > Metazoa > Chordata > Mammalia > Rodentia > Bathyergidae > Fukomys > Fukomys damarensis. Next base: position 17,459,648 of record NW_022900927.1, read on the forward strand.
TTTTGGTTGTTAGGGGAACCTGGCTGCTGGGAGGATTGAGTGTAGTCTCCAACTGATAAGGAAGAGCCCAGGATTTTACCTTCATATGGCTTAGTGGTAGATTTGCTTAAGTACCAGAATGTCTCTGCTAAGAGGGAATCCTTCAGGCCCAGTTGTAGCAGCAAACAGGAAATACCGACAGGCACCCAGGACTTGGAGGCAGAAAGCAAACTTTATTCACATCGATGGTTCTGGTTGGGATAATTCCTCAGAAACCAGGCACTGACTTTCTTTCTGTGTACAGTTTATATAGGATTTGTAAGCAGGAACTAGTACAGAAACAACAGCAGGCAATTGACTAGTTACACGTATAATATCATTATTACTGATTAGTCTATAGCTGATTGGTCAAACTCAGGGTAAGAAACACTAATTTTGGGGTAAGGTTGGCTAGTTAAGGAAGACACATATTTTGAGTACACATCAGTTCAGGGTAGGGTCTGCCAAGGAGGAGAGGATGAGAAAGACAAATAGATTGGGCATCATATAGAGTACATTCCAGAATGGGTCCAAGCCTCAGGCAGAGGTGGGGAGTTATGTTCTAGGTGGTACTAACAGGTTATGTGGGAATTATGTGTCTGGCAGTGCTAGCAAGAAAATATGTGCTTACAATACTCATTCACTACAGACTACAAGGCCATGGAGTTTTTAACTCTGTTTTCAGATTAAACTATATCACACTTTTCCTTTTCACAGTAAGATTTAGGGCCCATGGGTGAGAGAAGGATCAGACTCCCAACATGTACCAGAGAGCTCTCTGCCCACATGTTTTAGGTCAACACTTCTTTCTCTTTTTCACACACAGAGACAGATTATTCTGAGGGTGGGTTGTCCCTTCAGTCAGGCCACCACTGGGGAAAACTGGTTGTTTAGATTTTTCACACCTACTTGGTCTAGACAGAAACATTTGCTCCCTTTTGTCACCCATTTTGCCATACTCCAGAAATTCCAGATATTTTGTGTAAGGGTATTAAAGCCTGTTTGGGTTCTAGAAGAGACAGGGTCAGGGGACCTCTTTATTTGCTTCACCTATGGGAGGTTTTATAAATCTGCACTCTCTTAGAATATCAGTAGAAGCCTGACCATTCAAGGCCTGATTTAAGGACCTACTGTAAGACTTAAAGTCTCACTTCCACTCCACGGAACGTAAACAGCCAAAAAGGCCTCCACAATGCTGGGCCCTAACACCCAGCGAGGCTCTGGGAGCTCGACAGAGAAACAAGAAACCCAGGAGGGATCACACCAGGATAGATGGTAAAGAGACCTTTATTAGTCTGGCCAGATGGCACTCCTGGAGCCAGGTAGCTCGGAGGCAACTGCTCAGGGGCTGAGGTCCTTTTTATAAGGTTTTTCTAAACAAAGAGTCAGGGAATTCACAGAACAAGACTGCAAACACATTGCTTATCTTATGCAGGAAATGTTCTACGGTCACCTTTTGTCATACCATTTGCCCCTAGGTGGGCTGTTAACTGAGGTAGCAATTAGCATATGAAGCAGCACAGTCTGGCCTTACAGGCATGAGCCACCATGCCCGGCTTATATTACCTATTTTTGAATTGAGCTCCCAAAGTACCTTGTTAAAGAACTTTGAGAAAGCTCCACATATTCATTTTTTTCCCTCATTTAAAGACAAATTTCTGGGACATTTGTAGAGTATGGAGATTTTTTTTTCTTTATAAAGTTTTAGTTTGGACTCTCAGGATTATTGCTTCTGGCAAAATAAAAAAAAAAAAAAAAAGGCCAGACTTTTTTTTTTAAAATCAACATATCTAGGGCCTTTTTGTGTGTGTGTGTCTGCCAGGGATCAAACTCAGGACCTTGCACTTGTAAGGCAGGCAGCAGAACCACTGAGCTAATTCCCCAGTCCTCTAGGGCCTTTTAAAAAACTTGTACATAATTTTTATGATGACTAGAAAATTTTTGAATGTATCTGTAAGTAGACTGTATCAAAAATATGATTGCCAAGAGCTGTTTTTTATTCAAGATCAACAATCATGATTATAAGAGCTTCTTGAAAATGTTTGTGAATGTCATTCTTTTTTAATACTGGAAGAAAAAAATATTCTCTTGTATCTCATGTAGTGTTTAGGACGTCCTTCAGAGCTAATTAAAAAGATGAAATCTTGAGCTGGGGATTTGGCTCAGTGGTTCTGCTGCCTGCCTTGAAAGCATAAGGGCCTGAGTTCAAATCCCCAGTACCAAAATAAAAAAGGTGAAACCTGAACACAATAAATAAATAAATAAAATGTTATACTACCCTCCATCTCACATTTTCTCTATAAAACATTATAATTGTTATCTGTTGACATTCTGCAGAGATTCAACTTCTGAAACAGCCATGACTGAGCCGGACGTGGTGATGCACGCCTGTAATCCCAGCACTCGGGAGGCTGAGCCAGGAGGATTGCTGTAAGTTCAAGAACAGCCTGGTCTACATAGTGAGTTCCAGGTCAGTCTCAACTACATAGTGAGACCCTGTCTCAAAAACCAAAAAACAAAACAAGAAAACAAAACAACAACAACAAAAAAACCAGCCATGACTGGTAAGAAATAACAGTTTCCTGGTTATGTTATCTATTTCAAAGTATTTGATATCTAGATAAATTCATAAAATTAAATGTATTGCTTCCATTGCAATACTGGTGGCTAATCCTTCTGAGTGTTGAAAAATCAAAGTTTGAGACTACAGCTAAAAAGATAACTGGGTTAAGAGAACATGCAATATTTTGGCCCTGACCCTCCAAGGTCAATAAGGACCCAGTACAGGAGGGGACCATTTTCTACAAGATCTTGTTACTTTGGTGAGTCACTCAATTTCTTAAGCAGGGAGATTGTTAGACTCCAGAAGACAGAAATCAACCACTGAACAGTGTGCTAAAAAGAAAAGGTCACCAGAGAGAGTAAGTCTCCTCTGCTTCTATGGGAGGCCATATGGTCAAGCAAGACGGTGATCCATTCTGGTAGCTGATATTGACAGAGAAGCTAAGAGGCTCTTCACATGGTCCCTGGAGATCCTTAACTGACGTTGATATTTGGCAAGAATAATTTTGATTAGTATAGGTCTACTTTAACTTAGTCTTGAACACCCAGCAGGAAAGTATATCCAAAGATAACAAGTAAAATATAGAGTACACATAAAAAAGGGGTTCCAATCACTGACCCCTGCTGGCAGTTTCCAGTCACACCAGGAGACAGGTCTGGGAGCCAACTGGTTAGTTATCCTTTCCATTCTAGTGCTCATTCTAGCATACATGCTTTTTATCTCGATAGGCTTTATTTGTTCTCACCTAGAAGCTGCCAAACTCCAAGTGATCATGCAGATGGTTCTCCAGATGGAGCCAGCCATCTCTTCCCCTCTACCGTGGCCCATATGATCAAACTTCCTACTGCTTCCCCTTCATCCAGAAGTAACCAGAGTGGTCGTCACCCAATAGCAGTTGGATAATCATTTTCCAGCTAGTGGAGACAGGGATGTTTGCAATGTGACATTCTAGAAGTCACAGATGTAGACTTTTCTGCAAATGCAATGTGTCTATTCCTTGTCGAGCATGTTATGGCTTGTGTCTAGATGTCCATTCCAAGCCTCATGTAGTCATAGGTGGGGATTTTTTCAGAGATGGCTCAATCTAGAATGTGTGATGCTAAGATTGAGAGTGTGTGTTTATTAAATCAGTCTGCTGATTGATTTGGCACCCACCCCAAGCTGGGTAGCCTAGATAAAATATAAAAGGAACAGAAAGAAGCTGCTATTGTTACTTGTAGCTTGGTGCCTTCTGCCCACTATGAACTATTTCTCCTCTGCAATGCCCCTCTGTCATGCCACCCTGACTTGGAACCAGCTGATTATAGGCTAAAACCTATATAAACTGTGAGCCAAATAAACCTTTCTTCCTTTAATTTTGGGTGTTGGGTATTTTGCCTCAACAATGAGAAAAAGTAACTACAACATCTTTGAAATAAGAAATTCAGACTCCATGCAGTTAAAAAATATATTGAGCTGCTCAACACCACCCGTGACCCAAAATCTGAATGTAATAATATATTTCTAACATCTGCATCCTAAAGTTCTCCTCTACTCAACCCATTTATTCTTTAATTCAAGGAATTGTCTCTACTTAGTCTGCTCATTTCTTTTGGGTGATTGCCCCTTCAAAAATGCTATTTTAAAAAAAAATTCTGGTACTGTAGATCAACCTCAGGACCTTGCACTTGCAAGACAGGCCCAATACCACTGAGCTAAATCACCAGCCCCTGAAAAATGCTAATCTTGTATGATCATGTTCAAATCTTAAACCCAATTATTATTTTTTTCTTTCTTCTTTTTTTTAAATCTCTTTTTGGAATCAGGACTCAAAATCAGGGCCTCACATTTGCCAGGCAAGTGCTGACCTACATCCCCAGCTCCTGTTCCATTTTTTAAGACCTCACATGAACTTGGACATCTGAGTTTGGTCATGCGTCTCCACTAATGTTCAGTTACAAGATGCAACTCAGCTGTATTTGACACACAGTGGTTCCCCCCCCCCATGGCTACCTTTATGTAGACTCATTTCTCCACTGTCTTAAAAGTATTAACAATGGGCCAGGGATTTAGCTGTGTTTCCAGTGCCTGCCTCGCAAGTGTAAGGACTCAAGTTTGATCCCTGTACCAAAAAAACCCCCCAAAAAACAGTATTAACAAGGGCTTTTTGAAAGTGTTTCACTAAAGCTAAATATGATAGAAATAGTATAGTGAACATTAAAATTCAAAATAAATAAAAAATAATAAATCTAAAAAGTGAACAAGAACTCTTCATAATAGGTAAATGTGATTTTTTTTTTTTTTTTGTACCAGGGATCGAACTCATGACCTTGCACTTAAAAAACAAGCAGTAGAACCACTAAGCTAAATCCCTGGCCAAAAGGTGATAATTTTATAAAAACAAGTGAAGATGAACAACATCAATAGAAGTGTGAAAATAGATATCTACAAAGTAGCAATCCAGCTATTCTTTTCCAGTTATCTTCTAAGAAAATTTGTCAAGGTTTAGCATGAAATTAATGAGGTATTCATTTCAATTTCTAGCAAAACACTGGCAAGCGAATTGAATTTTGCATTACTAGAACCAAATAGTGTAACACAAAGTTAAATAATTATTTTGTAAAGCCATAAAAAATCCTTAATTATAGATATTTCCTCAGTGTCACACACTTATTTATGAAAATATGTAATTCTCACTCTTGTCAAAAGGTATGTGAAAACTGCTGTGAAGTTCCTAGATACATGCTTAAAGAAAAAGCAAAACAAGCCTCTGGCAAAATTACACTGTCAGGTGACTTGCTTGACATTGTGTAATGTTAACAGCATTCACAGTGAAAAAGGAACTACTGGATGGCTCATTACACACCTCCTGATTCTTTTTGAAGAAACTGCAAAGGAAAGTGAACAAGCAGCAGCCAGAACGTTCAACTTCAATTGTACTGTGTAAAGACACTGACTTAATTCAATCAGGCTACTTCCACAAAACACTTCTATTAAAGTTGCCATCCACCTTGCCAATTCTAATGATTAATTTCCCATGTTATTCTCTTAATGGTATTTGAGTATTTATTATAATACTAAGGATTAAACCCAGGGCCTTTGCCCTGAGCTATGTCTCTAGTGCTTTTTAAAAATTTTTTGTTTTGAGACAGGGTCTCACTAATTTGCCAAGCTGTCTATGCTGAGTCCATACTTGGGATCCTCTTGCCTTGGCCTTCCAGGGTGCTGGGATTACATGCATGTGTCACCATACCTGGCTTTATTCCTTTGAAACACTTCCTTCTCTAAGCTTTCCTGAAACCTCAAGCCATTCCCCTCCATTTCTGGCTTCTCCTTCTCAATCTCTATATAATCAATCTCTCTCAATCTCTGTATTCCTTCTAAATACTGAGATTCTGTACAGTAGGGTCTCAGGTGCTCCCCACTACCTGGTAGTACTTGGGATTGGACCTAGGGCCTTCGCACGGATCTACATACAAGCTTTCTAATTTTTTTAACTCCTTTTTCAAAAAGGTCTCTAAATTACTAAATTGTCCAGACTGGGCTTAAACTTTCCACCCTCCTGCCTCAGCCTCCGAAGTGCTGCAATTATAGGCATGCATCTATGTAGCTAGCCTCTTGCTTTTCTCTTTTTTAAAATCTATAATCCTTTCCTACACAGTCTCAACCAGTCTCATGGTTATATGGTTAACTGCTAGACATTCTCAAATGTATGGCTATATCCCCATTTTCTTCCCTGAACTCTGGACTCACATACCAATTGCCTTTTGACTTTTCCATTTGGATAATGAAAACGTTTCTCAAATTTAACGTACCATAAAGATACCTTCCCCTAAAACTTTGTTCCTTTTGCATTCTCACCATCTTGTTGATGGCCTCACCGTCCATCCTTTTGCTTTAAGCCCCAAACCCATGGTACATTGCAGCTGACCTTCCTGATTTGTTCTTTGTTTTACTCTATGTTCTCCATAGAAAAAGTACTGCATAGTGTCCAAAGCAACTGTCCATTATTTATATTTTTAAATTTATAAAATATGCATACAGAATAGGATATAAAATACTGTTATAAACTACATATCCATGTGTATGTGCACACAGATACAGAAACAGGACACAATATGCAAAAGAATGATGTCGGATCCTCTACCTCATACAGTCTTGGGTGGAGCTTTTGCAGAGGTGGCTGGATCTAGAGTGTGCAATTATACATGGTGCAATGCTAGGATTAAGGGTGCTAGAATTAAGGGTGGGTGATTGCTGGATCAGTCCACTGACTGGCTGGGAATGCCCTAAGGCCGGTAGTCTGGATACAATATAAGGGACAGTAAGAGGCTTGTTTTCCCTTGATGCTTTTGCTTCCATTAACTGTTTCTCCTCTGCAATGCCCTTCTGCCATGTGCTGCTTTGCTTTGGAGCCAGCCAACTATGGAATGAAACCTCTATGAAATATAAGCCAAATAAATCTTTCCCTCTTTAACCTGCGTCAGGTATTTTGTCCCAACAATGAGGAAGCAACTAAGACATTATGGAATTTAGGATATTTTCAATTAACTGTGCTATAATCTTATGTAACATCATCACGTATCCCATCATCTTAATCTTTCTCTCACTTAGATGCAAGTCACCAGCTCTGATCTCACTCAAGGAGAGACGATCACATAAGGGTGTGGATGCCAGGAGGCAGGGATCTCAGGCCACCTGAAGCCTGCCACCTTTGCATGCAGAAATACCAGTGTGTTTGGTTAAGACTCAGACCTTGTATTTCATAATAGCTGCTGTGTGTACTGCCTAAGATTTTGAGCTCTGAGATATATCTGTCCTCGTGGGTTTTGGATAAAGTTCTGTTGTTGCGGAAGGAATTGGTAAATGACACACACGCAGAGATGCAGAAGGTAAAATTTAAAAAGTTTACTTTGCTCACAAAGGATCAGTCTGCACCAAAAGCTGTTTCAAAGGACCAACCCCGGACTGGGTGACACTGTGCCTTTTGTAAGAGTTCTACAATCATGACCTCATTTTAGGCGATAAGACATTATAGTTCCCATCAAAAACCATGGTCACAAGACAGTACAATGTTAACCCAAATGTAGCATTTTCTTTCAGAATGTTTATCTTTCCATTTCAGCCCACAAGAGTGGGGGGGCCAGAGTTAAAAAAGCAGTACTGGTGACATTCCTTTTACCTTATCATTTTTACATCCATATAGTTTATAGCAAGTTTTATAGCTCAAGGACTATTTTTTTTTCAGGGACTATTAACTTGAATGTTTGGTCTCATTCTGGGATGCAGCTTAGCACCTCAGGCATCTGTTAATTTTAAATTGGGGCTATGTGCCTTTAAGCCTCAAAAGTGAAACCTCAGGTGTTTTTCTTAAGCAAAGCAAAGCAAATTACAGAAGCAAAATGCAGCAGTTGTTTTATATATTTTTTTAAATATTCTGTAGGGTTCAGACTATTTATAGAAGTTTTCTCTATCACTGTATCATCATCCCCATTTTACAAGTAAGAAAAAAATCTGAATTACTAAGCAGTCATGTCATTCACTCTAGGAAAAAATAAAGGTTCAGATATGAAGTCAGAGGCCAGCCTCGTGGTTCTGAGCTCTGGAAGCCCACAATGCTAAGACTCCATGTGTGATCACTGCTGTGACACTACCAAGAATTGAAGGCAGGGAGCTGGGGTGCAGCACACACACATGCCCATGCTACTTTCTTCCACACTATTGTCCTTTCTGTCCCTGAAGGCCTTCAACCTTGTAAGGGGGCTGGTGATCATGGGGGCCACCATCCCTGTTGTGATTTCCTCGATACATCTCTTCCATTCTTCACACTGCAGCCCAACTAATATCAGTCCTCTTCCTCAAGTCTTCAGTGTTCCATTTCATTTGAAAAACATTCAAATTCAGACCTTGGTCATCGAGGTTTTACCTGACTTGGCACATGTCTTGTCCAATCTTATCTCTTCCTACTCCCTACTCCATTCAGCCTCACTGACCTCCTGTCCTTCAAATAACATTTGTTTGCTGAGACTGGGTCTTGCCCTGTAGTCAAGACTGGTCTTGAACTTGCTATGTAGTAGCCCAGCCTGACACGAACTCAAAATTCTCCTGTCTCAATCTCAGAATGCTCTGATAATAGGTATATGTACCACACTCTGCCACAAAGCACATTTTTTTGTTTCTGGGTATTTTTCTCCTGTCTCCAGATTTTTGCATGGCTGTCTCCTTAGTAACCTTTCAATCTGAGTAAAAATGTTATAGCCTCAAGAGATGTCTTTCCTGACCACCCAGTAAAGTGCTCTCTCTCTTCTTCTGGCCAGTCTTATCTCCACATACTATTGGTTTTTGTTTTTTCCATCTCTCTTGCTGGAATGTAAGTAGGAAGATATACGTACTTGTTTACTGCTAAATACGACTGGACACAAAGTAGAAACTGAGTATCTGTTTGACTGAATGAAAGTAATTAATGGGATTTTAGAGTCCACCTAACAGAAATAAAAGGTATTTTCCATTGCAAAAGACCAATAATTTTATGAGTTATGAATTACATGTTAAAAATAAAATTAACAAGTGAATCTAGCCCCCAAAAAGAAAATGATTGAAACTCTCAGCATCTTGGTGAAAAACTAAAAGTATCTCTTACTATTTTGAAATTAAAATAATGTACGAATCCATTGACGAGCTAGCACCTTCCTTTGGGAGACACTTCATATTGAAATCACAGCTCTCTCTTGGCAGTAGAAGAGTTAAGGCCTTCTTGCTTTTCCTAGCCTTAGTGTATTGAACCACCTCTGCCCATTCCACCTTTTTTTTTTTTTTTTTTTTTTTTTTT
>NW_022900927.1:17469122-17489156 GCF_012274545.1 Fukomys damarensis
CCCCCTTTTTTTTTTTTTTTTTTTTTTCCTGATGCTGGGATTGAATCCAGAGCCTCACATATATGAGGCAAGCACTTTAACACTGAGCTACATCTCAGTCCCTTCCTATACCTTTGTAAACAGCCCCTTTATAAATATCTCCTTGCTTATCTGCTTTGTGATCCCTCATCTGTTTCCTATTGGTTTCTGAGCCATACATATTGAGTCTACATAGAAGTACATTACACCAAGCATTTCTAACCAATGGAAGATTTTTAACAATGCCTAAGAATCTATGAGCATGGGAACTATTGTTTACAATTTGTAATCTGATATTATATCATTGTTGGGTAGTTCCTTTAGAAATGGTTCACCAATTAAATGTACTTTGGGTCCTTCTTGCCTCAAGCAAACAGAGACAAGCCAAAAATTGTCAAGTTTATTTTAAAAGTGCAGGGTGAATGGGTTAAGGGAAAAACTAGCTCTGTATAGTGAACTTGGGCCAAAGAGAGGAAAGGATAAAACCAAAAATAAAAGGACACTCTACATCAGACGCAGAGTAGGCTACCATGAAGAGTCACAAGAGCGGGCTCCCCATGATCTCATCTTTTATACCATTCACATCTCACGAGAGCTCTCAAGAAGTTCCACATATGGGGTCCTGAGAATTGTTTGGTGCTGCCCTGGGATCTTGTAATTAACAGGTCCCTCTTGTTTCCCCAGCAAGCTTTGATATGCCAAGCATCCTATATCAATATGATATGAAAATAAACAAACAAACAAAAAAATAGCCTACCTTATTTTCTCACAGGGATGAGTTAAGGATGTGTCCACTTGATAACAACTTACTTATGGCATAACAAATTATTACTACAGACAGCTAAGTTCAAAATTAATATGCAGGGCCGGGGATTTAGCTTAGTGGTGCTGCCGCCTGCTTTGCAAGCCTCAGGACCCAAGTTCAATCCCAGGTACAAAAACAACAACAAAAAAATTAATATGCAGTCAGAGAGAGATTGGGCCCTCGAGGGTACAAAAAAAATAGATAACAAAATTGCGGCCAGAGGTAAATTTAAGAGAGCCAGGCCTGAGAGCCTCTCTAGAGATTATCAGCAGCTGGAGATTATTTTATAATTAGCACTACCTAGTCCAATGGGTCCAGATAGGCATCAGCCGCTTAGGTGGGTGGCCAGAATCCAAACTCCCCTCTCCCAAAATGCCTTTTGTTCTTTCCATGCACCCTTGCTATGTGACTCATTTCCCTATTGGACCAATATGAGCTAAGCAGCTATACTTGTGATCCTACAGGGTTGGCTGTAGACTGACCTATACTGTATCCACACTGTGACTTTGCTGAATAAATTACCCCTGACAAAGACTCGCAGTGGCCACCCACTCAGAAACCCCCTGGAAACCCAGGAGCTATTCTTCTCTCCTTATTTCCAATAAAACTCTCCTAACTCCCTCCTTTGGCTTGCGTCTTCACTCCTCAATATTGTTAAGGCCACAAACTCAGCCCATTTGACATCTAACAGGTTGGAGCTTATATTTTTTCACATCAGTTGGGACTTATCTGGCTTATCCCCATCCCGTTTGTGTGAATGCATACAAATATACATAAGACATACACTTAATCATTTTAGATATATTTACATTTAGTATGTATTTTGTGTCCATATATATATTACACTATAAATTAATGGCCATTATTTCAGAAAAGCAATTTTGCTTATTATTCTTATATAACCTACCCAGAACAAATGACAATCAAATTTTCTCTATATGGTATCAACTGTAGGAAACAGAGGAGGATTAGAGCTAGAAGAAACTAGTGAAATAAATTCAACACAGAGGGAAGAAAGGAAAAAGGACAAGTTGCTTAGGCACCTAGCCATGATCACAAATCACTTGCCATATTCTAAAAAGTACTTCCATTCCTAATAACCTTGAATTCCAAGATAAGCTAAGATTGGCAGGAATCCTAGAAGCTTTGCCTCCAGAGATAAACTACAAAAACAGGAACATCCTGTTTATCAAAAGACAGGAACATTTTCGTCACCAATTAATAATTAACTGTCTAATCTCAACTTTAAATTCCTATTATTCAATTTGATGAGCCATAACTTCTGAAAGTCTTATTTTCTTGAATTGCTAATAAAAATGTCTATTCCAGGCTGGCCTTGAATTCACAGCAATCCTCCTGCCTCAGCCTCCCAAGTGCCTGGATTACAAGTGTTCGCTATCATGCCCATCTAAATTTTATCATAGGGGTTATACATAGGGGGAAAATATAATTCCTATTATTCAATTTGATGAGCCATAACTTCTGAAAGTCTTATTTTCTTGAATTGCTAATAAAAATGTCTATTCCAGGCTGGCCTTGAATTCACAGCAATCCTCCTGCCTCAGCCTCCCAAGTGCCTGGATTACAAGTGTTCGCTATCATGCCCATCTAAATTTTATCATAGGGGTTATACATAGGGGGAAAATATATATAAAAGGTTTATTTGCTTTATAGTTTGTAGACATTTTAGTCCACAGTTGGCTGGCTCCAAGGTAGGGTGGCATGGCAGAGGAGAAACAGTCTAGCCAAGACAGGAGGTAAAAATGGAGTTATGGTTCAGTACGTCATAGCTGGCCTGAAGAAAAGAAGACTAGGCCTAATCATATTTTAATTGTGTAATGATTTTCCCCCCAAATTACACAGAATGGCTTCTGACAGAAGTCAAGGATTTTACAAAAGGGAGTTTGATACTGTATACCAAAAAAGTACCAATAAACTCAATAAAAAAAAAGGAAGTTTGACATATAATAATCAAATTTCTGTGGCTCACCTATCATTCCAGCAACTCAGGAAGCTGAGATAGGAAGATCAAGTTCCAGGTCAGCCTGAGAAAGTAGAGAGAACAAATTCCAGCATACCTGTAATCCCAGCACTCGGAAAACTGAGACAGGAGGATTGCCTTGAGTTCGAAGACAGCCTAAATTACACAGCAAGACCCTGTCTGAAAAAAACAACAAAAAAATTCCTGGAAGGAGGGTATCTGAAGGGCAGAGGGAAAAAAGAAAGCTAGTTCCTAAGAAATTATAGAGATTAACTTGTTCTAGGAGGCAAAACCCAGCCAATAAAGATAAGACTGGGGGCACTGTAGGGTTCTACAGGGATCAAGATAAGTTCCCTAGAAACCACAAATAGCACCCACTTCTATGACTAAGCCATGCTTGGGGACCATAAGAAATGGGCTTATTAGGTACAAACAGGTAGTAATAAAAGATAAAAATTTAACAACAAAGAAACTCCAAAAAAGATTTTTTTTTTTGGTACTGGGGATTGAACTCTGGTTTTTGTGATTGCAAGGCAGGCAGAGAACCACTGAGCTAAATCCCTGGCCTGAAAAAAAAAATTAATGGGACTAGTATGAAAAGTGTGGTGTGTGTTAATCTGAAAATGGAGTTAATAACTCCCAAGTTTTATAGTCTATAATAAATTATTGTAAGCACCTATTTATCACTAGTGCTGCCAAGAACATAACTCCCTGTTAATGCTGACGAGGACATACCTTGATATCCACCTTCAAGACTCCCCGTCTGCCCAGGGCTTGAACCCATCCTGCAATGTAGCGTACCCTATCTGATGCATTCTGACACATCCCTCGTCTCAGGCCATCAGGTGCCTCACCGAGGGTTGGTGCTGTTGGTGAGCACAGGCATCAGGATCTCTTAACTCTTCCTCTCTGTCTGCCAGTGCCACTGCAACCTGCTTTCTGCCCAGACAGAAAGATGTGGCACACACCTGTAATCCCAGCACTGGGGAGGCTGAGGCAGGAGGATCACTGTGAGTTTGAGACCAGCCTGGACTACATAGTGATTTCTAGGTCAGTCTCAACTACATAGTGAGACCCTGTCCTAAAAAAACAAAAAGATAATATGGCTGACACACAGGAGGGACACCAGTCCAGGATAAGGGTGGCAGTGAGCAGTTTTATTTTTCAGCCCAGCAAATTCCTCCTCGTCCAACCCTGCCCTGAACTGATGCCCAATCCAAGTACACGTCTCCTTTATCTGCTCCTCCTTGGCAGACCCTACCCTGAACTGATGTGTACTCCAAATATGTGTCTCCCTTATTTAGCCGATCTTACCCTAGATTAATGTTTCTTACCCTGAGCTTGAACTTGCTGTAGACCAATCAATAATAATATTATATGTAACAAATACGTAACCAATCAACTGCTTGCTCTGCTCCTGTACAAGTTTCTGCTTGCAAATCTTATATAAACTGTAGATGGACAAAAGACAGCAGCCTGGTTCTCTGAGGAATTATCCCAACCAGGCCCGTCCATGTGAATAGTTTGCTTTCTGCTCCAAGTCCTGGGTGCCTGTCGGTACTTCCCATTTGCCGTTACAAGTAAAACTGATTATTTTGGGGGCAAAAAAAACCCTTAAAAAACAAAATAACAACAAAAACACTCCTACAGACCCTGACACCTGGCTTCTCCAGGCTTGATCTCTCCACGAGTGTACTGATGTTTCATTTTTCGACTTAAAACTATGCTTTCACTTCTGCAAGTCCTGCTCAATTCTTTTTTCGGGATAATAAGAGCCCACGGGAGTCAGAACCCCTGACAACAACCTCGGGGATTTAGGGAGCCTCTTGTCTCAGAATTTCAAAAACATGAATATTTTTCAAAGGGATAGGAATGTAGCTCAGCGGTAGAACGCTTGCACACCGTGTGCAGGTCCTGGGGTCTATCCCCAGAACTGAAGGGAAAAAAATGAAAATAAAAGCAACTTAATCTAGAAGGAGAATGAAAAAGTATTAAAAAGTAGCAAGTACTGGAGAGACCCGCATTCCTGCTGAGGAAGTCGGTCATCCTTCCAGGCCTGACTGGAGGGCGCCTCCTTGCACACAATGAAATTCTCACTGTCTTACCGTGGAGTGTCCTTATCTATAAAATAAGACTGAATGACTGAATAATCACAGGATTATGGGGGGAAAAAAATAAAACCCCGGAGATTCACACAAGCACTAACCGCGCGGGTCACAGGCGCCTCAGTTATGACCAGGAGCGGTGGACTCGGACTCGAGAGAGGCCGCGCAGGCGCAGTGCAGGGACGCGCGCCAGAAGGATGGACTGGTACTCGCGCCTCGCCCGCCCTGGGCCCAGGGCGTCTCTGCATTTTACTACACCCAGCCCTTTCCGCGCAGCCCGCCGTGGCTCCGCCCCAAGGGCGTTCTCTTCCTCCGTAGCCTCTAGCATAGCCAGGATTTACGCGCGGCGCGCGGCTGAGAGTTGGCTGACGGTCCCCTGGGCTAGGCTGCAGGTCCCGGGCCGCTGAAGAGGCTTCCCTGGGCAACGACCGCAATGTGGAGTCCGGGGCGGGTCAGTCGGCTCCTGGATCTGTGAGTACGCCGCGCCCCCTGCTGCTCTCCTTGTGGGTCCCCTGCCCGCTCCCCACCTCGGTCCCGAATCCCGGGCGCATCGTCTGCCCGCGGAGGTTGGTTGTAGAACACAAACGCACTTTGCAGAGGGCTTCTGCAGTTTAAAGTGCAGTTTTCCCGGGAAACAGCTGCTCTCGCCGCTTAGCCGTAGTGCGCTCCACACCCGGGAGCCCGGAAGGGGCCTTCCAATCAGTCAGCACCGCCACGGGTTACTTACTGCCACAATTTCACCCTCCGAATCTGTGCGGGAAATTATGGTTACCATGGCAATCGCTTCATTCCGGGAGCTTTCGGTCAGTCACCGTAGTCTTAAAAAAAAAAAAAAAAAAAAAAAACCCAAAAAAAAAAAAAAAATCCGCACAGATTGAGGCTGAGCAGACCAGTCCCAATTTATGGAAAACCCTCTAAGAGGATAGGTTTTGGCATTGTGTATTAGCATGGCCAGAATTAGTTCTTTTGTTTCCAGATATCCAGGGTGTTTTTTTTTTGGTTTTTGTTTTTAAGAATTTTTTAGTATTCGATCCAGCACGTATTTAAAGAGCACATATCTGGAAGTGAGTCCCTATACTGAAGGTTGTACAAAGTAGCAAGTGTGATGGAGGTGCAACCTTCTAAGATTGTTCTACCGTTATTACAGTTACTTACACGTGTATCCCAATCTTAGAAGGTTGCTAGGAAAGAGGAATTAGCAAGGTATTTTGAGTTTTCTGATGAGGAGAAGAAAATACAAGACTAGGAGAAGGTTGTCTATTGGAAGATTGATAGCACCTGACAATTGCACGTTCAAAGAAACCACCCAAGAGGAAGTTGAATAATAAGATGTGAGAAGACCTGAAGGTGGTATTCCAGTTTGACTGGAGGACACATTAGGAATAAAAGTGTAGTGAAACATGAATCCATGTAATTGATACAGGAGATGAAATATGAAAATACTACACCCCCTACCTGTTAAAGGTCCGGTATGCTGAGTTTGTATTCTCTAAAATCAATGAATTATAGGAACAACAGAGGTAAGAGTAGGAAAATGTTTATTGAGAGGGTAGCTCCTAAGAGGCAGGAGGGCACCCAAACGGGTAGCCAAGGACCCCCACTTTGTTCATTTATTGGTGCTGGGGATAGAACTCCAGTCCTTGAGCTTGGGAGGCAGGCGGCAGAACCACTGAGCTAAATCCCCAACCTGAGGATCCCACTTTAACGTGGAAGTTTTGTAGAGCAGAACCCACATAGGTACAACATATGTTACAGCTGTGATTAACCAATAAGGTTACAAGTGCAGTTGCTTAAATTACAGTGATCCAAGGGGGAGGCAAGTCAAGTAGCAAGTGTGCGTGGAAAGAACAGAGAACTTCTCAGGTAGGTTAATGGGTCTGGGGGTCTCCGTCATCCACTGAGGTGACTGAGGCCGAGCTAGACTTTACTGGACCAGGTGTCATCACTTATTCCATGGAACTATTTAGGCCTGGTCCTTTTGTTGTTATCCTGAGGCTTTGCCTCCAGCTGATGCATCTCTGAGCCCACGTGTATGTGTTTTCACCTTTCCACCTGACTCAAGGGCTCAACCCTGTCTGACTGCCTATTTTAACTCCCACCTAACTTAGCTGTCTATGATATTATTAGAAAAGTAAAGAAGCAGAGCATGGGGTGCACATCTGTGATCCCAGCTAGCTGGGAGGTGAAGGAAGGAGGACTGAAAGTTTGAAGCCAGCCTGGGTAAGTTAGTGAGACCCTGTCTCAAAATAAAAAGGGTGTAACTCAGCACTCCCTGAGTTCAATTACTAGAACCACAGAAAATAAGAATAATTATTTTTATTTTCATGTGAATAGAACTTTAAACCACAGTACTGAGTGAAAAGAGAAAATGAAACCCAAGTCCATAAAATAATCCAAAACTTGGAAGTAAGGCAAAAAAGATGACCAGGTGGCCTACATTGTCACAGTAGCACATCTGTCCCCCCACTAAAGGTCCATATTTGCCCTTAAAACCTTAGTTTTTTACCCTTTGGGGGCAAGTGTAGCCTGAGGCTGGCAGTTGGTCCACAGGCAGCTTCTGGTTTGTAGCAAAGTACAGGTCTTGAGCTAGAGTCATTCTGCAGTGTCTCTGAGTACATTGCTTAGTCCGTCTAGTGTGTCCTCCTCTATGGAGGAAACAGTGCTTGGTGTACATCCTTGCGAGTTGATAGCACTGATCTGAGAGTAGCTTTGAATAGAGGAACCAAGGAAAGAATTAGATCACCCAAGTGTTCAGCTTTGATTGGCTGGGAAGATGATGGCAAACAATTACAGCAGAGGAAGTCTCCTGGGGAAGACAAGTCAGACTATCAGTAGGAATGTCAAGAAGGCAGTGATAATATAATTTCCAATCTGAAAGAAAGATCAGGAGTTGAGGCTAAAATTGGGAGTAAATTTTTCTAAGTGATAAGTGAAGCCATGAGTAAGTTTATGGAGGAGGATGCAGAGCGGAAAAGGCCACAATTTTATATAATACATTAGAGCTGGAAAGATTTTTCTCCAGAAATTATTTCATAGAGCTGATTGGCTAAATACCAGTAAATTGTGTCTTAACCATGAGATTTACAGCAAATCAAATTGCATGGGTGGCTCAGTAATTTTTATATGCCACGTCTGCCAAAAAATGTATACACACTTCAAGAAAAGAAAAACCTTATGTAAATATTTCGGTACTAAATTTACTGAGACGTCATGAGATTAATATGATTAATATGATTAATATGAGATAATTTAGCCTCTACAATTACAAGAAGTGCTTGAAGTGGTGTCCATTAGCTTCCAGGCATTTATTAGTACTGGGAACTGCTGCTCGGGTAGCCTTGGTCTACTGAGATTGCTGCACATGCATTTTCAATTTTTTTTCTAGGCATCGCAGTGTAGTGGGTCTTCTGCAATATATGACATCCCTAGGGTCCACCATACGAAGGTAATACCATCTGTTAAAAAAAAAATAACTATTTTTCTCTTCCTGATGTGTGTATACCTTTTTTGGCAGACTCCTTCTGTATATATTCTCTTATCTAACTTTCCCCTAGAGAGAAATCACCAAAATCCCCATCAAAGCAGTCTCTCTTGCTGTAGTAAATTTAATAAATTGCTTTGTCTGACCAACAGCTTTTTATGATTGTCTTTCTGGACCTGTTTTTTTCGTTTTGTTTTGTTTTGGTTTTGAGATAGGGTCTTGCTATGGTAGTTCAGAGTGGCCTTGAACTGACTTTGTAATCTAGGCTGGTCTTGAACTTCTGGCAATCCTCCTGCCTCAGTTTCCCAAGTGTTAGGATTATAGGTGTGCACCACCATGCCCAGCTTTCTGGGTTATTTAATAGTCATCAGTAGCATTCAGTAAGGCGTGGTGGTACATACTTGTAATCCTAGCACTTGAGACTGATGTGGACTGCATAGTAAAACCCTGTCTCAAACAAACAAAACTTAGCCTCATAGTACTTAAATATTCCATGGCTGGAGGGAACTAGAGCAGAAAGAGGAAACCATTTTTGTAGTTAACAAATGGCATAGCCTGAACAGTCAAGCTCAAAGAAGAAAGCACTAAAAGACCAAGATACAAAGGAATGGGTGGTATTATAGGAAAAAGGAATATTTTTAAATACAGTTGAACTCTGCACAGAGGAAAATATAAGGGGAGTGATGATGAGGCAATGCTTTTAGCCTGGCACTTTCATGAATGCTGGTAGAAGAGCAGAGGCTCCTGGATCAGAGAAGGGCTTTGCTACTAATTTCTCAGCAGAAAGCATGAACATTAGTAGGAGCTTGTTTGTGTCATTTCTCCTGTCTTAGCAAGCCTTGCAGCAGAAGAGAACCCAGACAGATGCCTGCACAACAGGGGTTTGCCTTACAGACAGATGGGGTGGGGGGTTCAAGAAGCAAGTTCTTTGTGCTGGATGGAGACATTTTTCCCCTTAGGGCTTTTTACTATCAATGCACCCCCTGGGAAGTGGGCCAAATAAAGGGCCTTGCCTCCTTGGCATTGCAGGACTGAAAAGTCCACAAAGGACCATTTCCCCACAGTCTGCCTCTTAAGTTCTGGAGTCTCAGTTACTCCTGTTGTTCCTGAGACAAAATAAAGGAGAAAATTTTTATTTCAGCTCACATTTTTGTAAGACCTAGTCTCACTTCCACTCCATGGAGCGTGAACAGCCTAAAAGGCCTCCACAATGCTGGGCCCTAACACCCAGCGAGGCTCCGGGAACAGACGGAGAACCGAGAAACCCAGGAAGGAACACACCAGGCTAGATGGTAAAGAGACCTTTATTAGTCTGGCCAGATGGCACTCCCAGAGCCAGGTGGCTCAGAGATGCAACTGCTCAGGGGCTGAGGTACTTTTTATTAGGTTTTTCTAAACAAAGAGTCAGGGAATTCACAGAACAAGACTGCAAACACATTGCTTATCTTATGCAGGAAATGTTCTACGGTCACCTTTTGTCAAACCATTTGCCCCTGGGTGGGCTGTTAACTGAGGTAGCAATTAGCATATGAAGAAGCACAGTCTGGCCTATTAGCATGGAGTCACTTTAGCCTATTCAAGTCTTACATTTTGTAGAGGTTTTTAGTCCATATTCACCTGGCTCCAAGACAGTGGCACAGCAGAGAAACATCATAGAGGGGAAACAGTTCACTGCGGGCAGTAATCATGCACCCTTAATTGCAGCATCGCACACCCTAGAGCCACCCACCTCCCCAACTCCCCACTATGAGTACTTGAGGCTTTGGGGGGTATGTATGTAAGCCATAAAACCTAGCAATCATCTTGGCTTCTCATATGAGCTGAGTGACACTCCTTTAGCCACGCTTGTTAATTTGACCATCAGACGCTGGGATCAAACATCCAAATAGTTGTATGTGTCACATAGCATCTAACTAAAGCTTTTTTCAGCAGTGCTCCAGGGAGCAGAATGAGACCAAACTGGAGTCTTGACCTCAGCAATACCCTAAGGTTCCAGACTCAACTATCTGTAAATCCAGGAGGAATTGCAGGTCTTGTTTCTGACGGTTTAGATCAATGACGGTGAACCTTTTAAAGCTTTCAGTGATAAACAGCCAGCTGCAGCACACCATAGGCTCAACACATAGATGTACTCTATGTCCAGGATAGTATCCATTTTGACCTACACAAGGAAATTTAAACTTTTCAGCTAATCTTTGGTACCATTGCCAGTAATTACAGGAACAAGTAGATTGAAAACCAGTTTGCTAAGTATGGTGCACACCTATAAAACCAGCATTTGGGAGCCTGTACTTGAAATGCACAGACTGATAAAGGGCAGCATGGAGAGTGCATAGTGAGACTTATCTCAATCCAAATGAAACCCACCTACAAAAAACCAAAACAACCAAACGCAGAAAAACAAAAACAAAAAGCCAAACTCCATCTTAACAAAACCAAAGAGTTTCCCAAATGTAGGGAGAGACACTCATTTACATATCTAAGGTGCTTAATGAATGCCAAGTAAGGTAAACAGGTGCACATACAGAAATTTAAAAATGCTGAAACCAGAGATGAAGAAAACTTGAAAGCACCAATAAAACAAAAGGACACATTTATAAGCAAATTCCAGTAAGATTAACATGAGACTTATCAAATGCTATCCAATGGAAGGGCAGAAAGTAGTGGGATGATATATTGAAAGGCGAGTCCTCAAAGAAAACCACAACCAAGAATACTATAACTAGAAAAGATGGTCTAAAAATTAAGTTGAAATAAAGACATTCCCAGCTAAGCAAATGCCGAGAATCTGTTGCAACCAAAATGGCCTTATGAGAAATTCTAGTGAGCTGGAAATGTAGCTCACTTGGAGAAAACTTACCTAGCATGTATGAGGCCTTGCATTTAATTCTCAGCCTCAGAAAATAGAAATCAAAGGAAGTTCCTCAGGCTGAAGAAGTGACCCTAAAAGCAGTTCAGTGCGTGCTTAAAAAAAAAAGGTAAAGTAGCTGTATAAATACTTTTAAAATGAGTACAACTGTTTCTTCTCAACTAATTTTTTTTGCGGGGGTTGGAGGTATACTGGGGATTAAACTCAGGTCCTTGAGCTTGCAAGGAAGGCGGCAGAACCACTGAGCTAAATTGCTGGTGCTCTTCTCCACTAATTATTAAAGTAGCTGCATAAAGCAGTGTGCTTATAATTTTTAAGCTATAAAAATAGAGTGTTTACCAATAATACTCTTAAGGAGGTATGTGGGAGCAAAGCTACATTGAAGTAAGAAAAAAGCAAGATGCTGCCTCATCCAATGCAACAGATAAACCAGAAGTCAGCAGTAAGAGGTTAATAAAACAAACCATGAATATTTGCTTCTTTTAAACTGTTCTCTCAACTTCTTTAAAGACAAAAAAATTATATGAAATATTGCCAATGGACTTGTTGAGTTTGTATCGTGCACACATGTAATATGTTTATCAATCATAGCCCATAAATGGTGGAAAATGGGATAGAGCTGTATTGAAGTAACATTCCTATATTTCACTAAAGTGAAGTTAATATAAGTCTGAAGTTAGGTAAAATGTATATGATAACCCTAGAGCAATCACTAAGGGAATAAATGTGTAGTAAACATAGTGAATTACATGTGATTAGAAAAATTCACTTAATGCAAAACAAGCAGAAAGAAGGAATCAAGGACCAAAAGGCAGAAAACAGTGGCAGATGTAAATCCATCTGTAACATAAAACAATAAATATGAAATAACTATCAAAAGACAGAGACTGTCACTAGATAGAAGATCCAGCTATGCTGACTAGAAGAGATACACTTTGAATTGAAAGGTTTGTATAGGCTACCAATAGCAAAGGTGGTGAAAACCTATGGTGCAAACAACATTAAGGAAGATAAAATGAATATATGAATGCCAGGCAAAATATACCTTAACACAAAAACTGCAGATAAAAAAAATTTTTCATCAAAATAGTATCAACCATCAGAAAGCCATAACAATTACAAATATATGCACTTAACAACTGCACCAAAATCACAAAGCAAAAACTAATGGAAATGAAAGGAGAAACATAATTCAATAACAGTTGAAAGGTTTGACAACCCTTTTAAAAAACAGGGGGAAAAAACTATACACAAAAAACAATTAAAACGTTTAACCAACATTTAAAACCACTCAGTGTTAGCAGAATATATTTTCTCAAATGCATGTGGAAAATTTTCCAGCATAGACCTTCAAATAAATTAAAATTTATTTCAAGTATATGAAATCTTTTTATCACAATGGAGTATAATTTGGTATCAGTAACATAAATGTGGAAATTAAGTAACAACTTGTTTTTTAAGCAACACTTTTTTTTGGGGGGGGGGTTTGAGACAGGGTCTCACTATGTAGTTGAGACTGTTCTGGAACTCACTATGTAGCCCAGGCTGGTCTGGAACTCCCAGCGATCCTCCTGCCTCAGCCTCCCAAGTGCTCGCATTATAGGCGTGCACCACCACGCTTGGCTAAGCAACACTTTTTTAAATGTGTGTGTGAAATGAGATGGAATCTGTAACCTTACAACTGTCCTATGTCCTCAGGCCTTTTTTAATTTTTCATTTTGAGACAGGTTCTCACCAAGTTGCTGAGTTATCACTAAGAGGCTGAAATGTATGATCCTCCTGCCTTACCCTCCTACAGTACTTGGATTACTTGCAAGTATGTGCCACCGCACCTGGCTGCAGCACACTCTTAGCAATCAGTGGGTCAGAGAACAAAACACGGATATTATAAAATGGTTTTGAGGTCATTTAAAATTAAGATGTATATATAAACTTAAAGGCTATCATTAAAGCACTAGAGCGAAATTTGTGGTTGTACATGTATATTCTAAAAACAGGCTGAGGGAAAAAAACAAAACAAAACAGGCTGAGGCAGGCAGAGTGCAAGTTCCAGGCCTGCCTGGACTATGTATTGAGGGTCTGTCTCAAAAATAATAAAATTTAAACAAGAAATATCTCAAATACATAACCTCATCTTTTACCTCAAAAACTAGAAAATGAGAGCAAGATAAACCCAAAGCAAGTGGAAGGAATGAAATAATAAATATTAGAGCAGAAATAAATGAAGTAAAAAATAGAAAAAAATAAAATCAATGAAACCAAAACTAGGTTCTTTGAAAAGAAAAATTAACAAACATTTAGTTAAATTGCCCCCAAAATGAAAACTCAGTGATTCTGGAATGAATGAGGGAATCATATCATGAACCTGACAAATTAAATAGAAGTTTTTCACAAACTATTCCAAAACATAGAACACCCTGCTCCCCAGCTTGTTTTAAGAGGTCCTGACACCAAGGAAAATTTGTCTCAGTAATGTATTTTGGCTCAACGTATGAAAATCAATCAATATAATACACTGTATTCATAGAATTAAGGGTAAAATCTATAGCATCATCTTAGTTGGGGTAGAAAAAGCATTCAACAAGACCCAATATCCCTTCATGATGAGAGCAATAGGGCCAGGGATTTAGCTCAGTGCTTCTGCGATCTTGCAAACACAAGGTTCTGAGTTCAATCCTGATACCAAACAAAAGGTAGAAATTGAAGGGAATTTTCTCAACAGATACAGGGAACCTATAGAAACCATATAGCTTATACTTAATGGTGAAAGAACTAATATCAGAAATAAGAAAAAATGCCCACTCCTGCAACTTCTATTTAACATTGTATTGGTGATTATTGTTAGGATGGATGGTTGAGCAAGAAAATGAAGTTGCATAAAGTGAAACAGATTGTAAAGGAATATAACAAAGGACATGATCTTGTGTATAGAAAATCTAAGACACCTCTATGCCAAATTATTTCAACTAAGCTGGGTATGATGGCATACACCTACAATCCCAGCACTCAAGAGGCTGAAGCAGGAAGATCTCCAGGAGTTCTAGGCCAGCCTGGAATACACAGTGAGACCATGTCTCAAAAAAAAAAAAAAAAAAAAAAACCACAAAAAAAAAAAAAAAAAAAAATCCAACTAATAAATACATCAGTAAGATTCCAAGATACAATATTAACATAAAAATCAATTACATGCCAATAACTAGTAATGATCAGACTGAAAATAAAACTAAGAAAACAGTTTCATTCATAGTTTCATCAAAAGGAATAAAAAGCTGGATATGAGGGCATAAACCTGTAAGCTCAGGGCTTTGGAAGGTGAGGCAGGAAGATTGCACATTTGAGGCCAGTCCAGGCAATTTAGGAAGACCTTGCCTCAAAAAATAAGGGTTAGGGAGTTGAGCATGGTGGTGCACACCTGTAATCCATACATGCTTGGATGCTGAGGCAGGAGGACTGCAAGTTCATCCTCATCATGGGTAGTTTAAAGACTTAGGCCCTGTCTCAAGAACAGAAGGACTGGGAATGTAGCTTAGTGGGAAGGCCCAGGATGCAATCCTCAGTACTACATTTTTAAAAAACTGCTGGGGGGCCAGGGACTTGGCTCAGTGGTCCCAGCACCTGCCTTGCAAATGTAAGAGCCCGAGTTAGATCCATGGTACCAAAAAAAAAAAAAAAACCTAGAAAAAAATCTGGGGATCATCCCTGGCTTTCCCAATATCAGTCAATGTTACATTTAATAAAGCACAAAACACACATTGAAAATTAAAAATCTGTTAAAAAATTAGGATCTAAACCCCATTTTATGTTCATGATTTTGAGACAATTTTTTTGTTTTTTTTTTTAATTTTTCTAGACAGTCTCACTATATAGTTGAGACTGATCTGGAACTCACTATGTAGACCAGGCTGGTCTTGAACTCACAGTGATCCTCCTGCCTCAGCCTCCCAAGTGCTGGGATTACAGGTGTGTGCCACCATGCCTGGCCGGGCAACAATTTTTTAAGAGTTGATTTATTAGTTTGTTAGGCTGCCATAGTAAAATGCCACAGCCTGGGTGATTTAAACAGAAATTTATTTCCACACAGTGGAGGCTGGAAGTTCCAAAATGAAGGCAGTGGCAGGTTTGGTTTCTCCTAAGGTCCTTCCCTTGCAGATGGACGCTTTTATGGTATATTTGTATATGGTCTTCCTTCTGTTCATAGGCATCCTTGATCTCTGGTTCCAGATGGCCTCTTGTAAAAACTCCAGTCAGATAGGATTAGAGCCCATCCTAAAGCCTCTTTTTAATCATATCTTTAAAGGTTGTACTTCCAAACATAGTCACATTTTAGATTACTAGGGGTTAGAACATCAGGGTGCATTTTGAGGAGACAATTCATCCTGTGACAGATGGTAAGAACCTGTAAATTGATCTACAGATCTAACATAATCCTCTCAGAATTCCAGCCGACTTGTGCAGAAATTGACAAGCTGATTCTAAGATTTATTTAAAAATAAAGTAGATCTAAAATAGCCAAGCCTAATCTCAAAAAAGAGGAAAGTTGGGCTGGACTTTGATCACATCCTGTCTGTCTGAAATGAGAACTCCTGGTCCCACTTCCATCCCAGACTTGCTCCCCAGTAGGGCCCTGGTGTAAACACTGACTTCGTTAATACACGTTGGCTTTCTGCTGCTTTAAGGAAAATCAGTCTTACCAAAATGCTGTAAAAGACAAACAGATTTGCTTTTAACCTCTGTTGGTTAAATTCAAGTACCTGACATACTTAGTAAATATTTGTATTCAAACAAGGTCATATCAGGCAGAATTCTTGGGAGAGACATTCTGCTGCAGACCTGCGCATTCTTATCCTTTGCCTAGGCCAATTCTCAAAGTTGTGTGGGCAGTCTTCAGGGATGAAGTCTCCCTCTGAACAAAGGACAGATTTTCAACTTCTTACAGAAGTAGTGGTTCCTCTTCTATAACAGTTCATTTCATTGGTAAGTGTCTTAAGGCACTGGTAGAACACTGCCCTAGACTGTGGCTTATAAACTATTGAAAGTCATTTCTCATAGACCTGTAAACTAGAAGCTTATGATGATCTGCTTGCTAGCATGTTCAGGTCTTCAGGTGGGTGAAGGTCTCTTCTAGGTTCCAGACAGCTCACTTACTGTATCCTCATGTAATAAAGCAAAAGATGTCCCAAGAGTCATTTTGATAAGGGCATGTCTTAGTTACTTTTCTCATTGCTGAGACAAAATACCTGATGCCCACAGGTTAAGGGAGGAGAGGTTTATTTTAGCTGTTTTTAGAGGTTTCAGTCCATAGTTGGCTGGTTCCAAAGCAGGGTGGTGTGGCACAGGGGACTTACAGGGGAGAAGGAGTCCATGTCATGGCAAGGCAGGCAAAAGGCAGCAGATTGCCTTCCCTCTCTCCCTTATATTTCATCCAGGCTACCAGACTATTGGTTGTTGCCATCCACACCCAAAGTAGGGCTTCCTTTGTCCACACCCTTACTCTCAGTATCACACTTAATCCACGTTCATGTACCCTTTTGTAGCCACCTTCGAAACTCCTCACCTTAACTGCATGAGGCTTTGGGAGAACATCTAGATACCAGTTATATATAACGGCACAAATCCCATTCCTATGTGCTCCACCTAATTACCTTCTGGCCCCATACCCTAACACTAGCACATTAAAGATTTTGACATGAATTTGGGGGTTGGGGGACACAAACATTCAGTATGGGAGGGTGATCAGTTCTCCAACTGCCTAGAAAGGGGGACAGTGGGAGGCTAAAAATAAAAAAAAAGACAGGAGATGTGTAATTTCAAAGTATGTGAGGGTGGAGGTCAGTGCTTCAGTGGGCAAAGACAATCTGAGTTAGCCATTATTTATTGGGTGCACACAATAATTGGAGGAAGTATCAGGTGACTTGGGGTGGCAGTGATCCTATGTTGATGAGGATCTTAGATCATAGAGATCTTATGTTGATGAAGGAGTTAAGGAGAGCATTCCCACAATGGTAGGTGGGCCAAGATGCAGGCTAATAAAAATCTTGTAACCTTTCTCTTATTTTATTTATTTATTTATTTATTTATTTTGGTACTGGGGATTGAACTTGGGCCCTTGCACTTGCAAGGCAGGCAGTGAAACCACTGAGCCAAATCTCTGGCCTCTTTCTCTTTTTTTAATTACTGCTTAGTTCTCAAAGAACCAGGATGTCTTCAGCTGGTGCGCTCTTGCCCTTGAGCATCACAGTATCACAGGACCATCGAGGCCTCAACTTGTGACTGGAGGCAAAACGGAGTTGTTTTCCACATGCCATAGCCAGTTCATAGGCAAGGTGACATTGGGCCTTAGACAGCTATAGTCATACTTTAATTATGAAATGATTTTTTCCCCAAAATTTATGTAGAATGGCTCTCAACAATTCAGTCCCTGGCAGCAGTTGTCCACCTGGGTTCACCTGTAATACCTCATAGAAGCCAGCACAGCTCCTTCTGGGTCTTGGTGTTGCCTGCTGTGATCACATTACACATGAACAAGTGTCTTGATATGTATTGTCTGTGCAAACCCTGTAGTGATAGTTCTTTCTCTAGTGACTTCATCACTCACATAATGGTTTTAACCTAGCTTTTTTTCCTTCACTATACTGGGGATCAAACTCAGGGCATCATGCATGCTTTTCAAGTGCTCTACCACAAAGCTACTATAACAGGTGCCCTGTTACAACTTGTATATAGATGTTCTCCCCAGTGCTTTTCATTTATTTTTTGAGACAGGGTCTTGCTAAGTTGACCATGTTAGCTTTGCAATCCTCCTGTTTCAGCCTTCCAAGTAGTCAAGAGTTACGGATGTGTAATACCACATCTGGCTAACTTAGATAATTTTAAAGAAAAATAGTGAAGCGAGCTTGTTTTATTAACAGATAGGGCTGCAGTTTAATGTTTATCCAGGAGTATAAGACTGAAATCTTGGTGCTGTGTCTTAGGAATTAGACTGACTTAGGAAAGACTCTTATGGTCATTTGGAATACATTTTGATAAATGAGATATTCTGAGAAAAATATGGAGAAAAAACATCTAATCTGTAATTGCACATAGACTAGGATTTGAACCTTGTCAAGCCAAATTTGTAAATATAAGTAAATATGCATACTACTTTGTAAAAGGCCTTCATGCTCAGAAAAAGCATTGACAAGCATTAGGAAACAGAATGGCACAGTGTAATTACTGTATTGTGTTTGTATTTCAGATGCCTTTGGTATGTTGTGGAGACCATTTCCAGGTACATCACAGACATTAAGCCTTTGCCTCCCAACATAAAAGATGGACTGATTAAAATAATGAGTGTCAAGGGACGGATAACAGATTCAAATATAAATGAGGTAAGAGTATATAACTGTAAAACTTGTATATGTCTTTTGAGTTGTTTTGTTTTTTAGACAAGATCTTGCTCTGTAGTCCAGGCTGTCTTGAACTTACAACTTCCCAAGTGTTCACATTACAGTGTGTGCATGGATCTGTATTTTACTGTTTAGATATGGCTTTAGTTTTTTTGAGCAAAGAGATGTAGTAGAATTAGGAATCATTTTAAAATACAAATCTCACAAGTACAAGGTCCTGAGTTCCATCCCTGGTACCCACCTCCCACAGAAAGAAGAAAAAATACAAATCATCTGGGACTTTTTCCTCCAGATAATAAAAATGTCCATATGTTGGTGAGATTTAAGAGATAGGAGAGACCACTGGGAAACAGGAAGATTTTATTTCAGGTTTTGGGTGAACACAAGTTCAATGGACTAATGTCCAAAGGAAGAGCCTTGAACAAAGAAAAGTTTTAGTTTTTATATATTTGGTGGAAGGGGTTGGTCTTTTTAGTGATGTAGCAAGTGAGTTTACAGAAACAGGACACCGGCGGATCATTTTATAACTTAGCCTTATAAGAAGGCAGAGCTTTATGAATCTCGAGGGAACAAGATGACATGAACTTTGCTTACAGGACACAGTTGCCAATTTTATCTGTACCAGAAGGCAGGGATCAGATTGGGGGGAACTTGTTTTTCTTTAAGTCCCGTTTCACATGTGTAATAATTCCAAAAAAAAAACAAACCAAAAAACTACTCCCACCATTCTTTCAGTTACTTCCCTTGTCTTCATGGTACTAGCACCCTTCGTGTCCATGTTTTCAAAAGTTTATAAACTTTTCAAAATAAAGAATAGATGTTTCATCACAACTCATGCACAAATCACACATTTTTGTGCAATACTGTACACAGTGTACTTTGATATTTTCTGCACTATTCTTTTTATTCCCATCTTATAAAATGTTGATCATAGCTTATTAAATTGATTTTAAAATGTACTCATGCAGAACAATCTAAAGTTAAAGTCACTTTTCTAAACTAGCCCCATTCTTGGGGAGGTATCTTTCCTTCCTGCTGGTTTGTATCAACTCCCTTTCCCTACAACCACACTAATTTCTTCCTCACATCTCTGCCTTTCATTGGCTTTTCCATGAGGCATTAAGTATAGCAAATTCACATTCTAGCTTTGCCACTCTTTCTGACATGGAGCCTCAGTTCTCTAAACTGTAAAGTGGGAGGTAAAAGTAACCACATCCAGGGGTTTTATGAGGATTACAGTATTTCACAGCAGCTAATATGTTGCTTAGAAAAATCACTGAGCTTATGCCAGAGATCTAGCACAGTGGTTCCACCACCTGCCTCACAAGCACAAGGACCTGAGTTTGATCCCAGTACCAAAAAAAAAAAAAAAAAAAAAAAAAAAAAAAAA
>NW_022900927.1:17489444-17571753 GCF_012274545.1 Fukomys damarensis
AAAAAAAAAAAAAAAAAAAAAGCTAAAAACCCAACTCTTCAAAAATCACTGAGTTTAAAAAGCGAGAGCACAGCTTGGCCAATAGGAGAAACTTGGTTTTCATTTCAAGGGCAGGTGAGAAATTGGGCTAGTGGAGGGAGGTGGCCTAGTGTTGAAACAATGCAAGACTGGTGGTTTTCTCCCAAGCTTTTATACTACTTATATTTACTTGTCAACGTCTAGTGTGTTGGGGGCCCTGGGTAAGGGTCGTGCAATAACCAGGACGCAGGGGATGCAGAGAAGGATAAACAACCACATGCTATATTTTAAGAGACTTAGTCTTTTTATAGAGAATTAGAAACGGATATATTAATCATTACATCATGACATTACCTTAGTACAGACTTCAGGCTGTTGAGATAATGTCTGTCTCCAACTATTCTAAGAATCAGTATTATGCTTATGAAAGCACAAAATAAAGCCTTTATATGTAAGAATATTAGGAGACAAATAGTCACAAGAGCCACTTCCTTGTCCCAAGATATATTCTGGCAGAACATTAAGATGCAGGCAGAGAAAGTATGCTTTCTCTTCACTTGGCTTGCCAAGTGTCCAGGCACCTCAAGTTACCTCATAAATCCTGTGCAGAATGGCATAGTTTGTTGACTAAATCTCCACATTTACTAAATAACTAATTTTATGAATGGTGTGTAAAAGTTATTTTTTTCACTGAATTTTCAGTGTGTTAAAATGTAATTCTAAAAATGTCAAAAAATATAGTTCTTATACAACTAGTATACAGGTACCAAAGGTTTAAACAACCCATGAATAAAAGAACATATAGATGCAAAACTAGTCCAAAAGAGTATCCAAGAAACTGATCTCTTCTGTATCTATACATACACAAGCTTGACACGGAAAAAAGAAGCTGAGGTAATTTACTAAATTAGACACAAAATTGGAGAATATCTTTTAGGACAAAAAAGCTATCCACTTAAGTCTGTCATCTCTACTGAACAGATATCTTTACATATATAGAGGGGAAAAGCATTTTCATTGATTACTTTTCTACAGTTAGTATCTTACTTTACAGAATGATGGTTTGCTTCAATTATTAGCAAACAGCACTGGGGATTTAGCTCAGTGGTGCCGCCACCTGCCTTGCAAGCTCAAGGTCCCAAGTTCAATCCTCAGAACAACAACAACAACAAGAAAGCAAACAGGAGAACAGATAGTGTTCCATTTCCCCAGGTAAGCAGTTGACTATTAAGTGGCATTCTGGGTTGAATTGTACTCCCTCCTGCCACCCTAAAATATTGAGGTCCCATCCTCCAGTATCTCTTACTTTGAAATAGGGCTTATGCTTACCATTAGGGCTGGGGATGGAGCTTAGTGGTGCCGCACCTGCATGAAATAGGGCCTTTGCAGATGTCATTAGTTACAAGATCACACTGGAGCAGAGTGGCCCAGAACTAGTATGACGTGTGTCCTTGTGAGGACCAGGAGACAACAGAGTCCCTAGGGAGGAGAGGCGCAGCCTGGAGTGTCACACCTGCTGGCCAGGGTTGCTGGCCTTTTGCTATGAAGTGAGGCACGGTGCTGGTCCTCCCTCAGAGTTCTCTGAAACACGCTAGCTCTCAACACCTTGCTTTTGGATTTCTAGCCTCCACCACTCCAAAAAATCAAATTCTGTTTAAGCCACTGTGTTAGTAGTGGTGTGTTGTAGTGGCAGCCATAGAAAAAAGATTCCAGCAGGCTTTTCAGACCGTGCCCTACTTTATACCATATTTCCTGAAAACAAAACCCAGTCTTATATTAATTTTTGCTCCAAAAGATGCATTAGGGGGCTGGGGATTTAGCTCATTGGTTCTGCTGCCAGCTTTGCAAACGCAAGGTTCCGAGTTTGATCCCTAGTACCAAAAAAAACCCAAAAAAGATGCATTAGGGGTATCCTATTTTTCATGTACAACAAACTACATTTATTCATTTAGTCATGTACAAAAATCTGCCTTTACTCATGTACAAAAAAACAGACTTTGTTCTTTTTGTTTTTCTGTTTTTTTCTTTTGGTACTGGGGATTGAGCTCGAAACCTACATTTATTAAAATACAGTCATGTAATCTGGAACATGTTCACAACTCTCCAGACCCTGAGTTCTGGCCTGAATTTCTTGCAACTTGATTTCCTATAGAACCATTGGCACCAGTCTCCCATATCCAACAATAGAGCTCTCCTTAAATGAGCACTTCTTATATTAATAATAATATTTTATAATTCGTACATCTGTTTATGTTGCAATGGATGCACTGTGTTTATCTGGCTGATGATCTTAACTGGGACTTATTTTGGGGGTAGGGCTTATATTACAAGCTTCCTCAAAAATCATGCCAGGGCTTATTTCTAGGTAAGTCTTATATTGGGGAAAATAGGATTCTAAAGATAGTGTGATCTTTTCATACTGGTTTATTTCCAAACTATGTGTAATTTTATTTAACAAGTGCTCAGACTAAAGAACAAACAATTTTTTCAGTCCTTGATAATTGAAAAAATTCATAATTCAGCTTCTCAGTATATAGGCTATTTTACTTTTTTGGTTAAAAAACCAAAGCAAAAGCCAGGTGTGATGGCACACACCTATAATCCCTTCCCTTGGGAGACTGAGGCAGGAGGATCACTGTGAGTTTGAGGCCAGCCTAGCTGCATAGTGAGTTCAAGGCCCGCCCCTACATACTGAAACCCTGTCTCAAAAAAAAAAAAAAAGAGAAAAAAAGAAAAAGCAAAGGAATAGGAGACATGAGAAATAAATTCCTTGATTTTGCAAAAAAGGACATGAATTCTTTTTTTGTTGGTTATCACTTGGTGTTCAAAAATTAAGACAGGCAAGTAAAATTATTCTATGACTATCAATATGCCGTACAAAGGGTAAATATGTTAAAGTTTCTTTCTAAAATAACAAAGCGCACACACACACACACACACACACACAACATACACACATGCAGCCTTACAATAAAATAACAGCGCACACACACACACACACACACACACAACATACACACATGCAGCCTTACAGGAAAGGAATTCACAAATTTTTCTATTTGTCCAAAAAAGAATCATGCTTTTTTTACCCAACAGCCCTTTCAATATGAAAATTTTTCATCTTCTGAAAAATATTTTCTCAGTATTATTTCTTCCTCTCCATTTCTTTCCATATTTCTTGAGCCAGGGTGACCACTAAGTTGCCAAGGTTGGTTTCCAACTTCTAAACTGCCTACTTCAGTCTTCTCTGTAGTACTGGGATTACTGATGTGCACCCCTGTGCTCAACTCCCACCTCTCCATTTTTAATTTTACTTTTCTGAAACTCTTAGTATCCGTGTAGTAGCACTCCTCTCGTAATCTTACGTATCTCTTAATGCTCTACATCTTCTCTTCCTCCTTTGCATTTTCTTTTAGTATAACCACATAAGATTCTGTTCTGTTGTCACCCAGTGGATCCAGTAACTCAGGAGGCAGAGTGTTGGGGAAAGAAGGTACTTTCTTAGCAGCAAGCCAGCTCATAGAAGATGGCACCTGTCACCTCTAGGAATGTCTTGGTACCCTGGCCCTGAGGGACAGTTTTTTACAGGCACATTCAAGGAAAGATATGTGGGCAATGCCTTGGTCATATGGGTTCTGAGAAATTAGCCTCTGCTGAACCATCTGCTGTACACATCTTGTCTTGTTCACATAGTTGGCAGGAGTTTCAGTCCAGTGGCTCTGAAGAAGAGAAATATGATCAAAGTGTTTTGGCTAAAGAGTCTTGTGTCTGTTTTTGTTTTGTCCTCATCCTTTGTAACAAACTGCCTTTCAAGTGTAACTTTCTTCTCTAACTTGAGACCAGGGAGTAATGGGGAAGGGAGGACTTGTGCATTTCTAGCTAACTTTGCTGTGCACTTAATCCTTAAGTGACAAGAATTAGTGGGCAGCAGAGATAATCTAATCCAGAGATAGAATAGACAGGAACAAAGACTCCTGCGGATTGGGTCTGGAGGGAGGGAGACTTGTGTGTACCTCTACTAACTGGCTGGTTTGTTCCTCAGCCAGTCTTTTTAGCTCATCTGTATGGTTCTTTTCCAGTTGTTTTCTTCATATGTATATTTCCAGTTTACCTTAGTATGGTTTATTGTTCATCTTACAATATTTTTATTAGCAAACTATTATCCTTATTAATATCTTTGGTTGCTGTGTTCTAACTCCTCTGCTCTGGAATCAGGAATCTAGTTTGTTCTTCCTTTGAAATAGTTGTGTTCTCCAGATGCTTTGTTGCAGTGGCCTCCAGATCTTTCTTTGTGTCCTCCAGATGTGTCCCTGTCTCCTGTATACTCTCTTTGGTAGTGGCAAGCATACTGTCTCAAGGTCCATGCCTGGGTCTGTATCAGCCCTGTTGAGCTGATGAGGAAACGGAGGCCTGAAGTGCTGGGCTCTCAGGCAGCGAGCCCCAAGTACCAGAAAATGCTAATTTCTGCTTTTGCCCTCCGATCAGGGGTTCACACCTCAGATCAGATCAATATCATATGAAAGGATATTTAACCTCTCTAGTAAGTAATCAAAGTGAGTTGCATTTTAGTTTTGCAGAGACCTCAAAACAGCAACTGTGAACCCTCGAAATTCACATACCTTCCTAGATAGAGCTCCTGTGAGTTGTAAAAAAAAACGGAGAATTTCAGATATGGTCAGGAAAATGTCTATGAGTGCCTATTTGTATAGTTTAAGCCCCTAAATGTGCTATGTCTCCCACTTTTACATTTTTAATTTAATAAAATACTGTATTAATAAAGCCTTAGAAGATACAGGGTGTTTGGGGGGCACCTTAGGGATCTTAGGGCTTTAGGAGGAACAAAACCCGGAAACACTTGAGATAACTACATGCAGTACAGCAGCCTGTTACTATGCAGGAATGCTGCATCTGCTGGAGATGGGTTGCAGTGCAGCCACCAATCAGCAGCAAGGAGAACTGAACAATGCTCTGGGTTTGGCTACTGCAAACCTCCCACAAAAACAACTGCAGAGGATAGTTGAGGTTTCTACAAAGTTGCAGGGGTTTCTCAGGTTCTAAGGAAATCTCCACGAATAACTGAGGCTGCACTCTGAACTGCAACTTCACAGGGCTATTACCCAGTGTGGGTGATAACTTTAAAAACTGTCCTTTTAACCTGTGCTAGTGAACTATCAAAATTTTCAAAATTTTCTCACTGTTGTAGCAGTTGACTCAATTTTACTACTAGTATAAACCCTAATAAAATAATAGAAAAGCACCAAAATATGTTCATCAGATTATTGGTGAAAATAAAGCTGCTATTGCTGCGGTTTGCCTTTGTAGCCTCCTAGCAGCCTCTGTGTAGAAGCCTTGGTGCTAGCTCTAGGGATGCACTGGGGACTCCAGGACATGGGTCCTCAGTAGAGTATTCTGGTCACTGGGCCAGGCCTTAGAAGGGGCTGTTATGTCTTCAGCCCCCATCACCTGCCCATCGTGTGGGAAGCAGCTCTGCTTCCCAAACCCTCCCACCATGATGTCCTGTCAGCATGGGCCCAGAAACAGTGGATCCAGCTGACCATGGAGGGAAGCCTCTAAAACTGAGCCAAAGTAAATCTTCCGTGGAAGTTGTATTTCTCAGGTATTCTGTCACAGTGATGGAGAGCTAACTCAGTCATACACAATATGTATTATAGGCAAGGTGCCTTTAACTCTTACCATGGAGGATTCCTATTAAATATGAGCACAGCAAGAGACAAAACAGTCACAGGTTCAGATACCAGCAGTCTCTTTGCAGAATACAGGTTCTTCTTCACGATGCCACATTGCGGAACTCACCCCAAAATCAACCCAGATGTCCAGTTTAAGCGTTTGCCAGTGGAGGTGACACACGGCCCTAAATGAACCTAGTGTTCAACCTAAGCATTTGCCCCTGTGGGTTACATTTCGTGACTAGCAGTACTGGAGTAAAATGGAATAGTATGTACCGCACTTAATTTTGTAAAGAGTCCTTATCTTATAAACACTCTGATCCCACTTTCTTTGTTGTTGTTGTTGTTTTTCTTTTCTTTTCTTTTTTTTGAGACAGGGTCTCACTATGTAGTTGAGACTGACCTGGAACTCACTATGTAGCCCAGGCTGGTCTCGAACTCACAGCAATCCTCCTGCCTCAGCCTCCCAAGTGCTGGGATTATGGGCATGTGCCACCATGCCCGGCTTGATCCCACTTTCTTCCACAGCATTTTAAATAAAAATCAAAACTGACATAATTTTATCTCTGGATATTGAGATCATGGGCAGTTTAGTTGTAGGGCAGTGGTGGCAAACCTATGGCACACGTGTTACTGTGTTTTTCTTTCAAGACAAAAGATGTAAATGTATTATTATTTTTTTTTCCTAAACTGAAAATTCAGTATTCAGGTTTGATTGCAGTGTTGGCAGGTTACAATAAATAAGTGGGTTTTGGGTTGCAGTTTGGGTGCTCATCTCTAAACAATTTACCATCACTGTTATAGTACTTAAAAGCATTGGTTTTAAAAAGGAGAGATGTGCACCTATAGTCCCAGCTACTGGGAGGCTGAGGCTGGAGAACACTTGAGCATAGGAGTTGAGACCAGCCTGAGCAACAGAATGACATGCCCATCTCAAAAATAAAGAGAAATAATTTTTAAATTATAAAATAGAAGAGTAGACTTTGGAATTAGAAAGACCTAGGTTCCAATACCACATTAGAAAGCATGCATGCTGACTTCCTAAACTCTCTGAGAGCCTCAGTTTCCCTCATTTATAAAGTAGGAATGATAGTTCCTCAGGGTGTGTGTGTATGTGCGTAGAAGACAGAAAAAGAGAATATTAAATAATACATATAATAGTATCCCTCCCGGTAAGTGTCCCCAGCATAGAAATTGTTGTTTTCATTATTTATTATAACTTCTATATTATCTGAATGTTTTACAATATTGGTACATTATTTTATACTCAGAAAAATAAAACCTTTTCCATTATGGAAAACAGTAAAGGAAAAGGAAAAAACATACCACCAGGAAGATTGTTCAGAATGTTTTGAAACTGACTTGTACTTACCATCCCCCCATACACTGAATGGTGCAGGGTTGGTTTGCCCTGGGTCCCCCAGTAGTAAAGAAGATAAATGTCCTAGATAAGCAGCTCTCCTGTAAGTGACAAGGACTCCTCGTGCCAAGCACAGAGGCACACAGTGGAGTCTTTCTCAACAGTCAGCTGCTACAAGACAAGGGAATCATTCACCTCAGGGGCGATGCCTCTCAGGTCTCGTGGTCTTCGCTTTACACTGGCCACCTCAGCAGTGCTTGGTGCCCCATAAGGACTTGGGGGTCCCTGAATGCTGCAGCTCCAGCTGGAAGCACACTTGGTTTTTTCTAGCCTAACAGATCTGTCTCCACACGGATATTTCTGTGTTCTTTGCTATATTGTCCATTAGCCACTTTTCTGTTATGATCCCCAAAACACTGATGGTGAGATAAATGTTTCCATTTGCAGAAAAATTTATTTCTCAAAGTCATGTGTTTGTTACAGATTTTACATCCCGAAGTCCAAACTCTATATCTACAAAGTTGTGATATCTCTGATGCTGCTCTCCGGCACGTGTGTAGCTGCAGAAAACTGAAGAAATTGAATTTAAGTTCCTCAGAAGGAAACAGAGGTTCCATAACTTCAGAAGGTATGTTTGTTATCACTAAATAAAGTGCGTAGATGGCTCTTCAGCTGCTGGTATCATTTCGGAGTAAAGGAGGGGAAACTGTGTTAGGAGATGTGTGATGATGTCAAAGAAATAGGGATTACATTTATTAATAAAATTCTTAAGACAAAGAGGAAAATAACCCAAGTTAGAATTTGTATTGCAAATCAGTTAAGAAATATGTAGGCTGGGTCAGTACCTTGTATTTTAAACATACTTAAGTTAAACATGGAATGTTGAGCCGGGGATTTAGCTCGGTGGTTCCACCACCTGCCTCATAAGTGCAAGGTCCCAAGTTCAATCCCCTTACCAAAAAAATAATAATAAAGATAATAATAAAGTAATTAATTAAAAGCAAAACATGAAATGTTTATACTTGAAATATTTTGCCTGGAAGAGTGAAATGATAAATGACCCATTCAACTTTAGATAAAGTTTTTCTTTTTTTCCTGGCTGTGGTAGTCCTGAGCTAAATCCCTGCCCCCACCCCTTTGGTTTTTTTGTTTTTTGAGACAGCGTCTCACTATGTAGTTGAGACTGACCTGGAACTCACTGTGTAGCCCAGGCTGGTCTTGAAAACACAGTGATCCTCCTGCTTCAGCCTCCTGAGTGCTGGGATTACAGGTGTGCGCCACCACATGCCCAGCCCCTGTAATGGTGATCAAACTCAGAACATCTCACAGTGCCTCCTGCTTCAGCCTCCTGAGTGCTGGGATTACAGGTGTGCGCCACCACATGCCCAGCCCCTGTAATGGTGATCAAACTCAGAACCTTGTGCTTGCGAGGCAGATGCAGTGCCACTGAGCTAAATCCATGGCCCAAGCTTTTTTGATATAATATTACAACAGAATTACTCAGAAGATTAAATTAACCAGGCACTCTGTTATCAGCCTGTGTGATGCATAGCTTTTTGTAGCCAAACTGCATTTTTCAGGGCTATTATTGCATGAATTAGTGAGTTTTTAACCTTTTTTGCAGTGTAGTTGTTCTATCTTTCAAGAGAGAATTGCATCTTATTTTCAGAATAAAAAAGAAGTGCTCCTTTGGCTGAGTAGGTTTCTAGAAATGCTATGGGTGGTTGGCTGTCCCTTGCAGTCATCTTGGTTAGAAGTGAGAATCATCATAATACAGTGGACCCTTGAATTACAAACTCACTTTGTTCCCAGGGGCTGGTTGTAACTGAAGTTGGTAAATTGTCTTCAGAAATCTCTCTCCTGTATAATTTTAGGCCACACTTTCTTCCAAGCAGATCTCAGTGTCCTTAGAGAGACATTGGACCTGTATTTCTGTTAACCCCACACAGGAAAGGGTGTTGTAATGTTCCTTCCAGTACTCTTTAAGGTTT
Source organism: Fukomys damarensis (assembly GCF_012274545.1). Lineage (NCBI taxonomy): Eukaryota > Metazoa > Chordata > Mammalia > Rodentia > Bathyergidae > Fukomys > Fukomys damarensis. The sequence continues at coordinate 17,498,501 of NW_022900927.1, forward strand.
AAATCTGTGTCTGAGGCCATCTGCAAGCACAAGCGGCAAGCATTGGGGTCATAACTCAAGACTTTGTAAGTTAAAACTACAGTTGTGGTTGTAACCAAAGTTGTTCGTATGTCAGGCCGGTCATAACTCAAGGATCCACTGTATAGCAAACATAGGGGGTATAGGGATTGGATTAAACTATAGAACTCACAGCTTCTATTGCAGAGTAGGATTCACTTGGTATGGGGAAAAGACATGCTTTTACTGTCAGTGTTATGGAAGGAATAAGTAACTGACACACAGAGAGGCAGCAGAATGGAAGTAAAATAATAAATTTACTTATCGATAAGGGTCGATCACACATAAGCCGTGCCTGGATCAACGACGCACTGGGTTACAACTCTTCCTTTTATAGGGTTTCACAGCCTTGACTTCATTTGGGCAATTACATTTCATTCTCACAGTTCAAATCACAGCCACAGAATAGTTAATCTTTTCAACCCAGACGTAACAGTTCCTTTTCAACCCAGACATAACAGTTCCTTACCTTTAAGATTTGCCTAGTTATCTATTCTAGCCCATAAGTAGGGGGTGTTCAGGGTCAGGGGAGCAAATGTTAGCAATGGGTTCTTTCATTTAGACACTTTTACGACCAGGTGGCTCCAGTCTCGGAGCTCAAGACCTTGCTGTGCCCTGTTATCTCAGGGTCACACCAAATGCCTCAGTCAGCAGTTAGTGTCTTCGGTGCCTATTAGTTCTAAGGTAAACAAAACAAACTGCTGTTAGAAACAGCAGAAGCCATTTTATATTGTAACACTTCATAGGTTTTTGTCATTTATGAAAGTTTTCCCTATCATCAGGAATTTGTGCTTTTTCAGAGTTAGTTATTTGTTATGTAAACTGAAAACCTGCAAACAACTATGAAAACTAGTGAACAAAGGCAGTCAAGTTAGTATAATAATTCTGAGACAAGATGCATACTTACAGGCCTACTTTTGTCAAGATCTGTTATCTGAGGGTACATGTTAGAATCCTTTTTGTCAGTGTGGGTGCAATGTGTTAAAGAATCACAGCTGTGGGTGGCAAAAGATTTATAATAGCCATGGTCTGAACTGTGAGGAAAGTGTAGCAGTTGACAAGATGTTCCGTCACTTTCCTTATACTCAGCAATTCTAGCATAGTATTTATGATTGACATTATTATACCAGGACCATTAGGCTCTCCTTGCTGTCTCTTCCAGATATGCGTAAGACTTCATTTTAGTACAAAGAATGACGTAGGCCAAAAAAGGCTATCGTCACAATAGTCTTGGCTTGTAATACAATAGTGAGGCAAGGAGTTTTCCTAACTGTCTTCTAGAAGAACTGTGCTTTTGTGGAATATGAACACATGCACTGCATGTATAAAAAAGCCAGTCATGATGAGCCACAGCAACACAGAAGTCCTTACACAGTGACATAGCCTCTGCTTTCAAGGGGAAGTGAGACTCTTAACAAATCTGCAGAGACCAGGTGAAGACCAGATTTGAAGTAGCAGGATTGAGCAAATGATGGGTTTCTGTTTAAGGGTACTGAATACAACTGCATAAAGTAGGGCCAGGGATTTAGTTCATTGGCATGGTGCCTGCCTCGCAAGCATGAGGTCCTCAGTTCAATTCCCAGTATCAAAAACGAAAAGAAGTGGTTCATAGAGCCAGAGTGTAAACTGATACCCTGGGTAAGACTTTACAGCTAACAGAAACTTAAGTACTGCCTCTGTTAAGGCACAGTTCCTTAAGTAGTCAAAAGTCTAACACTGAAACACAAGAAATAATCTCGACAGAAAACGAAATCCTTGTTCATTTAAGACAGTTTTGTAACTATAATTTTTTGTTTAGTTTTATAATTGTTTTAAGAAAACCTCGTTACATGAGACAGATTTTTGCTTTCATATCAATGTGTTAAATTTTCTTTTTAGAAAACCCTTTGAAGAGTCCTTACAGGGCCAGGGATTTAGCTCAGTGGTTCAGGTGCCTGCTTCACAAGCGCAAGGACCCGAGTTCCATCCCTGGTACCAAAAAAAAAAGTCCTTTTAATTATGGGCAGTTCAGTCATACATACAAGAATATTAACAATAATATTTGAGTTTCACAATTCCTTCAAAACCTGTTCCAATATTCTACTAGTTTTAGAAATCTAGTCGTTTAGAACTGTTTGACATCCCAAGTCCTTTGTCACCAAGACATTTGTCTGAGTGAAAGTAATGGAGGAAAAGAGCAAGAGTGTGGAGCGGCACAGTAGCACCCAGGGAAACCTTGGCCACCGGCGCAGAGAAAACCAAAGTGGTGGGGACAGCAGCTGCCTTTCCAGTCCCAGGTGACCTATCTATCTGTAGTGGGTAGAGCTCAAGCAGTCCCTAGGGGAAAGCCTCTCTTTCATTGTATGTGGATTTCTACCTCAGAATTATAATGCTGAGCAACTTTTATGACTCAGGAAGACAGCAATTTCAAACTGTTTACATAGATCAAGATTTATGAAAATACATTCCATAGACCAAGATGTATTGTCTTTGTATATCCTTTAAGAACCTCTAAGGACAGTACTTGTTTTTAATAAGCATTTATGAGACTTCTCATGTTTAAATTTATATTATCAAGTCTCACAGCTATTTTAGCTTATCCATTATGAGAGGTATTTGACCGGCATAGTGAACATATTAGCCCTGTTAAGCATGAGTTTCCCTGGCTTTCTCTCTTAAAGAAGTCACCTGAGCCACATCTCCATCCTCTTTCTCCTGTTGGATGAGGTGGAGCAGATTAGGTGCTCCTGTGTGCTAAGTATTTGCAGCAGGAGGAAGACGGGGTGAAGGAAGAGGAAGGGCAATGAAATGGAGCAGAGGAACGCATTTGAGGTGAAGACTCACGAGCTGGTCCCTGGGAACTCTGCAGGACAGGCTGCTGGTGAAGCTGGAGGGTGGGGACTGTTATCAGGGTCCTGGGAGGGAGCTGTTGACAATAACAGTGAAAGCCAGAGCCAGAGGGGAAGTACAGTCTTCCTCAAAGAAGTCGGCCTCTAGAGATCATTGTAGTGCCAGTTTGTGGATGAGTTTAAGAAATCAGAGTGCAGTGGAGTGAGAACGGGACCGGCTTAAATCAAGCTGTCCTCAAATGCTTATCTCTTGGTATCCATGGATTGCTTCCATGTAGGAAATAATTCCGTGAGGCAGACGCACTCTCCCTCTTGCATGGCCTTCAGTCAGATCCCGGGCAGATCCTTAGGATGATGAAAAATGGTGCCAATGGCCCGTGCAGTGTGCGTTACTAACGCTCCCATCTTGAGAATGAGGAAAGCAAAGTGAGAGTGAGGACTCCCAGCCCTCCCGTTCCTCCCAGATGGACCACTTTTGACATCCAGCACGCTCAGACCCACCAGCGTGCTGGAGCTCATGCGGAAGCCCGAATCCCAGAGCCAGCGTGGTGCTGTGGGGAAGGAGAAGCAGGGTCTGGCTTCGGGAACTGAACTGGGCTTGGGAGGGCCCCGCCCCACTGGCCTATGCCCCGGTCCCCGGCTCAGCCCACACCTTCCCACCTCGGTGGGGTCAGATGGGTCCTGTTGGTGCCTCCTGGACGTGGGAGGAGAGGTCCATGTCCATAAATAGGGTACAATGCAGTAAGAATGGGGAGAGGTAAAAAGCATCCAAAACTCCATTTAGGATGCGTCACCTGCCTGACATTTCCTGAGAGGGAATCCAGGGCCTCTGGGCCACTTGTTTACTCTGAGCCTGAGCGAAGACAAGCTGCTGGAAGAGGCAGACACAGATAACAAGAACATGCTTTATTAAGAACTAATCTTCCTCAAATTTTTCATGATGGGGTAGCACATAGCGTGAAAATGTGGGCATACGGGGTCCTAACTGCCCAGGGGGTCCGTCAGGCTGGACCCTTTTGCCTCTGAGGCATCGACGTCTGTGTGGAGCCTGCTGAGGGCAGCTCCTGGTGGCCTGCTCAGGGCCCTGTCTCCTGCGTCCCATGGAAAGGACGCTGTGGTTCAGCCAGTGGAAGGCCCGCCGCTTGAGCCGACTGGCGGCGCTCAGTAGTCTGGCGCCGTGGTCCCCCAGGTGTGGGGAGGAGGTGGAGGGCTCTGTGGTGCCTGAGTTGCGGCTGCTGCTCGCCTTACCTGCCCTCTGCCGAGAAGAGGAGAATGAGTTAGAGATAGGTAATGCCCACAGCTCAGATGTAGTGGATGCGTGCTCCTTCATGGGTTCACATCCTTTACCAGAGGAGGCAACTTCAGTGCAGTCACAATAATCAGAAGGACAGAATACACACGCACATGCACACACACACTCACACTGGCGTCACAATCAGCGCTTCCCTTCGTTTCTGCCCTCCTCGCCCCTGTGCCCCTGGGTGTTTCCCTGCCTCTCCTCCCCAAGTCCTTTCCTTGCTGTCTTCCTCGGCCTCCTGCTGGTCTTGACACAGTAGCTCCCTCCCGCCCAGATCGGTGCTGTTCACCTGCTCCCCGTCGGGCCTGGCCCTTGCTGTCTGGGAGGCAGCTCGGCTCACCTCAGCACATTCCTGTCCCTTCGGTGTCGCAGGCAGCTCTGGGAATGGGCCGACATCTGTGTTTCCTGATGATTTGCACGTGGGCGAGTCAGGATGCACCTCGTGTTCCTGCTGAGTGAGCTGGGCAGGGAGACAGCTGCTCGGCCCGAGGCCTTCGACCATAGTAAGATTGAGGACATCGCAGTCCTCATCTTTCTTCTTTCTCTGAATTTTTTGGTGATTTTTATTGTCATCCTTTTGGATTTCTTCATCATGAGTGGTTGAGTCTTCCAAACCATTTTTGTCAGCCCAGGCCACAGAGATACCTAGTTTGTAGATCTGCTGTGGGTCGTCCCGAAGTAACTGTTGTAGGTTGGGCCGTCTCTTTTTCCCTTCAGGCCCCCACCTGCCTTGGTCAGGATAGATGAGGTCGCCTGAAAAACACTCAGGGGGTGTCATGTCTTCAAGAAGGATGATATCCTCGCAGGATGGGAGCTCTTCACAGGGGAGGCAATCCCCAGGGAGCTTCAGTGTGGATTTGTTTTCACAATTGAAGTCCTCTGCGTCAGAGGGGTCGCTGCTAGGGGATGTGGATGCCATGGGGTTGAAGAGCTAATGTAGAGTCTCTGTCAACACCGGAAGCTTCCACGGGGGAAAAATGGGAGATATTGGGGAGAAAATTCACTACCAACTCCTGGAGCACACACGGGAGATCCAACTCCTAGAGCACAAACAGGAGATATGCGGGAATCTTGAGCACTCAAGTGTCAGTGGCTCATGGTGAGCTAGGTCATAATCAGTCTTCTGTGACTGCTGGTTACCGTGGCAATATCCAAACCAGTATGGTCAGACAGTAGGAATAGAGAGAAAGGGGACAGGAAGCCATAGGATCTATCCCCTTCCCTCTGAAATAACGTGACCACACACCATGCAGGCTGAAGGACCCCTCTTGAGGCCAGAAGGACCAATGCCACAGGGTGGGGGTTACTGTCCTCTTGTCTTAGGGCATCTGAGATCCTTCCTGTCCTCAGGGAACTGGGACCCTCTCTGGGGAGACCCCATAAACAGCCTGGTCTAAGATAGGGTGATAATTGCAACAGAAGAGCTTAAAACTAGTGTCCTGATGATACAGGAGAAATTGTAATAGGGTCGGATGAGTTGGAACTATATAGATGTACCACACTCTGAATTAAATGGTATCCTTTATTATTATAGCCAACTGATCCAGACTGGGCTCAGGCCTCCAAAAAGGCTGAATGAAGAAAGGCAGTTTGCCGGATCCTTTTAAGGGTTCTTCTATTTGGGGAGGGGTCAGAGGAGTGGGGGAGCACAAGTGGGAACTTAGGAGCAAAACTTTACTAAATCAGTGGGAGTCAGGGTCAGTTTCACACAGTTAAACCAAAGTATCACATAGGCGTAGGAGTCTTCTCTTTCCAAGGTAGTAACATAATTGCAGATTTACAGAGAATGTGGTGGTTGGTCTGTTAGGCATTAACTGAGGGGACTCCCAAGGCGGGGCTGGGGAGGGGCACTGGGAGTCAGTTTACATGAATGGAGTCAGGTTGGCGATCATAAAACATGACTCCCAACCTGCTAAAATGTCAGATGTCCTCTGAAATTAAAGAATGAATTCCGAAGGACAAGTAGGTTAAGGGTAAGAAAGGTTATTGGGGAATGTGAATAGCTCTTGAGAGATAGGAGGGGTCCTGGAAGTGTGTTGTCACTTCCAGGGCCCTTTGTGGGGTAACTTATACAGCCAAGTCACAAATGTGGGTACAATGTGGGTCAAGCAGGCCCTTGCCTTGCCTCCATTTTTTTCCCCCTCATAATGTTTTGTTTTGGAAATGTAAGTTTGTGCTGTTGGACTCCTGCCCATTGTATCAAAATAGTCTTTGACTGGGCCAGGGATTTAGCTCAGTGGTTCCAGTGACTGCCTCACAAGCACAAGGTCCTGAGTTCGATCCCTGGTACCAAAAAAAAAAAGGTCTGTGACTCTTTAAACTGTGTGACCCTTCAGGAATGTTCTAGTAAACTGTGCTCCCTCACAGGAAGGTTCTTTTAAGCTCTGCTTCCTGTCAGGAATGTTGTGACTCCTCAGTTTGTGCCCAGTGTATCAAAATGGTTTGTGATTGACTGTGTGACCTTTCAGGAATGTTCTGTGAATCTCTGGCCCCTCACAAGAAGGTTCTCTTAAGCTCTGCTCCCTGTCAGGAGGGGTCTGTAACTCTGCCTCCTGCTTCAGTGCGAATGCTCACCTACCCTTTAGATCCCTATATAAGGAGGCCCTCGTTTCTGGTAGAGTGCTCAGACTCCTCTGGGCCTGCTGGGGTCTTGCTGGTGTAATAAAGGTTTTTTCCACCTCTTCACCTGACTGTCGGATTTTCATGTCTTCAAATTACAAGATCTGTGAAACTGAGCTCTAAAGCTCAACGGTGCCTTCCAAGCCTTGGCACCTAGCTGCAACATGCTGTTGCGCCCAGATCTCAATATCCCCAAAGACCACCAGGAGTCGAGTCCGATGTAATCACACGAGTTTATTGCAAGCTAGAGCTTGGACCCCCGGACCTCACTGACACAGCGGTTCCATACCGAGAGTCCCAATCCTGATTTCAAACAGGCTTTTTATCAGCAGAGAAGCAGGTCTAGGGGTTTTTCAAAGGGGTCAATGCTTGATTGGTTAACATTTTGCAAATGTAGGTGTGTTTCTATTCTATTGGCCAGGGCCAGATGTCCCTCCCTGTCCTAAGCACAAGTTCTTGCAAGATTAGCAGAAAAGAACATCTGGCTACAGTTTACAGGAGCAGTCATGGGTTTTTCTGAGAACTGGGTCAAAGGGGCACTCTGAGACTTTTCCAGTAACTGGGTGACCACAAAATGGAGTCATTTCTTTCAAAATGGACTCAGTTTTGTCTCTACAACGGAACTGTAACATTCAACTGGGCCTCTGTGGCACTGAGCTGTAATGATACGGGGAACAGATGTGATTCCCAAACCTGCTACGTATCTGAAATGTGAGTTTGTGTTCTCTAAAATCAAATAATGAATTCTAGAATAACAAAGGTTAAAAGTAGGAAAATCTGGGCCAGGGATTTATCTCAGTGGTTGCAGCACCTTCTTTGTAAGCGCAAGGGCCTGAGTTTGATCCCCAGGACCAAAAAAATAGGAAAATTTATTGAGAGAAAGACAGCTTCTAAGAGAGACAGAAGGAAAACCGGAAAGTGGGTTGCCCGCTCACCCAACTTCCTAAAGGTATTTTATGGGACAAAGCCATGAGGTAAGGTGAGTTCAAGGTGGGACAAAACGATAGTCAGCTAGTAAGATTACAAGTTTAATCACTTAGGTGATATTTGATCCAATGAGAAATCAGGTGGTGGACAAAACTATGAGCAACCAGTAAGATTATAACAAGAAGATTTACTTAGTAACATTGATTAAGTGGGGATCCAATGGGGAAGCAAGTCACTTAGCAAGTGTACAAAAAATGAGCAAGGATTGCAAGGATTTTCAGTGGAAAGGGGTGGGTCAGAGATCTTTCTTGGAAGATCTTTGTCCCCCACCCAAGTGATTGATACCAATTTATCCTACATGGGTGTGGTGGTTTCCTCTCCTTTAACAATTCTGGACTTCTGAATGTGTCTTGATTGTCTTGCATGTTGGCCCCTCCTGGCCTGGCCCTGGCTAACCGCCTACATGATATCTAATCAACTGACCTATCTGCAGTAGTAACACTTGGCTATAGCACAGAACTGCTCTGGTCTGCCATAATGAAACTATAATCAACCTATAAGATTACAAATATAGCTGCTTAGCTAATACCAATCCAGTAGGGAAGCAGGGCACTTAGCAAGGGCATATGGCTAACATCATTGACTTTGGCTTGTCTGTGACTTCTAAAGCAGGAATGTTTGGAGGGAGGGATTGGCCTAGGTGTTCTGGTCACCAACCCAGGTGTCTGATGTATATCTGGACTTAATGGACTGGGTGGTACCAATTATAATATAATCTCAAGTTTCCATTCATCCCTTAGGGAAGTATGTAAGTCTGGCTATTGTGATTTTAATCTCAGCCTTTCATTCTTTAGATTTGCTTCTAGCCACAATTCTGATGTCTCTGCCTTTCAATGACCTCTTTGAGGGCCCAGCCCCTTTTATTAATTTCTATCTTCATTGCCTATAATTCTGAGGACAAAGAAGGGTACTCATACAGCTTGGATTGAGAGTGGGCAGGGGACGGAGACAGACCTTCTAAAGTGAGGATGCCTCCAGTCAGAATTCATGGACACTGGAGATAAGTGAGGTGACGAAGAGGTAGGGGCAAGGTGAGGTGGCACAACCACAGCTGCCAATGAGAAGCCACCTATTGTTGGGCCAGGGATTTAGCTCAGTGATTCCACTGTCTGCCTCACAAGCACAAGGTCCCAAGTTTGATCCCCTGAACCAAAAAAAAAAGAAAGAAAAAAGAAACCACTTGTTGTATAGGGACATCAAGTGCAAAGAGGACAAGAGCTTTAGTGAGGTCACAACAGCCTCCACTTCGGAGAACCTGGGTTTTCTCCACTGGCCGAGATGGTATTTGTTCATCTGATATGCTTCTAGGGAGTTTAAATATATTGACATTTTGGCATGATTTAAAACAGCACTACTTGCTCTGGACTTGCTGTGTGGACATTACTGGTCAGCGTGGATGAGGTTGTGTAAGACCTAAAGTCTCACTTTTACTCTGTGAAGCATGAAGAGCCGAAAGGCCTCCACGATGCTGAGCCCTAAAGCTCGGTGAGGCACCAGGAGCTTGTCGGACAGCGAGAATCACCCAGGAAGGAACACACTGGATTAAGTGGCAAATAGACCTTTATTAGTCTGGCCAGATGGCACTCCCAGAGCCAAGTAGCCGAGAGAGACAACTAGCTCAGAGTCAGAGGCTTTTTAAATAGGGCTGTGGGGGGAGTTAACACTTGAAACTTACAGGAAGGGAACAAAGGCAAGTGGTCAGTTGATCCGAGCTGGTAGTCATCAATCATGTACTCGACCGTTACGTACTAATGGTCAGCAGATCAATTATCCATTGTTTTATAGATTGTGGTGTTCAGAACATTCAGTTATGGACAAACAAGGAGTGGAGTGATTTACTTTCGGTCTTTATGTTTGTTACAGTTTCTATCTAGTTTCCCAGAACTACCAAGCAGTTACCTATTAGTTCACAATCAATCATTACTTATCTTATGGGGGAGCACAACAATCTCTGGGTCATTTGCTGGTCAACGTGGAGTCGCTCTAGTTTAGTCAGGTCTTACAGTTGAAGCCATGGTCCTCAGGACCCAGGCTGCTCTATGATGAGTAAGAGGCAGAGGAGAGGAAATAGGGTCAGGAAGCAGGCTACAGTGGTAGTAGTTAGGGGGCACAGAAGCCAGGGTTAGTTTCTGTACTCCTCCCAGCAAAACCCATTCAGGGGAGAGGCTCACAGTAGAGTGCTGGCTGCTGCTTCTGGAGGTGAGGGCCAGAAGGGACCCAGTGAATGGCTGAGGACTTCTTGTGACAAAGCAGCTGTCACCTGACTTTAGAAGGAAAAGTAAAGGTAGAGAGAACACAGATTGCAGGAACACATAGGGCAGGGCTCCTGTTTGTCCCTAGGATTTCCAGCAAGCCAGTCTTCTTCCTGTGATGAAGCCCTCAGAGAGTCTCTGTCCTTGTCCTCCTTGTCCTTTGTGTCTACCTGTTATCTGTCTCTACCACATTTTTGGGAACTTACAGTGCTGGGTCCTCCTCAGGCACTGCTGCTGCCCATGGGCTGTCGCTGTCCTGCTTCTGCATCCTAGCTGCTCCCTTCCTGTCCTGAGGAAGTCATTGCACACTGACTCAGTCAGGCTGTAGGTAATCAGTCTGTCCCTTCGTCTCCACGTCACTGGGCTCTCAGTGGGTTCTTCCTGGATACAGGGAGTAGCTTTCATTATCTGTTCCACCTGTGCCATTCTGAGGACAAACGTCAGTCGCCTAAGACTGGAGGCTTTTGTTTGCGTTTTCCAAACCTAAAGAAGCCTCCATGAGCAAAGCCATCAGTGTGCAATCTCAGGGTCAAGTCTTTTTTTTTTCCTTTTTATTGAGTTTATTGGTACAATCTAGGTATACAGTAGAGTTACATTCATTACTGGGATCCTGTACATGAATGACATGACAGGTCTTGGTTCTCATTTTTTCCCCTTGTCCCTGCCCTCCCTTCACCCCCTCTTCCCCTCCCCATTTAAAAACACTTTATTTCCATTTTTTCATTTTCTCATATTTTTTTCTTTTCCCTTGTTCCCTTTCCCCTACCATTCCCACTTCCCTACACCTTTCACCCTTTTCTTCTTATTTCACACTATTAATTATCCCATTAGGCTCTTGTTTACTATTATAGTTTTTCACACCAGAGAGGCTCCTTGGTATTTACACATGTGTGACTTATTTATTTCTCGAGTATATCCTCAATATGTATCCATTTTCCTATGAATGACTCTAATTTCTCATTCTTTATGGCTGAGTAGTATTCCATTTTATAGAAAAACCACATCTTTATCCAGTTTTCAGCAGATGGGCAAATGGGCTATTTCCAAGTTTTAGCTATTAGAAACTGTGCTGCTATAAACATTGGTGCACATATATTCAAGGTCAAGTGTTGAACTGTGGTTGGCTAGACTCTTTTCTAGGTCCCATTCAGTGAACACTGGTAGTGTGTAAAGCAGTGATTCAGTTTCCTAGCAGTAGGCTACACATGCACCTGAAAAGAGCACAATCTGAAATTAATATTATTTAAACTTGCTTTTGGTCCTTTTGTTACACTTCATATTTTAAGTAGCACTAAAAGTAACTGGGTGTGATGGCATATTCCTGTAATTTCCGCATTCAGGAGGCTGAGGCAGGAGGATCATTGCAAGTCTGAGGCCAGCCTGGGCTACGTAATGAGTTCAAAACCAGCCTGGACTACATACATGGTGGGACCCTGTGTCAAAAAAACAAAATAACAGTAAAGAATAATAATAACATAAATGATATTGTGTTGTGGATTTGTAATGTTTTGTTGAGGAAGGAACTGGTAAGTGACATGCGCAGAGATGCATAATGGAAGTAAAATAATAAAAAGTTAAATTTGTGGACAAAAGGCCAATCGCACTAAGAGCAGTGCCAGAGATCAACCCTGTACTGGCTTACAGCTCCTTTTATAGGGTTTCATAGTCATGATCTCATTCAGGTGGTTATATTGCATTTCCTCAGTTAACATTTACTGATATACAAATCACAGTCACAAGACAGTTAACTTTTAACCCAGATGTAGCAATTCTTTGTAGTTAGGATGTTTACCTTTAGGATTCACCTAGCTATCCTAGGCCTGGGGAAGTGGTGCTCAAGGTCAGGGAAGCAAAGTTAAACAATTGTTCTTTTTACCTTGACACTTTTACAATCATGTGTTTTATAAAACCTCAGTACTCAGGGTCTTGATGTGCCCTCTTATCTCAGGGTAGGCCAGATGTCCCATTCTGTGTCTGTTGCCTCTAATGTCTATTAATTTTGAACTAAGCAAAGCAGATTTCAGGTAGAAGAGCAGTCATTCTATATTTTAATATTGTCTATGTCTTTACAAAAGTTCTATCAAGTTTAGGCCTGAAGCCAGTAATAGTCGTGTCTTTAAGAACTGCCGTGTTTCCTAAAATCCATTTTACTCAGTGTGACTTGGAAACTAAATCTTTAAGAAGGAAGTTTCTCATTGATAGGTTAATAATAAGTTAATATGATGGTTTTCTTTAAAATAAAAAAGAGACGGAGAGACCAGTGTAGAGACAGTAGTCCTAGTCTCACCACTGTGCTCTGGCCTTGTAGCTGCTCACATTGGAGACAAGACAGGTACTTGTCTACAGACAACCTTTACCAGGTCTGCAGCTTGTCTGCACTGCAAAAATTGGGTCAAAATAAAAAATTAAGAGAATAGATAAAACTGGAAATGATACAATAAACACTTATGCACTAAAAACACAGTTTGGTTAAGCTTTAACATTTTTAACATACTTTACTCAGTTTTTAAAACATTATGGGGAAAACATAAGCCACCTCTTTCCTTCTGTGACCTCATTCTATGCCCACTTCTCCATAAACACTATTTGAATTTGACTTTTATTTCATGTAGTTTTTAATGCTTTTTCATATTAATATATTGCTTTATCTTTGAGGCCAAATTAATTTAGTCATTTACTTAATACCACTGAATTGTGACTTTAAAATGGTTAAGATAGTAGATCCATACAAACTTTTCCAAGAAAATAAAAATTTAGTGGAGAACCAGTATAACTGGACTACAACCAGTGCTTTTTTTGTTTTTGGTTCTAGTTTTGGTTTTTTGAGACAGGGTCTCACTATGTAGTTGAGACTGACCTGGAACTCACTATGTAGCCCAGGCTGGTCTCGAATTCATAGCAGTCCTCCTGCCTCAGCCTCCCGAGTGCTGGAATTACAGGCGTGCACCACCACACCCAGCTCAACCAGTGCTTTTTAAAAGAGGAACCCTCTCTATTCCCATTGGTTGGTTGTTTTATATAAAGTATTGTGACAAGGACATCCATCTTCCACTGCAAATCTTAGGTCTAGTATTTATTTATTTGGGGAGGATGAAGGATGAGTACAATTTCACACCCCCTATTTATATATTCATTCCCATCTGACACAAACTTAGGACAGTTTGTGTGACTAATTAAAGGGAAGGAGGTGAAATAGAGGGTTTTGGTAAATGCAAAGTTACATATTACCAAGCCTCTACTAATTGTCACACACTGCTCATGGTTTTCCACGTTTGGTCATTTAATTTCATGACTCTTGAGTTGGATGTTTCCATTCAGATATGAAAGTTTATAATTCACTGACCCCAGAGCTGTCTGTGCATGCTGGCCCTAGAGAACTGGCTCTAGCTGGTTTGTTTCTGCATCTTGGTGTGGTTAGTCAGCAAGACCAGCAGATGAGGGCTCTAGGTCTCCTGTCCCATGACTTTGCCAACGAGTATTGCTGTACAAGTAACTCACAGACAAGGTTCTGCATGAACACATGCACATACACACACACCACACAACTACTGAATGGTAGGCAGGGATACTAACATACAGTCTGTGTAAGTTGCAGAACTGGGGTGTCCAGCAGGGTCATCCACCAGCCACCTGTGGCTATAAATGTAAGAGTTCAGTCAGACTTTTTCAGTCACGTGCCATGTGTCAGATCATCAGGGCGCTGCCCTGGGGTTGCCTCAGTAGGCAGGCAGGCAGCCAAAACTCTCATCACTGCACAGAGTTGGGTTGGCTGAGCTGCTCAGAGTCCTGGTGCTCTGCCCCTGATGTGTGGAGAGCTCTCCAAACCCAGGGAGGTGGCATAAAGTAGAGCGGAGGATATTCTGCCGTCAGACTGGCTGACTTAGCAGGACTGGCTGGCGACATTTCTTCCTGTGTTCTCAATGAGAAGACTTAGAGCACTAAATTGGGTCCATTCTTTATCGAGCTGTGTATGGTCAGTTAAATCTAGCATACAACCTACAAGGCTTACCTGATGCTCTTGAGCATGTTAGGTCAGGAGTCATGGCTCGTTCCTAAAGTCATCTTTATAAAATAAGCCTCCAGTTCTATATACAATGCCCCTTAACCTGCCTGTGTCTGCTCCCGTGGCAAAAGTTGGTCAGCTCGCTGGCGCCCCCTTGAGGTTCTGCCATGGACTTTGGAGACGCTAACTTCATAGCCCACAAGAGCATACACAGCCCATTGATCTGTGTTTCCACCCAGGAATAAAAGCTGTGGCTTCATCTTGTTCATATCTGGAAGCGGTTTCTCTGAAAAGATGCTGCAGCCTCACTGATGAAGGAGTCCTCGCTCTTGCACGCAACTGCCGGCTGCTCGAGTTTGTTGACTTAAGCGGCTGCCTAAGCATCACTGACGTGTCCCTGTGTGCGTTAGGAGAGAGTTGCTCGCTGTTGAAGTATGTGGACTTTTCAGCTACTCAGGTAAGTAACCGACACACCGGGAAGGAAAGGTTTCTGCGGGACTCATGTGTTTCCATGACCAGTCAGAACATCATTAATTGTTTCTGTTGGAACTGTTGGCCGCTTCATGTTTGGGGTGGCTAATTATAATTTGAAAAAAAAAAATGATAGTATAATTTGGCATAATCTCCTTCATTAAGTAGCATGAGTGGGAAGTGTGTATGAGGAAAACTCGTGTTTGATGCATAGAAGGCAGTTAATCCAAACAATTAGTAAATTTTAGAAAATTCTGCTTTCTTCATCTTTATTCATGGGCTGTTTCTTTTTCCCTTTGCTTAGGTATCCGACAGTGGAGTGGTTGCGCTTGTTAGTGGGCTCTGTGCCAAGAAATTAGAGGTAACTTAAATAGCTATAACAATAATGGCAACTAAATTTTGTTATCCCCAGAAATTATTTCTTAAACCTAGTAGACCAGTGTCTTATCAATCAGATATTTCACGGAATTTTTTTTGCCCCAACCTCTTTATTCCCAGAGTAAATAAAAATCAGTAAAGTGAAAAAATGAAAGCACATTAAAAATCCCAGAGAAAAAAATTTTTTTTTTGTTTTTTGAGACAGGGTCTCACTATGTAATTGAGACTGACCTGGAACTCACAATGTAGCCCTTGGCTGGTCTGGAACTCACAGCGATCCTCCTGCCTCAGCCTCCCGAGTGCTGGGATTACAGGCGTGTGCCACCACACTAGGCCCCCAGTGAAAATCTTACTTCCTAAAAGTTTTAGCTTCTAACAGATCCAGGGGTCTCCTGATGTGTGATGCTTGTGAAAGCTGATCTCCTCATTGTTGAGGAGTTTGTGCCTGACTGACACTTCCTCTCGGACAGCTGACCCTTTCTCATCCCGTCCTTCCAGACAGCAGCACCATCCAGCCATGTAAAAGGCCATCCAAGAGCAGATGTGTGCACTTCATAGTCCACTGTTTTATGTCTTTCCTTTTCATTACCCCTTTTATTTAGCGTGATGTTGGGAGAGTTGTGTGTGCCGCCACGTGTGGGAACACCGCATTCCTTTTCGTTGCTGCGCGCTGTAATTTGTGTATACTTTCCACAGGCAGTGGGCATTTGGGGCTTTGTAAGTTCTGCTGTAGACATCTGTGTCTTTGTTCAGACACATTTTCATCTCTCTGGTTAAAAAGCTGGAAGTGAGGGCCAGGGATTTAGCTCAGCGGTTCGGTGGCCTGCCTTGCAATCGCAAGGACCCGAGTTCAATCCATTGTACCAAAAAACAAAACAAAACAAAACAAAAAAAACCACAAAAAACAAAAAGCTGGAAGTGAAATCGCTGGGTGTGCAGCCAACACATGCTCAGCTTTGTCAGATACAACGGCTCTGTTTCCCAAGGTCTGGACTAACATGGGAGACCTATATTCGCTCTTACAAGGGTGTATTTTCAATTAGAAACACTCATGTCTGTAAGTTTTATTTTATGAAAAAATTAGGCTTCATAACAAAATAAAGATGAAATGAATAGTCAGTCCACTGTATTACTGAGCTAAGTGCTTAGCTCCGTGTGTATCAGGGTCCCCACACTTTTTCACACTGTCCCTGCTGATCAGTTTTCCTCTTTGGTTCTCTTTTGTATCTAGGAGATTCACATGGGACACTGTATTCACCTGACTGATGCTGCCCTGAAGGCCATCATCACTCACTGTCCTCACATCCGGATTTTACACTTCCTTGATTGCCCGCTAATAACAGGTCAGTCTGATAGAATGCTTGTGTTTCCATCCTGGCTTCATCTTCTGTTCACTACAGGAAATCCTCCGTCCTTCCCAGGACTGTTTCCTCATCCGTAAAGCAGCCATGTCACCGTACTTAGGCCATGGCTTCCTTGGGATGAGTGTTAAGTGCACAGAGAGAGCTCCATGAGTACGGGTCACGGTGGAGGCGGCAGAAGTGGTGAAGGCTCTGTATCCACCGCCTGTGTGTCTGTGGCCGTGATACTGTACCTCATGCTTAAGTACATCAGACGTTTTCAATTCAGAATGACTTGTACTCAAGCTGGTGTGGCTCTTCCCTAAGAAGCATAAAGCAGCCATAGCCCATGGGAGTGTGTACAATGGAAACGCAGTGCTAGATCCTACCACAGAAACTGTAACATTCCCTGGGCCTCCTGTAAGTCAGTAGTTCTGCCTGGTCCATCCAGACCAGGCCTCTGATTGTCATGGAAGCAGTCATTCTGCAGGTTCTTACTCTCCTGGGAGTCCCTTGGCTGATATGTTTATCTCTTCTTATGTGTGGACAACCGGCCTCGACCAAAAGTCTAGCCTCATTTCTCCAGAACTAGAGCCAAAAGGGACATGTAAGGAACTGTTAATATACCAGGCATGCTAGTGTACACCTACAAGGGCAGCATGGAACAGAGTGAAACCCTGCCAAGAAACAAAAACAAAAACCCTGTTATAAATAGTTGTCTCTAGGGAAACTTATAAAGGGTCAACTGGAAAAAGATTTCACCCTGTAGCCTTTGGTTTGAATTTTGTAACATGGATGATTTTAACCCACTAAAATAAATAATAATAACATAATTTAGGGGCAGAAGAATTCATTGCAATGAGACTTGGTACATTTTGTGTACACATTCTAGGTGAGAAGGCAGAAAATTGTATTCTAACATAGGATGTCTTTTTTGTTTTGTGTTTTGAGACAGGATCTCACTATGTAGTTCAGACTGCTCTGGAACTCAGTGTGTAGCCCAGGCTGGCCTCAAACTCGCAGTGATCCTCCTGCCTCAGCCTGCCAAGTGCTGGGATTACAGGCGTGCGCCACCACGCCCAGCTACGTGGGCTGTTCTTAAATAGAATGCTTGATAGCTCTAATGCTTACTAGCTTACAGTATAACCCTTAGTATATCTTTTTCAGAATCCCTGCTGAAAATATTATCTACCCTGTAAACTGTATGTGCATTTAGCTGAACAAGCAAGAGATACTCATCATGTGACTCTTATTTGGGGCACACTATTTTAATTATTGGGTTGCACTGTTTTAATCACAACTGTGTTCTGCAGGGGTTAACTTCTCCCTGAACCAAGATGAAATCTCAAACTCCTGCAACTGATTTTTCTTGGCACTCTGTGATGTCTTGGCATTTCTTATCACAAATACCCTCTTCTTGCAGTTGCAGAATGTTTTAGATGTCTTTCAGGGTCCAAACAAGCTCAAGCTGGAGCTCCTGGCTGCCCTGCTCAGGCTCTTGTTGTAGGGGAGGGCTGTGGTCAGTAAGGGACACCAGCGCCATTGGTGCCACACAGGATGGACTCATTTCTGTCTTTCAAACTGAGTCCTTGGTGCTTCAGAGACACTGCATACTAATATCAAACAAAAGAGCAAAAGCCTGCTTCCTGGATGAGGGCAGGAGGAGAGGTGAAGGAATAATGGGGTGACACCACCATCACTGGCACGGCGCCGACCCGCTCATGGGCACTTCTGAGATCCCACCTGCTGCCGCTGCCCTCGTCACTGTCAGCACAGTGTGTCCTGCCCGAAGGTCTGGACACAAGCACTTGTGCTCCCCTGACGAGCTGCCGTGCTTTCTTCTGCCCACAGCTCCTGGCAGGACACTTCCGTCCCTTCTCTTCAGGTTTCCTTGCTCTCCAGGTTGCTCTCACAGGCAAAATACCTGTGTAAGGCAGCTTGGTTCCAGCTGTGTGAGCCTGTGGGAAAGAAACATGGTTTGAGCAGGAAGAGTGCCCGTGTTTCTCAGCGCTGGCCTCTCTTCATGCCTGAGCCAGCACGATAGCCTTTTGCCCTTTTGTTTGATATTAATATACCGTGTCTCTCAAGCTCGGAGGGCACAGGTAGAGTCCTTATTACGAGCTGGAGAAGAAACAGCATCCTCAGCACACCATCACAGTTGAAATTAAACCCTTTTTCAGTTTCCTTTTTGGTGGGTCATACTGTTTAGCTCAGGCTGGCCTCCAACTCACAGTCCTCCTGCCTCAGCCTCACAGGAGCTGGGATTACAAGGCTGTGCGCCCATGCCCAGCCTTTCTCCAGCTGCCAGCTCTCCTTCTCCTCCTTAACACTATTTTAAAGTAGAGTAGGCACCATGGATCCTCAAATCCGTTTTCATCCACTCCTTTGAAAGGCATGAACAGGCAGTCTGGTAGGTGCCTCATTCTGTTGGGTTATTTTGTTTTGTTGTTTTTGAAACAGTCGCACTGTTCAGTTCAGACTGGCCTTGAACTCAATACATAGCCCAGGTTGGCCTTGAACTCATAGCGATGTTCCTGCCTCAGCCACCTGAGGGCTGGGATTATAAGCGTGCATCCCATGCCTGGCTGGTGCCTCATTCTGGCATGGTACATGGTACCTCTAGTCCTGGAACTGGTCTGAAGTGTCACCTTAGGGTTCTCTTATATTTGTCTGAGGATGCCTTGGCTACATAGCAAGTATAAAATCAAGCTTTGCTAATTTTAACTTAAGCTTGCGGTTAGTGTTTAGAAGTGATTAAATTGATATTTCCCCCTCTATCTTGATAGATAGTAATTCAGAAAGAATGTATACAGTTAACCAGAAACCTTATCATTAGGCAAAGTGCTTAAAATAATTATCAAAAACCCCAAGGAGGGCCAAGAATTTATCTCAGTGGTTCTGCTACCTGCCTGGCAAGCACAAGGACTGGAGTTCAGTCCTCGGTACCCCCCAAAAAAGTCGAAGGATAGCATGGTGGTGTATCCTTGGAGTCCCAGCAGTAGGAGGCTAAGATAGGACGATTAGGAATTTGAGGCTGGCCTGGACTACATAATGAGATGCTGTCTTAACAAACAAAGCACAAAAATTACTCGCCAGTGCAGTCCCCAGCATCCACTGCTCCATTCCACTGGGGCGTTACTCCATGGAGGCCTCTGAGGTCAGCAGTACTCACAGAACCTCTGCAGGTTTGAGCCACCCTCCCATGGCACGAGCTGGGGCTCAGAGAGAAATCGCCACTTGTCACCTCTCTCCTCCACATTGTGGTACTTCTCTTTGTGCTCTCCCTGTGGACTTCAGTTCTCAGTTCAGTCCTCCCTGCTCCTCCTCTCTCTCTCTCTGTGCTATATTCCAGTGTCTGAATTTCAATATAAGCTTTCTCTACTGTTCACCATTCTGCTATCTTCTCAGAAATTTGCAATATGAGTTTCAAAGAGGACAAACCATACTGAAACTCCAGCAGATTAGGGGAAGGGCACAAAGTTTCGTTCAAGTCTTTTTTTGTTTGTTCAGATTTTTGAGACAGGGTCTTGCCTTGTAGGCTGGTCTCAAACTGACAGTGCACCTCCCACCTCAGCGCTGAGGGCTGGGATTACAGGCGTGTGCCACCACGCCCCGCTGCTACCAACTCAATTCATCTTTGTGATTTAAAAATCATACCTGACCTCTAAGAACTGTTCATCCTGGAAAGCAGCATAGTCCTTGAACAAGTATATGTTCAAGAAGTAGAGATGCTTTTCCACTTTTGTGAGCTAAATAATTGGATTTACTGCTTCGTGTCAAAATTTTAACATGTTTTAAAATCAAAATTTATTTTGCATTTGATGGTGCTGTTTTAATCTGTTATAGTTAAGCTATGCCTAGTGATTACCCCATTAGTTCATAAGAAGACTGGTATTACATTTAACTGACATGCCTTAACCCTATGATAGAATAGAGAACTTGATACCAACTTTTTTTTTTTTTTTTTTTTTTTTTTTTTTTTTATTTGGTATCAGGAATTGAACTCTCGTCCTTGTGCTTGCGAGGCAGTGGTTGGAACCACTGAGCTAAATCCCCAGCCCTGTTCACTTAGATTTATGTAAAAATTTAAAACTCAAGCATATTTAATTCAAAACTTAATGCCCAATCATGTGTTTGATTTGTATCTACAGTTTATCAAGAGATTTTGCTATGTATCTACATATAGGAGCACCTGCTAAATATTTTGTATATTTCACCTCTAAAAATAATAAGCATTAAACAGATGTCATTCTGTTTTTTAAAAAGCCCAAAAAAGGATAATAATGAAGTATTTAGAAAGTTCTATCAAAAAAGTACAGTTCAGCAAAGTCAATATTTTTTTTAATTGAGTTTATTGGTATATTCTAGGTATACAGTACAGTTACATTCATTGTTGGGATCTTGTACCTTTACATGACAGGTCTTGCTTGGTTCTCATTTTTTCCCCTTGTCCCTACCCTCTCTTCACCCCTCCTCCCCTCCCCATCTACAAACACTTTATTTCCATTTTTTCATTTTCTCACATTTTTTTCCCTTATTCCCCTTCCCCTCCCCTTCCTACTTTCCCTACACCTTTAGCCCTTTTCTTCCTACTTCACATTGTCAATTATCTCATTAAGATCTTACATATTATTATAGTTTTTTACACCAGAGAAACTATTTGGTATTTACACATGTGTGACTTATTTATTTCACTTAGGAGTATATCCTCAATATGTATCCATTTTCCTATGAATGACTCGAATTTCTCATTCTTTATGGCTGAGTAGTATTCCATTTTATAGAAAAACCACATCTTCTTTATCCAGTTTCCAACTGATGGGTAAATGGCCTATTTCCAAGTTTTAGTTATTACAAACTGTGCTGCTATAAACATAGATGTGCATATGTCACTGTGATATGATTCTTTTAATTCTTGTGGAAAGATACCCAGCAGAGGGATGGCTGGGTTAAATGGAACCTCTACTCCCAACTCTTTGAGGTATCTCCATATTGATTTCCACAGTGGTTGTACCAGTCTGCACACCCACCAACAATGGACAAGGGTTCCTTTTTCCCCACAACCCTGCCAACATTTGTTATTGTGTGATTTCTTGATAGCAGCCATTCTTTGTGGGTTAAGGTGGAATATCAGTTTTGTTTTCATCAGCATCTCTCGAATGACCAGTGATGTGGAACATTTTTTCTTATATTTACTTGCTGCTTTTACTTTGTCTGAGAAATGTCTGTTCATTTCAGATGCCCCCCCACCTTTTTTTGGACCGGGGATTGAACTCAGGTCCTTGCACTTGCAAGGCAGGCCACCAAACCGCTGAGCTAAATCCCCAGCCCTGGATCCCCATTTTTGAATCAGGTCTTTATATTTGGGGGTGCTGATTGTTTTGAGTTCTTGATATATTCTAGATAATAGTCCTTTGAGGAGCAGCTGATAAAAACTTTTCCCACATTGTAGGTTGTCTCTTAGTTCTGTTGATGGTTTCTTTTGCAGTGCAGAAGCTTTTTAATAAGATGAGATCCCAGTTGTTGATTCTTTCTGCTAGTTCCTATGCTACTGAGGATTTGTTCATCGGCTTTTCCTATGCCAGCGTCTTCAAGAGTTCTGCCTAACTTATCTTCCAGCAAGTTTAGTGTTTCTGTTTTAATATTTAGATCTTTAATCCACTTGGATTTTAATTTAGTGCATGGTGAAAGATAAGGGTCTAGTTTTAATCTTTGGCAGGTTGAGATCCAGTTTTTCCAACAGCATTTATTAAAGAGGCTGTCTTTCCTCCAGTGGGGATGGTCAGCTTCTTTGTCAAAGATGAGGTAGCTGAGTACATCTGGAGTTGGTTTTGTGTCTTCCAGTCTGTTCCACTGATCCTTAGGTCTGTTTCTTTGCTAGTACCATGCTGTTTTTATCACAGTGGCTTTGTAGTATAGTTTCAAATTGGGAATTGTTATACCCCCTGCCATGTGTCTGTTGCCTAGGATGGCTTTTGCTATTCTAGGTCTCTTATGGTTCCAAATGAATTTTTGGATTCTTCTTTCTAGTTTTGTGAAGTATAGTGTTGGAATTTCAATTGGCATTGCATTGAATCTGTATAGCAGTTTTGGTAGTATGGCCATTTTCACTATGTTGATTCTTCCTACCCAGGAGCAGGGGAGATCTTTCCATTTTCTTATATCCTCTTCAATTTCTTTTTTCAGAGTGTTGTAGTTTTCATTGTAGAGGTCTTTTGCTTCTTCTGTTAGGTTGATTCCTAGATACTTCATTTTTTTGGATGCTATTGTAAAAGGAATTGTTTCCCTAATTTCTTTCTCAGTGAGTCTGTTATTTGTGTACAAGAAGGCTGTAGATTTTTGGGTGTTGACCTTGTATCCTGCTACTCTGCTAAAAGTGTCAATTAAGTCTAGAAGTCTTTTGGTGGAGTATTTTGGGTCTTCAATGTATAGTATCGTATCGTCAGCAAATAATAACCGTTTAACTTCTTCCTTTCCTATCTTTATTGCTTTAATTTCTTTTTCTTGTCTCATTGCTATGGCTAATGTTTCCAGAACTGTATCTAAGAGGAGTGGTGATAGTGGGCATCCTTGTCTTGTTCCTGATTTTAACGTGAAGGTTTTCAGTTTTTGGCCATTTAATATGATGTTGGCTGTTGGGTTTTCATAGATAGCCTTTATTAAGTTGAGATATAGACCATCTATTCCAATTTTTTGCAGAGTTTTTATCATGAATGAGTGTTGAATTTTGTCAAATGCTTTTTCTGCATCTGTCGATAGGATCATATGGTTTTTGTCCTTGACTTTTTAATATAGTGTATTACATTTATTGATTTACGTATGTTGAACCATCCTTGCATCCCTGGAATAAATTCAGCTTGGTCAGGATGTATGATCTTCTTGATGATCCTCTGTATTCTGTTTGCTAATATCTTATTAAGGATTGTTGCATCTATATTCATTAAGGAGATTGGCCTGTAGTTCTCCTTTTCTGCTGTGTTTTTCCCTAGTTTGGGAATCAAAGTGATACTTGCTTCCAGGAATGAATTTGGAAGTATTGCTTCCCTTTCAATTTCATTGAAAAGTGTGAAGAGTAAAGGCAGTAGTTCTTCTCTAAATGTCTTGTAAAATTCAGCAGTGGATCCATTAGGACCTAGGCTCTTCTTTGTTGGTAAGTTTTTAATTACATTTTCAATTTCACTGATTGTAATTGGGGTGTTTAAAATGTTTTTATCTTCTTTGTTCATCTTTGGTATTTCATAAGTATATAGAAATCTGTCCATTTCTTCTGTGTTTTCCATTTTATTAGAGCACAGGTTCTCAAAGTAGGTATTAATGATCCTCTGGATTTCTGTTGGATCTGTTGTGACTTTGCCTTTTTCATTTCTGTTTGCATGGATCTGAGCCTTTTCTTTCCTTTTTTTGATAAGATTTACTAAGGGTTTATCAATTTTATTCATTCTTTCAAAAAACCAACTTTTCAATTCATTTATTTTTTGTATCATTTTCTTTGTTTCCATTTCATTGATTTCTGCTCTAATCTTTAGAATTTCCTCTCTCATTCGAGCTTTGGGTTTTTCATACTCTTGTTTTTCTAGTAGTCTAAGATTCATCATTAGGCTGTTTATTTGAGCTTGCTCTATTTTCCTAGTGTAGGCATTCAGTGCTATGAATTTTTCATGTAGAACTGCTTTCATTGTGTCCCATAGATTCCTGCATGTTTTATTGGCATTTTCGTTTATTTGTAAAAACTGTCTGATTTCTTCTTTAATTTTCTCTGTGATCCATTGATTGTTCAGGAAAGTGTTGTTCAATTTCCATGTGTTTGTGAAGTTCCTACAGTTTCTTATGCTATTGATTTCCAGCTTTATTGCACTGTGATCTGATAATATACAGGGAAAATAACTTCGATTCTTTTGCATTTATTCAAACCTGTTCTGTGAGCTGGTATGTGATCTATCTTGGAGAATGACCCATGTGCAGGCAAAAAGAATGTATATTCTGATTTTGTGGGGTGGAACACTCTATAGATGTCTACTAAGTCCATGCATTCAAAAGCTTCGTTGAATTCTAGTATTTTGTTGTTGATTTTTTGCCTAGATGATCTCTCTATTTGTGATAGTGGAGTATTTAGATCCACCACTACAATTGTGTTTGTGCTTGTTTGGTTTTTCATGTTCCTTAATATTTGTTTTATGTAGTTGGGCACATTTATATTTGGTGCATATATGTTTATGATTGTCAACTCTTCCTCTTGAATTGTTCCCTTTACAAGAATGTAGTGGCCTTGTCTGTCTTGATCAGTTTTGGTTTGAAATTTACTTTGCAAATAAGATTGCTACCACTGCTATTTTCTGGGCTCTGTCACATGGAGAATTGTTTTCCACCCTTTCAGTTTCAGTCTTTCGGCTTCTTTTTGCACTAGGTGTTTTTCTTGTATACAACATATTGTTGGATTTTGCTTCTTAATCCATTCTGCCAGTCTATTTCTTTTCACTGGTGAATTGAGGCCATTGATATTGATGGTTATAACTGATATGTACTGACTTCTTATTATCATGTTATTGTCCTTTTGATGGCTCTTTTTAATTTTTTGCCCTCTCCTTTTAGTTTCTTGCCTTGACTATTTGATTTGCTCTGTTGGGCCTCATGGTGTTGTGATCTTCATTCTTTTTCTGGGATATTATTTAGAATTCCTTGTAGTGCTGGTTTGGTGTTCATGAAGTTTCTCGGGTGTTCTTTGTCATGGAAGTATCTTATTTCCCCATCCATTTTGAAAGAGAGTTTTGCAGGATACATCAGTCCAGGTTGGAGGTTGTTTTCTTTTAGGACTTGAAATACCTCACTCCAGGCTCTCCTTGACCTGAGGGTTTGTGTTGAAAAGTCTGTTGTGATTCTGATGGGCTTTCCTTTATATGTGATTTGTTTCTTTTCTCTTCTTGCTTGTAGTATTTTGTTCTTCTGTTGGGTTTCTGGGATCTTGATTATTATATGTCTAGGTATAGATTTTTTTATCATGGCTAGTTGGAGTCCTATATGTCTCACTTATCTGCAGGTCAAATTCTTTTGCTCTGTTTGGGAAGTTTTCTGTCATTAATTCTGTGAACAGCTTTTTTAAGTCATTTGTATTTTCTCCTGCTACTTCCTATCTGTCTTATGTTATTCTGCTTTGCATCATCTAGGAGTTGTTGGATTGATTTCTCATGATCTGTTACTGTTTTTAAGAGACCTCTCTTTTCATGGTCACTGTCTGCGATCCTATCTTCTATATCTGAGATTCTGTCTTTGCATTCTTTTTTTTTCTGTTGTATACACTTTCAATAGTTTTTAACCTCCTGATATCTCTGAATCTGTTTAATGGATTCCATTTCTTTCTTATTCTGGGCCTTCATGGTTTCTATTACGTTCCTGAGCTCATCTATTTTTTTGTCAGTTTCTGTTCTAGAGTCTTGAATCGTGACTTTCATTTTGCTCACCATCTCTATGGTTATCTGGGAAATTATTTCTGTTTTGAATTTTTCTAGAGCCTGATTGATCAATTTTTTTTTTTTTACTTCCTGTGCTGTGAGTTCTGAGTGCCCTGGAGGTTCACTATCAGACTTTTCATCCTCCTTTGCCCTACTGTTTGCCATTGGTGAACTGGAAGTCTGTCTTTGTGTCTTGCTTAAGTGTTTTCTCATTTTTATTTTTGCTGTTGGGTTGTCCTTGATTCAATCTCTGGGTTATTAAATCTTCCTGTGTTTTAGCTTTTGATTCTCTAATGACTCATGGACATTCTCATTTTCACAATATCAGAGAAAACAACTCGTCAAATCAATCCCTATTCTTTATCCCAATTGATACAATCAGCAACACAATAGGATCAATTATCACTTGCAAATTGACCACTTGTGGTAGTCATTAATCTATGACCCCCTAAACCATGTGAATTAAATTAAAATCAATTAAATTAAATTAAATTAAAACCAAAATATGTTTGCAGTGAACAAACTCAACATAGCATATTTACCATTTAGGATGGGGGCCTAGACAGAGTTAGGACGAGAAGAGTAAACAAGGAAAAGAACTGGAGAAGGTTTCAAGTGAAGCCAGAGAACACAGAATGACCACACAATCTTTAGGACACTGTTACACTCAAAAGGGATAGAAAGACTGCAAGAATAAGGACAAAAATATATCCCCTTAAAAGCAACAGGGCCTCACTTTCCCTTGAAACTACTAACCCTTGAGTGAGGCACAATGATAGAAAAACAGAACATTAAGAAAAAAGAAAAAATGATAAAAGAAGAAATCTGAGTCAGGGCAGGAACAGGAACAGAAAGGGAGGTGAGGGACAATATGGTGGAGCAAGATACTGAGTTGGTGAAAGAGGACAGAAAAAAGAATTTACAGAGTGGAATGAGGAAAAGAAAGAAAAGGATAAAAAATGACTTTGGAAGGCATCTTTCAGACTATATCTCTGCTGTCATAATACACATTGTGTGCAGCCATGTGCAGAACCAAATCCCCATCTCACCTAGCCAATTGCAGACCTATGCAAAGCAGACTGACCTCAGGCTGCAAGGACCAAATTGAGCTCCCTGACTTCTGCAGGGTTGAACTTCAGACAGTTCTGTTACAGGTTTCCTTGCCCTTTCTTTAAAGGTGTTCAAATTTGGGAGCTCAGAAAATTACCCTTTATAACCAGCTATGCCTCTGCGGAGTGGGTACAAGGATGGTCACAATCAGATCTGACAGCGGGGCTCAGTGGCAGCTGCCTTCCTAGTCCTGGAGCAGCAATGGCGGTGCCTGCAAGGTAGGGGGCAGCTACCCGGACCCCTGGGCTGGGCTCAGGCAGGCCAGAGGGAGATGTGATGTCCCATCTGAGCCACTTTCCCAAATCTCACCTTGCTGGCTGGGATTGGAGGAGCAGCAATGGCGGCGCCCACAGAGGAGGCAAAGCCAATATTTAAATGCTTAAAGTATACCTCGGTTCACAGAGAAAATTAAATTTTTTTCAAGTCTGAAAAATATATTGGAATGGTTAATCATATTGCAAGCCAGAAATAATTTTGAGATAAATTAGAGAATTACGGAGCTCACTGGCAACCTGAGATATGTTAACAGGTGATGATGGATTCAACAGAAATGAGTACCCGGTTTTAGCCAAGGAGCCAGAAATTTAAATCCCACTGCATTTTTCCCCATCTTATTAATGGGAAACAATACTGACCTCACCAACTCCACAGTAAGCTCCTGAAGGACTAGAATCATTGCACGTCATTCAGTATTTTTGTTTTCCATATCTAGTACATTGCCAGTCATTCAGCAGATACTCAAAAAGTATATGTAATGACTTGATCACAGAAGTAAATTAACTGTTTTCATCTGTACAATAGAGCTACTTTAATAAGACATTTGACTGGAGATTTTAACCAAAGCAGCAAGTTCATAGACACAAATTCTAAAGTGAGAAAAATGTCAGGTGTCCAGATTTTCAAAAGAAATATCTGAGGACTCAGTTCAAAACCCTAGAAGCTCACAGTTCACCAAAAGGCTTGGGTGGGCCTGAGCTGGGCCTGGGCTGTGGGGTGAGGAGCTGCGGGGAATGTTCTAGATGGCACTGCTGTCACCTTCACTGAGGGCCCAGTGAGGGGCATCATGGGAGCTGTCTGGCTGACCTCTGAGGTATGGTGGGCATGGTCACTGCCCAGACAGTGAAGCTAAGGTGGGGCTGCAGCTCAGAGTCATCCTGAGCTCCTAGACTTTGAGGGCATATGAGTGATTCTCACTGGCTAGAGGAGTCCAGGGAAAGGAGAGCCATCCTAAAGGGGAGATGGGTAAGATCAAAACCAGAGAACGTGCATTCCCCAGTTTAAGGTGTGGTTGGGCTGCCCTTGTAATTCCATCTCTTGGGGAGGTTGAGACAAAACAGGACAGTACAAGGCCAGCCTGGGCAATTTAGTGAGACTATTTCAAAATTTAAGTAGAAGGCTGGGGATGCACTCCCTGGGTTCAATCCTCAGTAGCAGCAATAACAAAAAACAATAATTGGGCATTTCATGGTAGGAATGTTTAGAAAGTCAGGCGGTTAAGATCCCAACAATGAATGTAACTGTACTGTATCCCTAAAATGTACCAATAAACTCAAAGCTGAAAAAAAAAGAAAGTCAGGCGGTTAACAAAATTGCCATCCAAGCACAAGAAAATGATCTTTCATTGAACAGTTTTGGAGGGAGAAGGGGAACAGAAATACAGTTGCTATTAATGTACCTTAAAAGCATGTTTGTTCAACATAAAAAGAACTTGATATATTTAGAAAAATTTTAGTTACATGTAAATAAGTATGACAGTAAAATTAACAGGAAAATAACCATTCCCCTCTGTCACAGTTTATAGATGTATCTCCAAAGCCTTGTGTGCTCATGGGTGGGAGGACTCTAAGGAGTTAAGTGGACAATTCTTTTGATGTTGGATTAGTCCATTGATGGGTTTCGTAGTTCTGGGTGTGGGTGGTGGAACAAACCTTCAGTCCCAGATACTGCGAAGGCTGAGGCAGAGGACTACAAGTTCAGGGCCAACCTGGGCAACTTAGGCAGACCCTGAAATAAAAAGGGAGGAGGATCACACTTGGAGTCCAGCCTAGGCAACTTGGTGACTTAGTGACATGCTGACTCATAACAAAAGATTAAAAAGTCCCTGGACGCAGCCCAGTGCATGCCTAGCATGCACTAAGCCCAGAGTTAGGTCCCCAGTGCCACAAAAATACTGTGTGTAGAAAAAAAAATAAAAAAGGTTGGGGATGTAGCTCAGTGGTAGAACACCCTTCAGTTCAACCACCAGTGCCCTAGTACCAAAATATATATATATTAATATAGTAGTTTATATATATACATATAAACTACTATATTAATATATATTGTTTTTAAAATTAATTTTGAATTCAATGAATGTTGCTCCCATAAATCAGAACTCTTGAGATCTTTGTTGCATTTTAGATCTAAAGTGTCAGTTTGGAAAGTGACTGAAGTAGGGAGTGCTATAACTGACTTGGTGTTAGTGGGTCTGGACGGAAGAGGTGGTCACTCTAGGTGTGGCCTGGTGGGAGACATCTTCCTTCCCGCTGCCTGCCTCAACTCAGTTTTCTGTTTGCCACAAAATGAGCAGCTGTCCTCCACCCAGGCCCTTCCACTATTTCACTTCTGCCTGGAGCCAGCTGATCATGCCAGGACTGGAACTTCTAAAGCGTGAGCCAGAATAAACCTCTCCTCCTTTAAGTTGTGTTGGCTATTTTGACCCAGTGAAAAGCCAAGTGATCAAACCACCTGCAGTAATAAATGGGTCCTGAGACCTATTTGAAAAATGCTGCCAGGGCCAGGGATTTAGCTCAGTGGTTCTGCCGCCTGCCTCACAAGCGCAAGGTCCTGAGTTTGATCCCCAGTACCAAAAAAAAAAAAAATGCTTCCCGAAAACATTCTCTTAATTACTGAAATTTATAGGTGGTGGTTTTATCTCAAGGCAAAAAGGAAAATGAGGGAGTTTGTTCAGAAACACAAACAAGGAATAAAAATCTAAAATATTTTCGGGCCAGGGTGCCCAGTGGTGCCACCGTCTGCCTTGCAAGCACAAGGACCTGAGTTCAATCCCTGGTACCAAAAGAAAAAAAAAAAAAAAACTAAGGTATTTTCTTGAGTTGCTATTCTGGCCTATGCCGCTGTTTTGTTTCTAATGTTTGCAGTTCCCAGGGCCTTTTGCATGTGAGACACTTGTTCTGTTGCTACATCCCCAGCCCATGACCTGTCCTTTTAGAGGGAAGATTGAAAATAGGAGGGGAAGGAAGGAGACATGATTCTAATGCCTGTGTGGGCCTCAGCATTGAAACAGCATTTCTCACCAAGGGAAACCACAGGGTGTGCTTTGCTTTTAAGTTAGCATGGCTGTTGAAGACCTTCCAAAGGCAGCAGTGTGTATGGACACTTTTCTCAGAGGAAGCTGGTTCTAGTCTAGAACCCTCTATCTATTTATTCATTCCTCTTTCTTTCGTTCATTTGTTTGTACATTATTTGAGTCTGGGTCCTGTTTGACCTGGAAGATCATCTGTTCCAGTGTTTATTAATGATCTAATTAGCACATAAAGACCCAAAGATGGCCTGGGTGGTCTCCTGCTACTTGTTCATAACACCGTCTGGCCCATTAGCTCAAAACCCTGCAGCACCAAAATTGTAACATAATCAATTGTTTTAAATATAAGCTAAATAAACATATTTTTTAACCATGCAAAACCAGCCTGCTTTGCTTGCCCTGCAAACTACACCCAACATCTGTTACCACAAAGTCAACGCCAGGGCAGTGGAAGACCCCACGCTACTGCTGCCCTCCCGGAGTGCTCTGTCCCAGGGGCCTGCACCCCCACACTACGCATCTTGACAAGGAATTCCTCTCTCTGGTCCCCCAGCAGTTCTCTGCCTCCCTGCCCTGCTGAGCAGTGGCTCCCCTCGCTGTGGCCTGTGGAAGGGCCCATCCTGGGAGGGACTTCTGCCTAGAAAGCTGTCCCACTGTTTCCCAAGAACACTCACAGCGTCTTACTGCCACCTTGTGGTCATCTGCCGTGAACTCCCTCAGACAAACCCTTCATTTGCCACCCTACCCCTCAAAAAATGTTTATATGTCAAAAAAGCTTGCAAAATAAATGAGGCTGGGGTTTAGCTCAGTGGTTCCAACGCCTCCTTCACAAGGACCCAAGTTTGATTCCCAGTTCAAAAAAAAAAAAGAAAGAAAGAAAGAAAGAAATACATGGGCTGGGGATTTAGCTCAGTGGTTTTGCCTCCTGCCTCAAAAGCACAGGGACCCAAGTTCAATTCCCAGTACCAAAAGAAAAGAAAAGGAAAACAATAGCTAAGAAATATATTTCTTTGCTTATTCATTGAGCTATCTTCCCAACTTTTAGCACATAACACTTTTGATGGACATAGCCAACTGCTTCATTTGATCTTTTTTCTGATTCCTAATATACAAAATAGGAAAATGAGATACTTAAATGTCCTTTGCCCGGTGACAGATTTTTAATTTTTTTGTTTGTTTTGGTACCGGGGGTAGAACTTGGGACCTTGCATTTGTGAAGCAGGCAGCAGAATCACTGAGGTAAATCCCTGGCCCAGGCCAGTGACAGTTTCTAATCATCATGTGAGACTAACACTGCAGTCTCAAGACAATGAAATGAGCCCTGCTTCCACCTCCTACCTGTGGGAAGCCAGCCATGGCCCACTGGCTTTTTGAAAGACAACATTTGTTCCTTTTTAAGGGACTGCACGTGTTAAACTTGTTTTGACCCTGCACGGGAGAAACCAGGACAGCCAAAGATCTATAGGAGTCAGGTGTTGTTAACTCCATTTTGTTATGTTAAAGATCTGATGTTATCTATAGGAGCAGGTATTGAGGTTACTATGCTAATCCTAGCCCACAATAGTTCGGTCTTTTCCTTTAAAAGGCTGATGCCTGCCTGCAATAAACGTCGCCTTGATCAGACTCCTGTCTTGGCGTCCTTCCTTTCTCTCTGCCCCATCTCCACCCCGCTGCTCTTTCAGGTTTGAGGCACTGCGGGACAGTGCTCTGGGTCGCTGGTTCGCGACACCTACCCTCCCTCCACAACACTGGAGAAATCTCTTACTATTTCTGGATTTTAGCTTTCCTAATGTACTGTGGTTAATCATCATAAAATTGGGAGTTCGTAGACAGTGGCTTTTATTGATAAAATTCCTTAGCAAGAAAAAAGTGGAATAGTTCTTAACAGCACAGGTTTCTCTACTCCCTGTCTTGTCAGTGTCCCAAATTTGCTATTACATTTTTTGCTACTGTCACTGAGTGAAAAGAAAGTGGGATAAAGTGTGTACCTTATGTTTAATTTTTAATTTCTTTCTCTAGAGAAAAAGACAGTTTTTGGCTTGATGAATATAAGTTCTTTTTCCCAATACCTTATATAAGATATTTTGCTTATATATTCTTCTGATCGCTCCCATGCGTATCTAAGACAGCACAACTGATAATCTATAAAAAGTAGTATGCTTGTGCAAAGCAGCCTGACCCTCAGTGTGGCAATATCCTCCGTAACTTGCCATCAGAGACCTGAATTTGCCTTCTTCTTATTGAAATATCTAAGTATGTTTTATATACCTATATGGGGGGGTGCTGTACTAGGGATTGGACCCAGGGAAGTCTGAATCATTGAACCATCTCCTTCCTCCTTTTTTTCACTTGGAGACAAGTTGCCCAGGCTGGGTTCAGACC
The DNA here is from genome assembly GCF_012274545.1 of Fukomys damarensis. Lineage (NCBI taxonomy): Eukaryota > Metazoa > Chordata > Mammalia > Rodentia > Bathyergidae > Fukomys > Fukomys damarensis. The sequence goes on from NW_022900927.1 coordinate 17,530,975, forward strand.
CTCACTTCCTGTCTCAGCCTCCCAAACAGCTTTGGTTATAGGTGTGTACCACTGCACCTATTGTAAAATTTCTTAACCTTAGATTATAATCAAAACTCCATTTTAGGAATTAGGTCTTGAAACTTAGAAGCACTCTGGTTTGGTTTCTGCAAGAGACCAAAATGAAACTGCTCTTTGAAATGTAAATCATAATGTCATTTTTTGGAAGGAAAAATAACTTTTAAACTTTTGTGTGTGTGTGTGTGTGTGTGTGTGTGTGTGGTACCAGGGATTGAACTCGGGACTTTGCGTTTGCAAAGCAGGCAGTGGAAACAATGAGCTAAATCCCTGGCCCAACTTTTAACCTTTTAAAATTCTGTTTAGGACCGGGGATTTAGCTCAGTGGTTCCACCACCTGCCTTGCAAGCACAAGGACCCGAGTTCGATCCCCGGTACCCCCCCACCATGCTGTCCAATTCAGTCTGTAGTGATTGTCATTAAATGCACCTCAGGTTCTTTGTGTTCTCCAACACCACACACGCATGTCAGCATCTCACACTATCTACCCCTGATGTACAGTAGCCACAGAGCTGAAGGTTTGGGCTTTGGAGGGGCAGTAAAGCAATCGGACAGCCAGAGAGGCGTTATGTTTTATCCAGAAAGGTGGGAGAATCTAATAGCTGCCTTGAATTTTGGTCATATTTGAGGACTTGCTTAACCTGATCACTCTAGAGGCAGGTTCTGAGATCCTAGGCAGCCCACTTGTCAGGAGGTACAACAACCAGCTGAAACAAAAGTGTTTTAAGGCCATGTGGCTTGCTTCAGAATTCCCCTTTTCTTAAAGTTGCTTGCTTAAAAGATAGCTTATTTTTATTTTGTATGTGTTTCTCTTTTAATTCTGTTATTGTTTACTTGTCATTACTTGTTCATTCCTTATTAGTTCAGCATAAAGAACTGCTTTACCCAGAACACTGTAATAAACACAGAACAGTGGTCATTGTAAATATGTATCAGCCTCATGTTTTCTGTGTATCTGACCAAAAAAAATGTCCAAATTACAGTACCTTGTCATTTGAAAAATTCCCTCTGTTAATATTTGGACTCTCCACGTTCTTTGTTCTTGGAGCTCCAAAGTCACTGGAGTCTCTGTCTCTCCATAAATAATTTGCTATCTTGTAGATTGTTTGACAGGGCCAGCTCTCGAGGAGCCAACATAAAACACTATGGAACCAACATAAAAGACAATCAGCTTCTCAAACACAACTCCAGAGTTCAATCCCTGATATCAGAAACCAGAAACAAAACAAAACACATTCACTAAAGGCCGACATTATTTAAACAAAAAAACCTACCACATCCACATGACATAAATAGCAGTGATTGATATTCTAAATAGATATCAGTCACCTGGGTGAGAGACTAAAATCTTCCCCAACAAATCCTTAACCCACCTCCTATCCGCAAAAATCCTTGCCTTTTCCTTATATACTTGCTACGTGACTTGCGTCCCCATTAGATTCCCCATTTAATATTACCTAAGTGACTATATTTATAATTTTACTAGTTAACTATAGTTTTTTCCCCCCACTTTAAACCTGCTTTACCTGGCTTTGTCCTATAAAACACCTTCAAAAAGTTGGGTAAACAGGCAACCGGGCAGGTGTGGGCTCCACTCACGTACATCCCGTGTCTTGGGGTTTGAACTCAGGATCTGGAGAGAGGGACCTTGTATTTACCAGGCAGATGTTGGCTCCACTCAGCTACATTTCTGATCTCATTCTTCACTGAGCTACATCCCCAGTCTCCTCTCACTAGATTAGTATTTATTAGGGGGCTGTGGCTTTGAGCGCATGCCAGAAATTGGCATCAGGTGCAGGGCTTCACTTGGTCTCATGAAGCTTCAGAAGAAAAGACAGCATCCCTGACTGGTATTAGGTGTAGGGCTTGGCTTAATCCCATGAGAATCTCATGCAACAGGAATGGAAGACAGCATTCTCTGTGATTGGCAGATCCCAAGTCATTTACAAAGGTGTTTTCCAGAGGGTGATTGGAGATGTTCTGCACAAATTTAAGCTTAAGGGTGATTTGTCAGAATTTCAGACAGCAGGATTTCAATAGCCAAACTTAATAATCTTTCCCACTCGCAGCCAACAATTCACCTTCTGGGTGTGCAGTTTGATAAGCTTATGGCCCAGAGTGTAATCATAGAAAAGCCTCAAGCAGCAACAAAACTCCTACATTGCTCTTCAGAAAAAGAAGAAAAGTGGCCTGACTGGTGTACAAGTACTAACCACACAGACTCTGGCAAGCTTCAAATTTCAAAACATGAAAAGTAAGGCTTCCCGAAAGCAATACTTAAACAGGAGACTACAAAATGAAACCATTGCCAAAATCCAAGCCGCTATCGTACCAATTCCTAAACCTGCATCAAATTGCACTCTGAAAGCACTTGAGGCCCAAAATATGATGAAAAAGATGTTGCCAATGAGATAATGAAGTTTGAAGGATTAATTTAAAAAAGGATCTCCAGGCAAAAGAAAGTACACCCACAACTGGTTTGGATACAGCAGACCATACGACTGTTTCCAAAGGAATTGGCAAGTGACACACAGAGAGGCAGCAGAATGGAAGTAGAATAAGTTAACTCCATTGGTGGGGATCAATCACACCTAATGGCAGTGCCCTGATGGATCCACTACTGAGCTACAACTCCCGCTTTTATAGGGTTTTACAGCCTTGATCTCATTCAGGTGGTTACACTGCATTTTCACAGTTCACATTGCTGATGTTCAAAACGTGGTGGTGAGGCAGTTGAATTTCAACCTGGATCTCTCTGAAGAACAATTTAGAGAATTGGATAAAAGGGACTTGCTAGAGAGCAACGATTATGAAGAATATAAGGTACATACAGATGTGGAATAATTAGAAAACAACATAATAAATTTGTTTTCCTTGACAGTTTAAAAAAAAAGAATTGACTTCTGGGTCCTCTGAATTCTCATAAATATCATAATCTGGAGAAAATGTGGGGAGTTTGCAGTCTTCGTGGTTTACCACATGTGATCAAAATATATACTGAATGTTTAAATTTTTGAAAATGTATTACAATAAAGGACATCACCACTAATCCCCCTCATTTTGAATATACTTATTCTACCGTTCTTTCCACTTTCTGAAGCCGTTCTGAAAATGCACTTTCCTGAGTATCTTTCTAATGTGTGATCGAAAACACGGTGTCATTGCCCTGCGTTGTCCAAGAGACAGGCATGTGGGGTCACAACAACGTGTCCTCATCCAGCCTGTTCACTGGATCTGCACTGATTAGTTCTCTCTGGCTTTTCCTCAAAGTCAGACTGCCAGTGAAAGGGAAACATTTTTAATGGGTTGAGAAGGTGGAGGCAGCTATAATAGCACAATGATGATGCTTGCAGAAGACTTGCAGAATTGCTTCAGAAAGTGGCAACAACGTTTCAGTGAATGTGCTGGACATGGGTTAGTGGCAGTGTGTCTGTTGCCATAATAAAATTTTTAACTTAAATACTGTACTTTCTATCATACCTAGTAGGTCTCCTGATCTGTGAACATGGATATCATGTGCATGTGTGTGTGGAACAGGGCTTTAACCCAGGGCCTTCACCTTGTGCTCTGTCTTCAACCCTTTTTTCTGAATTTTTTGAGATGGGGTCTTGTTCTTGAACTTGTTATCCTCCTGCCTCAGCCTTCTGAGTAGCTTGGATTACAGTTGTGCATCACCAAACCTAGCACATGGTTGTTTTGCTTTTTATGTAGATTTTTTTATTTCTTTCAACAACGTTTTGTGGTTTTTGGAGCACACATACTTACTTTTGTTCAGTTTATTCCTTTGTGCTCTTTCTGACAGTAATATGTGTGCAACTATTTTCTTAATTTCATTTTGGGTTATTTGTTGACGGTGTATAGAAATATATTAGGTGATTGCATGTTGATCCTGTGCCTTGCCAGCCTGCTGATGGTCTTAGTTTTAATATTTTAGTGGATTCCTGGGCATAGTCCACATATAATATTATGGTCATTTATAAGTAAGGATAGCCGGATGTGGTGGCACTCACCTGTAATCCCAGCAAAGGAGGCTGAGGCAGGAGGATCACTGAGTTTGAGACAAGGCTGGGCTACATAGTGAGTTCCTGGTCAGTCTCAACTACACAGTGAGACCCTGTCTCAAACAAAACAAAACAAAACAAAACAAATAAGGATAGTCTTACTTCTTCCTCCTAATGAGAATGCCTGCGATTTCTTTTTCCTGTCTACACCAGGAACTGTAGCACAGGGCTGAGCACCAGTGTCAGGGTAAACTTGTGTTCCTTCAGCCCAGAGGAGACACTCAGCGTTCACTGTTCTTATGTGAGCTGTGGGCTTTTAGCAGGTGGAGGAGTTTGTTGAATGGCAGTAGCACGTGTGTTGGATTTTGTGAAATGTTTTTTTCTGTCAAGTGGATTGTGAGGCTTGGTCCTTCCTTTTATTGATCCAGTAGAGGTGGTAGGCAGACCAGTGCCTCCACCTGAAGATAACCAAGTGTTAATACCCAGAGCCTGTGAGGATGCTACATTATAAAGCTGTAGGTGGACTTAAAGTTGCTAATATGGTGGGTGGTGAGTGTATGTGTGTCTACTGGTCAAACCTGGGGCCTTCCACTGTAGGCAAGCCCTTGAGCACTGAGCTACACCAGCCAGCCCAGACCTGAGCATAGAGAGGCTGCCCTCGTCTGACTCAGTGGGGCAGGAGTGATCACAAGGATCTTTATGAATGAAAGAGGGAGAGGGAGGATCACAGAGATAACAGTGCATGAGGGGCACCTCCAAATGCTGCTCATTTTGCATACATGGGAGTGGAGGAAGGTGGTAGTGTCTAGAGTGGAAAGAGTCAAGTGGATTCTCCTGCAGAGCTTTCAAAAGGAGATGAAGACCTATCCAACCCTGATCTTGCCTCGTGAGACCCATCTGGAAACTCTGTCCTTCAAAACCTCAGGGCATGGTGGCTCACACCTATAATGCCAGCACTCAGGAGGACGAGGCAGGAGGATCGCCACAAGTTTGAGGCCAGCCTGGGCTGTAAAATGAGTTCAGGGCCAGCCTGAACTACGTAGTGAGACCCCCATCTCAACAACAACATGAACAATAATAATAAATAAACATGCCATTTTAAACCACTAAATTAATACCTGTTCCTACAGCAATAGGAAAGGGACACAGTGGACTGCATGGATTGACTTTCAAATGTTTACCCCAGTTTTGCATTCTTGGGGTAAATCCCAGTTGATCCAGCAGTATGATCCTTTCTATAGCTGTGGGTGTGGTGCACTAATGTTTTGATTACTGTTTTTAGTCTGTGCATCTGTTGCTCTCTTTTTTGTGGTGTCTTTGAATTTGAGGTCAGGATAATACTGGCCTCACAGAATGAGCTGGGAAATGTCCTTCTGTTCTCTCAGGGTAGCTACTCCAGCTTTCCTATGGTGGTCGTTTGCGTTGTGTCTTTGTCCTCTTTTTTTGCTTTCAGCCTATTTGATTTTTTGACTTGGAGTTTTTTTAGGGGGGCATGCACATGAAATGGAGGTTGAACCCAGGGCCTTGCATGGGTTAGGCATGTGCTCTACCATGAGCCTTCTATCACTCTGCCTGAAATCTGTGTTTAATCAAGATTTCCTGCTGGGTGTGGTGGTACACGCCTGTAATCCCAGCACTGGGGAGACTGAGGCAGGAGGATCACTGTGAGTTTGAGGCCAGCCTGGATTACATAGTGAGTTCCAGGTCAGTCTCAACTACATAGTGAGACCCTGTCTCAAAAAAAAAAGAATTTCCTGAGCACCAGATTTCCACTGTGATAACCAGTGATATTCTTATCAACATCAGTGAGCCTTTGTTCTCATACTAGTTGCTTTAAAAAAATGATTTAAATCTTTGTTAAATAATGATAACTTTCACTTCTATATACTCTCTAGCTCTTTTGCTTGTAATAATTGCCAGTACTTGCTTAAAATAAAATTTAGTAACCATCTGTGTTGAGCCCATTTTGTTATTTTTACTGGCTAATGAAATCTGTATCTTTCAGAGGCACTGAACTAAAGAGTTTCCATGGCTAGGTTGGAGATGTGCCACACCCACCACACAGGCTGTACGTAGGGAATATATGTCATGCTTACAAAAAAATGTAAATAACAAAGGCTTCATAAGTAGTTCTTAATCCTGAAACACAACAGACATCTTGGTATTTTTGGCCACTGGAAAAAGAAAAGCTGTAGCATCAGGAAGTCTGAGCTATCTCACTTTTGTAGATTCCAGTGAGCATACTTAAAGTTTTAAGGATAGGCAAATTTCACATTTTAAAAAAGTTTTCTGTTTCCATTTGAAGTAACAACAGACAGTGTGATTCCAGAATTTAGAAAGTATTTCACAACCTGTGACTTCCTCTTGGTGCAAAACTTCATTTGCCAAACTGATTCGTACTTAATAACATAGCATGCAAGCCTTTAAAAAAGAATGTGTATTGGGCCAGGATTTAGTGGAGCAGTGCCACACCTGCCTCAGAAGCACAAGGCCCAAGTTTGATCCCCAGTATCGAAAGAAAGAAAGAAAAAGAAAAAATAATGTGTCTGTATATGGGCGGCATTCTCAAGGACTCAGACCATCTCTGAAGTCGCCCCAGTGTTTCCTTTGACTCACTCTGGAAAGGACCGTAGTCTGACTTCATGGGAAGGATTTGTCGGCTCACTGGTCTGTGGCTAGGATAGTGCCCACTGTCCAAGGCTGCAGGGACTACAGGGAGGAGGAGATGAGGGCTTCCCTGCCATCGGTCGCTAAAACTGTGGTTGGCTTAGGAAGTAAGCCAGTGCCAGTCTCCTGTCACCTTCTTTCCATGTGAGCTGTGGGAGATTTTCCTGTAACCTGAACGAGTTGGTGAAAGCTTGACCTACATTCACCTTCATCTCTGCACCACCTCTGTGTATAGCCAGCATGCTGCTCATTGCTGCCCTCCCCGTGTCACTGGCCTTTGATGATCCAGCTCCACTTATCACCAACTAAAATCATTAGAAACTCATCACCGTCCTTTGCACTGAGAATCTGCCTCTGACACTTAGAGATTTTGTCAAAACTGCCTCTGTCCATGGCTGAAAAGACCAAGTGGTTTCCCCTGAGCCAATCTGAAGACAAAATATCAGATATAGAAGACAGGATGGTGGTCAGTGACTACATGGCCTGTGCAGGAGTCTCCAGTGTAGGCCGTGGCCATTACAGGAGAGGACTGGACAGATGGATGGTGGTGCCACTACCAGGACCCCACTGACCACCAAGACCGCGCGCCTCCTACTGGACCCACCGCCAGCCTGGAAACTTCAGAGCCCACCCAGGTACACACGCACCAGCAGCTCCTCTAGGCTTCACAGCAGCACATGTAGCCTCCAGCACAGCTACTCAATGAAGCAATATGTTACCAAGATTTTGGCTTTAATTCAGATATTTTTCCAGTACTGACAGTGAACCCAGGGGACCACGTGCATGCCAGGCCTGCATTCTGCTGAGATGCATCCCTGACTCCTTAATTCAGATTTTTAAAGCACATTCTAAGAAGAGAGGGAGGGGCACCATATAAAAATCACTGCTATTCCTTGTGAAAACTGTAAAACCATCTAAATGGCCGATAATATTGATTGCTCAAAATTGAATGTGTTCACATAGTGGTCACCCACCAAAACCTCTGCTGTAGAAGAGTATTACACGGAGATGAGAAATGTGCGACTATGGGCCAACTTACCACACTCCAGGACAGCTCCATCCCTGTCACCCCCCTACCTGCCGCGCCCCGCGGGCTAGTGCCTCCAGGGTCTCAGGAGAGCTGCTGGCTTCCTGTCCTGCCCACTGCTGTGCGAGTCCCCTGCAGGCCCGTCCATCAGCACCTCTGCATCATCCATGTCCTGCAAGGACCTGGAAAACATTAGGCAAATCATGATTCTCTGGTTGGTGAAATTGTGATAAATTTCAGAGAAAACAACACATGTTGCACCTTAAAAATGTTGCGATATGTGTCTAATAGTGAGGGCTTCCATTAATTAATTACTAGTGGGTTATTTGGTTATACGTTACACTTCATACATCATGTTATTGCTTCTTGGCCTTTTGGCTAAGATCAAGTGTGTGTATTAAGTTAATTCTTTAACTGTGCAACAATAATTATCCCATTTACAAGTGGAAATATAAATATCTTCGATTATTTTGAGTTAATGTGCAGTCATTATTGTCTTTTGTAGATCATGCACGAGAAATCCTGGAGCAAAAATTCTTGGGCCCAAACAAACTAAAGCAGGTGATGTGGACAGTGTACGTTGATGCTCACAGAAGCTAAGCAGAACCGCAGTTGGGGCTCATCACAGCTGCTCTTGAGGAAACAGGCAAGAGAGCTTTACTTTCCTTTGACTTTAACACTATTTTTCATTATCTTAGTTCAGCTGTAACTCTTGGAGGTATCAGCTAAGCCTTAGTGCACACCTTTGTGCTCTGAAGTTACGTATTTTGACAGTCAGTACCCGTCGGACTGGCCATTGTTTTCACAAGGCGAACCCAGCAGTGAACTCTTCATTGCTTTGATGTAGGGGAGGCTAGTGTGGTTTCTGAAATTAAAAAAGTTTCAACTTATGCTTTTCCTCAAAGTTTCTTTCTCCTAAAAGTAGGTATTTGAACTGTTTTAAGAGAAATTTAGTAGGTGTCTGGATAAATTTTAGGAGAATTCTAAATAAAGTTATTTCTAAAGCATAATTACCTTCTGTACTATTTTCTGGCTCTTAGCTTCATGAAGTGTTTAAATGCCTATTTGCCAAAAGCAAAGCTGTAGGGAAAGTGGGAAGGGCAGGGGAAAGGTAATAAGGGAAAAAAAATGAGAAAATGAAAAAATGGAAATAAAGTATTTGTAAATGGGGAGGGGAGGAGTGGGTAAAGGGAGGGCAGAGACAAGGGGAAAAAAATGAGAACCAAGACCTGTCATGTAAAGGTACAAGATCCAATGATGAATGTAACTGTACTGTATGCCTAAAATGTACCAATAAACTAAAAAAAAAAAAAAACCCAAAAAACTAACAAACAAAAAAAACCAAAGCTAAACATGCCTGTTGATTCTTCATAGGATTTATGTTTTTGTTTCACTGTAAGAAATAGTAAAAATTGACAACATTCAGCCTTAGTGATTCAGTATATAAATATTACTGGAGCTCTTGCCCAGGCATGTATTTCATTGATTTTTATGGCTACCTTTCCCAAACATTTTATTCATCTATGAGCTTTATTCTTTAGCAAAACTATATTGAGAAATGTTGTTGGATGTGGTGGTGCACCCCTGTAATCCCAGCACTCGGGAGACTGAGGGAGGAGGATCATCCAGAGTTCAAGGCCAGCCTGGATTATATAGTGAGACCTTGTCTCGAAAAAAAGAAAAAGAAATGTGTGAATATCAAATACCATTACAGAGATTGTTTCCAGAGGCTCTACTGATTTTACATTGTAAAATAAGGTCTCACTTCTAGGAACCATACAATTACCCAATGCATACTATGCTTCAACTACCTCCAAATTTAGGCATACTGCTTGTGCCATTGCCCTAATCGGTGTCTTTTTGTGCTACTGAGCCTTTTTGTTTGTTTGTTTTTTGAGACAGGGTCTCACTATGTAGTTGAGGCTCAACATGTAGCCCAGGCTAGCATCAAACCCACAGCAATCCTCCTGCTTGAGCCAGCCAAGTGCTAGGATTACAGGTGTGTGTCACCCTGCCCAACCAAACCTTTTTTGTTAGGACTTTAAAAAATTTGAGACAGTCTCACTGAGTTGCTCAGGCTGGGCTCAAAATTGTGATCCTCCTGCCTTAGCCTCCCATGGTGCTGCAATAATAGAACATACATCAACATGCCCAGCTGGTTCTTTCTTTTTTAAATTTACCTTTTCAATTTGTATTAGTACATTTGCAATGCATAATGATTACATTCATTGTGGGAAATTAGTACATGTACATAACACATCTCAATTCTTTTTTTCACCTCCCCCCTCCACTTTTTTTTTTTTTTTTTTTTTTTTTTTTTTTTTTTTAAAAAATTTTTTTTTTTTTTTTTTTTTTTTTTTTTTTGTACCAGGGATCAAACTTGGGACCTGCGCTTGCAAGGCAGGCAGCAGAACCACTGAGCTAAATCCCCTGTCCTGTACCATCACCCCCCCGCCTTTTTTTTGGTTTTTGTTTTTTTGAGACAGGGTCACTATGTAGTTGAGACTGACCTGGAACTCACTATGTAGCCCATACTGGTCTCAAATGTATAGTGATCCTCCTGCCTCAGCCTCTCGAGTGCTGGGATCGCAGGCATTCACCACCACACCTGGCCCCTCCCCTTTTTTAATAGCATTTAGATTCATTGCTATGAATCTTGCTATGTAGGTGAGCCTGGCCTTGAACTCACTATATTGCCCAGGCTGGCCTCGAACTCATGGTAGTCCTCTTGCCACAGCCTCCCAAGTGCTGGTGTGTACCACCACACCCAGCAATTGGTGCATTCTTCAAGATTTCTTATTTTACCTCTGGTGTAGCAAAAATTGAGGAGAATATATATATATAGTACAGTAAATTTCTTTAACATGACTGGGGAAAGGGGTATATATGCAGCTGTATTTCTTAGGCTTACTTTGTAGGTGTGGGATCCATTGCATGCATGTACAGTGGGTAAGGCCTGTTCTCTATAGAAGACTTTGCAGCTGACTGAAAGCAAAAGCTTCTCCTTGAGAGGAACCCAGCTCAGGAACCAGTCCATGTAATTATAATTCATCAATTGTGAAGTTAGATCTCTAGGAAGGGCAATGCCTGGTGAGAAGCAACTTTCATCCCAGACATGCACAATATTCAGATCAGAGAAAAATCCCCTCTTCCCCCCAGTATATTCAATACATATTTAAATGTTTCTAAAGACAAACCAATAAAATTCAATATTGAGTGTTTTACCAAGTCTTTCCCCCTCTCTGTGGAAACCACATTCAAGATCTCAAGTGTGAGCTTCTCAGGCCCAAGCATTCTGTTCTCCTTAACAGAAGCCAGAATGCAGGGTGAACTTTTGCAACAGCCCCGCTTGCTGCAGAGAGGAGCCCTACTCAGCACCTCCAGCCCTGTGCCCCAGGCACTGAGGTTTGCTGGGTGGAACCCAGAGCAAGTTGGGGAGGGTTGGCATGGGAAGGAGGACAGGAAACACCTAAAGCTAGAACTAGGGGCAGTGAAATTCTCTTTCCGAAGCAGTGGATAAGACAGGAGGCACAGGAGTTCAAGACCATCCTGTTACAGGTCATTCCATTAGAAATGTTTTACCAATCAAAAGTATTCCAGGTCCTTCTTGCCTGGAACAAAGAATTGAACTAGACAAGCCAAAACTGGTGCCAAAAATTTACTTGAAAAATGTGAGGTGAAGGGGGTATAGGAGACACCAGCTCTGCAGAGCAAACTTGAGCAAAACAAGATAAAAAAAGATAAAAGCAAGCCAGGCGTGATGGCACATGCCTGTGATCCCAGCACTTAGGAAGCTGAGGCAGGAGGAGCGCTGTGAGTTCAAGACCAGTCTGGGCTACATAGTGAGTTCCAGGACAATCTCAACTACATAGTAAGACCCTGTCTCAAACCTCCCCGCAACCCCCAAAAATATAAAAGCAGCTCAGCAGCAGCAGCACACGAGTGAGAGACAGAGCCACACAGAGCTGGCCTGCTTCCCCACCCCACCCTCAGGCCTCTCGGTGGATGGGTGAGAGGCAGAGCCTTGCAGGTACCAGCACCCCCCCACTGCCCCCCACAACCTCTGGCATCCTGGCTGTGCTGGTATTGGAAATCACACCATAGAGGCACAGAGGGGCCATTGTCCTGAGCTCCAGCCTCGATTTTTATTTAATTCACAGTTAAAGGTGATAGATTCATAATTACCACAAATTGTCATTTTTCTAAGCTGTGCTTGATGCTGCTGTGTTGCTGATTGTTTCACTTGGTCTAAGGTATTGTGAGTGATCTAATCAGTTTTCTTTCCTGGTATAATGAAAAAGAGATTGCCTCAGAATCATTAGAGACTGAAAACCTAAAGACAAGCTATAACAGGAAGATTGAAATATTAATCCAGGAATTAAAGCAACGACAGTACCAGCAACAAAAATAAAAACGAGAAGACATTCAAGCAAGGCACAAGCACAAACACAGGCTGCCAGCTCAGCAAAGGCAAATTTTGTGTGAATGAGGTGGAAAAGACTGATAATCAACCACCTGGACACCCTGAACTGATAACACAGGAAGTAACAAAACAGATGAATGAGGCTCTAGAAAAATTCAAGACAGAAATAATTTCCCAGATAACTGCAGAGATGGTAAGCAGAATGAAAGAATCTAGAGACTCCTGAACCAAAACATTTAAAAAATACATGAGTTCAGGACCATGATAGAAGCCATGAATGCCCAACATAGGAAAGATGGAAACCATGAATGCCCAACATAGGAAAGAAATGGAGTCCATGAAACAGATTCAAACTGATACCAGGAGATTAAACACTCTACTGAAAGTATACATAACAGACTGAACCAATCTGAAAACAGAATATCAGATACAGAAGACAGGATGGTGGTCAGTGACCATGAAAAGAGGGATCTCTTGAAACTAATAAAGGAACATGAGAAATCAATCCAACTACTCCTAGATGACACAATGAAGAATAAGACTGATAAGAGTCTATGAAAAAGTAAAAGAAAGCACAAATGACTTTTTCACAAATGACATTTTAAAAGCATATACAGAATTAATGACAGAAAACTTCCCAAACAGAGCAAAAGAATTTGACATGCAGATCATTGAGGCATATAGGACTCCAAATATCCATGATTAAAAAAAAAAATCTACACATAGACATATAAGATCCCAGAAACGCAACAGAAGAGCAAAATACTGCAAGCAATTAGAGAAAAGAAACAAATCATATGCAAAGGAAAGCCCATCACAATCACCACAGACTTTTCAACACAAACCCTCAAGTCAAGGAGAGCCTGGAGTGAGGTATTTCAAACCCTAAAAGAAAATAACCTCCAACCTAGACTGATGTATCCTGCAAAACTATCTTTCAAAATTGATGGGAAATAAGATGCTTCCATGACAAAGAACACTTAAGAAACTTCATGAATACCAAACCAACACTCCAAACAATTCTAAATAATATCCTAGAAAAAGACAATGAAGATCACAAATCCATGAGGCCCAACAGAGAAAATCCGGCAGACAAGGCAAGAAATTAAAGGGAGGGGGAAAAATAAAAAAGAGCCAACAACAGGAAAATAATATGACGATGATAAGTCAGTACATATCAGTTATAGCTATCAATGTTAATGGCCTCAATTCACCAATCAAAAGAAATAGACTGACAGAATGGATTAAGAAGCAAAATCCAACAATATGTTGTATACAAGAAACACACCTAGTGCAAAAAGAAACTCATAGACTGAATGTAAAAGGATGGAAAACAGTCCTCCATGTGACAGCAACCCGGAAAAAAGAAGGGGTAGCTCTCTTATTCACAAAGTAAATTTCAAACCAACACTGATTAAGAGAGACAAAGGTCACAACATCCTTGTAACGGGAGCAATCCAAAAGGAAGAGATGACAATCATAAACATATATGCACCAAATACTAATGTGCCCAACTATACAAATGTTAAGGGACATGAAAAACCAAATAAACACTGTAGTGGGGGACCTAAATACCCCATTGTCACCAATAGATCATCTAGACAAAAAACAATGAAATAACTATAATTGAACCAAGCTTTTGAACACATAGACTTAATAGATGACTACAGAGTGTTCCACCCCACAAAATCAGTGTATATATTCTTTTCGCCTGCACATGGATCATTCTCCAAAATACAGCACATACTAGCTCATACAACATGCTTAAATAAATGCCAAGGAATTCAAGTTATCCCATGTATATTATCAGACCATAGTGCAATTAAACTGTAGAACAATAGCATAAGAAACTGCAAGAGCCGGACGTGGTGGCATACGCCTATAATCTCAGCACTTGGGAGGCTGAGGTAGGAGGATCGCTGTGAGTTTGAGACCAGCCTGGGTTACACAGTGAGTTCCAGGTTAGTCTCAACTATGTAGTGAGACCCTGTCTCAAAAAACCACACACACACACACACAAAGAAAGAAACTGCAAGAACTTGACAAACACATGGAAATTGAATAACACTGTTCTGAATAACCAATGGGTCACAGAAGAAATTAAAGATGAAATCAGACAGTTTTTACAAATAAATTATGTCAGTACAATATATAGGAATCTATGGGACACAATGAAAGCAGTTCTATGAGGGAAATTTATAGCACTGAATGCCCACAGTAAGAAAACAGCGAGCTCAAATAAACAACCTAATGCTGAATCTTAAGCTTCTAGAAAAAGAAGGGCAAGACAAAACCAAAGCTAATACAAGGGAGCAAATTATAAAGATCAGAGCAGAAATCAATGCAGTGGGAACTAAGACAGTAATACAAAAAAAATCAACTAATCAAAGAGTTGGTTTTTAAAAGAATAAATAAAATTGATAAACCCTTAGCCAACCTTGTCAAAAAAAGGAAAGAAGAGGCTCAAACCCATGCAATTAGGAACAAAAAAGGTGTCACAACAGATCCAACAGAAATCCAGAGGATCATCAATACCTACTTCAAGAAACTATACTCTAATAAAATGGAAAACACAGAAGAAATGGACAGATTTCTATACACATATGAATTACTAGAGTTGAACAAAGAAGATATAAAAACGCTAAACATCCCAATTACAAATGTTATTGAAAATGTAATTTAAAAATTACCAACAACAACAAAAAAAAGCCCAGGTCCTATGGCTTTACTGCTGAATTCTACAAAACACTTAGAGAAGAACTATTGCCCCTACTTTTTAAACTTTTCAATGAAAGGGAAGCAATACTTCCAAATTCATTCCTAGAAGCAAGTGTTACTCTGATTCCCGAACCAGGTTAAGACCCAAACAAAAAAGAGAACTACAGACCAATCTCCCTAATGAACACAGATGCAAAAATCCTCAATAAAATACTGGCAAACAGAATACAGAAGGCCATTAAGAAGATCATACACCCTGACCAAGTCGGATTCATCCCAGGGATGTAAGGATTGTTCAACATCACTAAAATCAGGAACAAGACAAAGATGTCCACTATCACCACTGCTGCTCAATATAATTTTGGGAACAGCCACAGTAATTAGACAAGAGAAAGAAATATAAACACAATAAAGATAGGAAAGGAAGAAGTTAAGCTGTCATTATTTGCTGACAATATAACACTACATAGAAGACTCAAAAACCTCTACCAAAAGACTTCTAGATTTAATTGACAGATTCAGTAGAATAGCTGGATATAAGGTAAAGACTCAAAAATCAATAGCCTTCTTGTACACAAATAACAGGCTCATTAAGAGAGAAATTAGGGAAATAATCCCTTTCACAAATGAAATAGCTAGGAATCAATCTAACGAAGGAAGCAAGAGATCTCTATATTGAGTACTAGAACACTGAAAAAAGACTTTGAAGAGGATATAAGAAAATGGAAAGACATCTTTTTCCTGGGTAGGAAGAATCAATATAGTGAAAATGGCCATATTTCCAAAACTGCTATACAGATTCATTGGAATCCCTACTGAAATCTCAACAGTATATTTCACAGAACTAGAAAAAACAATCCCCAAATTCATTTGGAACCATAAGAGACCTAGAATAGCAAAAGCCATTCTAGGCAACAGAGACATGGCAGAGGGGATCACATTCCCCAACCTGAAACTATACTATAAAGCCACTGTGATAAAAACAGCATGGTACTGCAAAGAGACCGAGTGAGGATCAGTGAAATAGATTAGAAGATGCAGAAACAACTCCAGACATATTCAGCTACCTTATCTTTGACAAAGGAGCTAAGCATCCTCACTGGAAGAAAGACAGCCTCTTTAATAAATGATGTTGGAGCCTTGCAAGCACAAGGTCCTGAGTTCAATCCCCCATACAAAAAAAATTTATATATAGTGTTGGAAAAACTGGTTTTCAACATGCCAAAGATTAAAATATTAAAACAGAAACACTAAGCTTGTTGGAAGATAAGTTGGGTAGAACTCTTGAAGACATTGGCATAGGAAAAGACTTTATGAACAAATCAGCACGGGAACTAGCACAAAGAATCAACAGCTGGGATCTCATCTTTGTAAAAGATTTTTGAGGGCTGGTGGTTTCCCTCAGTGGTTCCACTGCCTGCCTTGCAAGCGCAAGGTCCCAAGTTCAATCCCTGGTACCACAAAAAAAAAAAAAAAAAAAAAAAAAGACTTCTGCACCACCAACAGAACTAAGAGACACCCTACAATGTGGGGAAAAAATTTTACCACCTGTTCCTCAGACAAAGGTCTACTATCTAGAATATATAAAGAACTAAAGAAAAAAAACCAGCCCCCCCAAATATAAAGATCAAAAATGGGCATCTGAAATGAGCAGACATTTCTCAAAGAAGGAAAAGCAGCAAATAAATATATGAAAAAATGACAACATCACTGATCGTTTGAGAGATACACATGAAAACAACATTGATCTACCTTACCCCAGGAATAAAGGTTGCTACCAAGAAATCAACCAATAACAAATGCTGGCTGGGGTGCGGGGACAAAGGAACCCTTTTCCATTGTTGGTGGGAGTGCAGACTGGTACAACCACTATGGAAATCAATATGGAGTTACCTTAAACAAGTAGGATTAGAGGTCCCATTTGACCTAGCTATTCCCTTGCTGGGTATCTTCCCAGAAGAATTAAAAGAATCATACCACAGTGATAAATGTGCATCCATGTTCACAGCAACACAATTTGTAATAGCTAAAACTTGGAAGCAGCCCACCTGCCCATCAGTGGGAGACTGGGTAAAGATGTGGGTTTTTTAAAAAAAATAAAATGGAATACTACTCAGCCATAAAAAATGAGAAACTAGAGACATAACTAAGTGGATGCACACTGAGGACATACTCAAGTGAAATTAATAGGGCAGATGTGTAAGTACCATATAGTTTGTCTTGTGATAAACTAAAAGTGTAAATAAGGATCAAAATGTATAATTGAGGGCCTGGGATTTAGCTCAGCGGTTCCAGCGCCTGCCTCACAAGCACAGGACCCAAGTTCAGTCCCCAGTACCCTCCCACCAAAAGTATAATTGATATTGTGTAATAGGAAGAAAAGGTCTAAAGGTGTAGAGGAAGTGGGAGGGGTAGGGGAAAGGAAAGCAGGGAATAGAAAAAATAAGAGAATGAAAAAAATGGAAACAAAGTCTTCGTAAATAGGGAAGGTGGAGTGGGTGAAGGGAGGGCAGGGGATTGGGGAAAAAATGAGAACCAAGATCTGTCATGTAAAGGTGCAAGATCCCAATGATGAATGTAACTGTATTGTATGCCTAAAATATACCAATAAAAATTTTTTTAAAGATAAAAGCAAAAATAAGAGTACATGCTGCATCTGTTACACATAGCGAGGGCTACCATGAGAAGTGAGAACAGTCTGTTCTCTTTATGTCATGCGTTCTCATGGGAGCTCTAGAGAAGTCCCACCAGCGGTCCTGCGAGTTATTTGTTGCTGCTTCCCTGGGATCCTATTACTGACAGGTCCTGCTCCATGCCCAAGCCAGCCTTGCCACGCCCTGCCTCGTGGTGTAGATCCTGTGCTAAAGGCGGGACCCTGTTTCTAAGCAGCCAGTCATGGAGGGATGAGGGTTATTAAAAGCTGAGAAATATTGGCCAGGGAGTTAGCTCAGTGGTGCCGCTGCCTGCTTTGCAAGCACAAGGTCCTGAGTTCTATCCCTGGTACAAAAACAACAACAAAAAAATGTTAAAAGCAGCTGTTCTGAGAAAGGAGGAAAATAGTACAAGCAGAAGCATAATCGAAATAAAGGAATAGTGTTAGAAAAGGTGTTGTGCCTGGGTCTGAACTGGGAGCGCCATCCCTGTAATGGCAATGGGGAAGTACCGACAGGCACCCAGGACTTGGAGCAGGAAGCAAACTTTATCTACATCGACGGGCCTGGTGGGGATAATCCCTCAAAGAACCAGGCAGCCGTCTTTGGTCCATCTACACTTCACATAGGGTTTGCAAGCAGGAACTTGTACAGAAGCAGAGCAAGCAGTTGACTGGTTACGTATTTGTTACATATAATATTATTACTGATCGGTCTACAGCAAGTTCAAACTCAGGGTAAGAAACACTCTAGGGTAAGGTCGGCTAGATAAGGGAGACACATATTTGGAGTACACATCAGTTCAGGGTAGGGTCTGCCAAGGAGGAGCAGATAAGGGAGACGTGTACTTGGATTGGGCATCAGTTCAGGGCAGGGTTGGACGAGGAGGAATTTGCTGGGCTGAAAAATGAAACTGCTCACTGCCACCCTTATCCTGGACTGGTGTCCCTCCTGTGTGTCAGCCATATTATCTTTTTGTTTTTTTAAGACAGGGTCTCACTATGTAGTTGAGACTGACCTAGAACTCACTATGTAGCCCAGGCTGGTCTCAAACTCACAGTGATCCTCCTGCCTCAGCCTCCCGAGTGCTGGGATTACAGGCATGCACCACCATGCCCAGCATCAGGCATATTATCTTTCTGTCCAGGCAGAAAGCAGGTCACAGTGGCACTGGGGGACAGAGAGGAAGAGTTAGAGACCCTGATGCACGTGCTCACCACCAGCACCAACCCTCCGAGAGGCACCTGATGGCCTGAGACTGGGGATGTGTCAGAATGCATCAGATAGGGTACACTACATTGCAGGGTGGGTTCAAGCCCTGGGCAGACAGTCTTGAAGGTGGATATCAAGGTATGTCCTCGGCAGCATTAACAGGGAGTTATGTTCTTGGCAGCACTAGTGAAAAATAGGTGCTTACAATAATTTGTTATAGACTATAAAACTTTGGAGTTATTAACTCCATTTTCAGATTAACCCACACCACACTTTTTTTATCCCCTCCCCTTTCCATTACTGTGATTTTGAGATAGGGTCCCACTAAATTGCTTGGGCTGACCCCAAACTCAGCCCCCCCCCCATAGCTGGGGCTACAGGCCGTGCTTATTCTTAGCCAGTCTTAACACTGAGTTAGTTCAGTGTAGTTGTATTGCAGATAGGTAAGTTAATGCGATACCTTGTAGGGAGTCAGACAGGGCCGCCCCCAAGGAGTCAACACAGCAGGGAGCCAACAGGGAGGACAATCAAGACACATTCCCTATGGCCAGAACTGTAAAAGGAGAGAAACTTCTATACCCTTGTGCTTCCCCTGGGGATAAACAGCAGTGATTGATATTCTAAATAGGTAACAATCACCTGGGTGGGGGTCAAGTGCTTAGCCCAGCCTTTCCAGGAAATATTCCTGACCCCACACTTACTGAAAATCCTTGTATTCTTACTAAGTGACTCGCTCTCCCATGGACCCCCACTTAATATTACCCGGGTGACTGTACTTGTCATCTTGGTTGGTCATGGTTCTGCCCCACCTCATGCCCGCCTTGTAATTCTCCATTGGGTCTTTCAGTTCTGTCCCGCTTTGTACCACATGGCTTTACTGTATAAGATATCTGAAAATTAGGGCGAGCGGGCAACCCACTTTCCAATGCCCCCTGTCTCTCTCAGAAGCTTTCTTTCCCAATAAACTTTTCCTACTCTTCATCTCCGTTGCTCCTAGAATTCATTCTTCGCTTTTGGAGAACACGAACTCGCGTTTCGGATCTCCCCAGGTTTGGGAGTCATCTCTTCCCCCTATATCAGCATCAGCAGTGTAAGACGCTCGCTCTGGCGGGGTCCTGTAAGCAGGGACGGGTTGGGAGCACCGTCTGAGGCGCTCGGACTCCCAGGGCAGTGCGCCGTGTACTGGAAAGCGGACCCGGCTCCTTCGGCGTCCTGCGGACAGGAGCTGCGGGCAACACTGTGACCCTGGGCGGCCTCTGCCCGGCGGCTGCTCTCGTGGTGACCTGACGCGGGAGAGGGCAGCACTGCCCCACTCAAAGCACCGGCTGACGCCTGGGTCCTCATCTGAGTCCGCAGTCGGAGAGACGCCCTGCTGGTGCCGGCAGAACTGAGCTTGTGGCTTGGGTCTCCGCTTCACCCGTCTCTTCAGGTGGGAAAGACACCTGGTCACCGCCTGGGCAGGGCAGGCCCTGTGCTGGTCCCAGACAGTGGCTGTTCGTCCCTCCAGCGTCCTGCCCTCAGCGTCCTCCGTGATCACTGTCGTGATGGCCCCGTGACCTGCGTCCGTGAACGCAGGAGCAGTCTTGTCTCTGCAGTAGCTAGGCTGGGAAGCTGCCGTCTCCGCCCTCGATGCTCTCTCTCACCAGCAGTAAACCCCACACTTGTTCCGGACCAGTTTGCCAAAGCTGTTTCTCCTGTGAAGAGCTCAGACACACCAGGGCTGCACCCAGGAAGCCGGGAGCAGAGGCAGAGGACCTGTCTACAAGACGGCCAGGCTGGGGCTGCAGCTTGCGGGCGGAGCTGGCCAAACAGCCGAGGCAGGGCGGGGATTTAGCTCAGTGCTGCCGCCCCCTGCCTCGCAAGCGCAGGGACCCAAGTTCCATCCGGGGTACCAAAGACACAAAGGAGCAAACAGCCAAGGCCAAGGATTCCATCCCCACGAGAAAAAGTGTGTCCTGTGGAAAACCCTGGTGATCGCCGTGTGCTACTGCCCAAGCTGCCCTCACTCTGCTGTCCTCTCTGCCCTCCTGTCATTTCCATTCTCTGCGCACTCCTGTCCGCCCTCTGGTCCGGTCTCCTCCCGGTGACCTCAGAGGGGGCAGTGCTCACCCGCAGCGACACAGCTGCTGTCACACAGCCCCGACCTGAGCCGCCTCACCGCATGCCCAGGTCCTGAGGGTCCCCCGGCTTCCTGTGAGTCCTAATGTCAGACCACTCATTCCTCTGATAAGCGATACATTTCTTTAAATGAAAGAGAAAGCAAATAAATGAGTAAAGCCACGAACGTTACCTGTGTGTCCATTTCTAATTGGTATTATTAAGAGCTTCACTAACTGACGTCAAATAAAGCTCATATTTAAGGTGCATAACTTCAGCCCTTGGGCGGCTGAGGCAGGAGGATCGCGGTCTGGGCTGTGGCCTGAGCTACCAAACGAGTTTAAGGCCAGGCTGTACTTTGTACTGCAGACCTGTCTCAAAACATAAAGTGAAGGGAAGAAAAGGAAGGGAGGGAAGGAAAAAGAGAGAAAGGAAGGAATGGGGTAGGGTGGGATGGAACCCCCCCACATGGGTTACAGATCCACACCCAGAGCCCAGGCCTGGCCACCAGAGGGCGCTGTCCCGTCCCCCCCACCCCACCCCCGTTCCTCCTTACAGCCCCGCCCTGCACCATCCCTGCAGCGCCATCTGTCCCTCCAGAGACCTTTCCACTTTCCGGGTTTTTATATAAACATGGTCACCCAGTTGGTATTCTTTTCAGTCCCATTTCATTCACTTAACAAGATTATCCTGAGACTCATCGTGCTGCTTCCTGCAACCAAAACATTTGGAGTTTTCTTTGCAGCACCGGGCCCCTCACAGCCCTGGCGAGGTCCCCAGTTCTCCCCTTTCATGTTTAACTTCTCCATCCCTTTCCTGGTGGCAGACGCGGGGCTGTGCCTTCCCGCCTCTGTCCCTGGACTGTCCTGCCAGTCCCAGGTGGCAGTGAGTGTCCCCGTCTGACCGAGTCCGAGGGCAGCCGGCCACTCCTTCAGCAGCTGTGGCACCAACGGCAGATTTTTGCCAGTGCTGGATGCATTTGCACCCCTCAGGCGTCTGTCTGCAGGAGCTCTGGCCGCTCCTCTTCCTCACAGCTCTTTTCAGTCCTCTTTGGTGTGAAGCAGGACGTATGTGGGGTGAGGGTTTAATTCCATTTCCCCAGTGATGAATGTTGGGAATGCCTGTGAGGCTCAAGGTCATGTCTACCATCTTAGTTCTTTTGTTTGTTTGTTTGTTTCCTTTTTCTTTCTTTTTAAATGTTTTTGAGGCAAGGTCTTGCTAAACTGCCCAGGGTGGCTCAAAGATGCAACCCTTCTGCCTCAGCCTCCTAGACTGCAGGATTACAGGAATGCGCTGCCACACTTTACCTGTGTGTAGGAATAAGACTGACACCAAGTAAATTAAAGAAAAAGCACACCACGGTCAATAAGTTTCTCTGTACAGAGACCTCGGGAGAGAGTGAGGACCAGAGAAATGGCCAAAGCAGGAAGCATTCACACTCTATCGACAGAAAACACCTGTGAAGGAGGCAGGACAAAGGGCCTGGCCGGGCAGGACCCCTGGGCTGAGGACGGCTGTGTAGCGAGGCCACAGCAGCAAACACCATCCATGGACTGACTAAGGGTGCGTGCAGCACTGGGCGTGATGGCACGGGCCTGCACACAGTAGGCTGAGGCAGGAGGATCACAGGCGACATAGTTCAAGGCCAACCCGAACTACACCGCAATAACCCTGTCTCAAGAGGGGACGGGGACAGGGATGGCCCCTGCTCAGAAGGATCTGTGGCTGTGCCTACAGGATGGGGCAGGGTAGAGTGCCCCTTCTACAGCGTCACAGCCGCTTGGCCTGAAGAGCCAGCACGGCAAGCTGGCAGACTTGGGGAGACCCCGGCTCCCTCTGCAGACAATGCGGCATCTTCTCTTGCACTTGTCAGCTTCTTGATGAAGTGTCCCTCAGACTGAGTCGCCTTTCACACCCAAATGGCGTTGTCTCTGACCTCACAGGGTACAGGCTGCAGGGGCATGGAAGGGCGGTCCCTTCAGCTGGTCCTTGAGGTCACAGCTGCATCCCCATGACAAGAGGAGGCTGAGGAGAGTGGGCCAGGGCAGGAGGCTTTTTTTAAAATTTTAAGACAGGGTCTCACACAGTCATCAAGTATCTAGGCTGGGCTTGAACTCGAGATCCACCTGCCTCAGCCCCCAGAGCTGGGATTACGGGTGGGGCTGCTGCTCCTGGCTGTTCCCAGCATGAACTGAGCATGAGGAACTGAGTCCCGTCCAGGCCTGCGTGGTGCATCCTTCTGTCATGTCCCAGGCTGTGACCGCTCACGTCGCTTCCCAGGGTCTCCGGGGCCCAGACTGCCGAACTCACAGCTGGCGACCTGGGCGAGGAAGAGAACAGCAGGCGGAGAGCCCTACACCTGCTCCCCGAGTGCCACAGCGAAGCGGGGAGCCCACGCTCCTGCCCCTCATCTTTAAATTAGTCCGAGGTTAATTTTGTGCGCCCACTCCACCTCACACTGGGGGCCCAGAGCTGTGGTCAGACGCGGTTCTGGGTGGCTCTGGACGAGACCGACATTTTGATCCCACAGATGGAGTCAAGTAGAGTCCTCTTGTGCCATGGGTGGGCCCTGTCCAGTCGGTGAGGCCAGAACATGGGAAAAGGAAGGGCAGACGTGTGAGCCGCACGTGAGTGCCAGCCCTGGCCTGGGCTGCCTCGGGCCACCTGGGCACTGCCGCCTGCCAGCCCCAAAGGCTGATGCCACCAAAGCCCGTTCTCTGAGCCGCCGGCAGCTGTGTGGATGAATTAACATGTATGAGCAGAGTGTGAGGTGCAGGCCTGCAATCCTAGCCCTCCGGGAGGCTGAAGCAAGAGGACTGCTGTGAGTTCGAGGCCAGCCTGCGTTACACGGTGAGAGCCTATGCCAAAAATCAAAAGAAAACAAAAAACTGGAGGGAGGAAGGGTGTAACGCCCGCAGGTGTAATCAGCTCTCTGGATTAAATCAACATTTATGAGCCAGGCTTGGTGGCACAGGCCCAGAAACCCAGCACTCTGGGAGGCTGAGGCAAGAGGATCACAACGTCAAGGCCAGCCTGTGCAACTCAGAGAGACCCCGTCTCAAAATAAATACAAAGTGGCTGGGGATGTAACTCAGTACAAAGACACTAGGTTCAGTCCCCAAAACCACAGAAATAAATTTAACCAACAAACACTTATAGCTTGGATATTTTTTCACGTTTGCTAAATAATGTCTTTCTGGTGTAACAAGAACATAGAAATATTGTCCATGATGTCCACTACTAACCATCAAATAGCAGTATCCCACAGAGAATGGTGGCACATACCTGTAATTCCAGCTACTTGAGAGGCTGAAGCAGGAGGATCTCAAATCTTTTTTTGTGTTTGTTTGTTTGTTTGTTTGAGACAGGGTCTCACTCTGTAGTTGAGACTGACCTGGAACTCACTATGTAGCTCAGGCTGGTCTCAAACTCACAGTGATCCTCCTGCCTCAGCCTCCCCAGTGCTGGGATTATAGGCGAGTGCCAACATGCCCAGCTGGAGGATCTCAAGTCTAAAGCCAATCGAGTGGCTTCACAAGTCTCTGTCTCAAAAAAAAAAAATAAAAATTTTAAATTAAAAAACAGTGTCCCCAACTAGATCAGATGTCAACAACCACACTAAGACTCTGCTTGGGGGAAACAAGTTCCAGCCCAGCCTGGATTTAGTGAGACTGTGCCTCAAAATTAAAAATTAAAACATGGGTTGGTGATAGAGCTCAGTGTGAAGGTGATGCATTGGATATCCAGTTCCAAAAAAAATTAATTCATACATAGTAAGTATGTAAACCCAATTTTTCATTTTTCAA
Source organism: Fukomys damarensis (assembly GCF_012274545.1). Lineage (NCBI taxonomy): Eukaryota > Metazoa > Chordata > Mammalia > Rodentia > Bathyergidae > Fukomys > Fukomys damarensis. The sequence goes on from NW_022900927.1 coordinate 17,555,634, forward strand.
TTTTCAGGAATGCTGTACCTAAGTAAAATAGGGAAAGAACCCCCACCCCCACCACCAGAGAGCCTGCAGCGCCAGGCAACTCCCCATGCTGGCCACCAGGCAGCGCAAGTGCTCCATAACTGCCTGGATGTTTTCAGCATGGTTGGAGAAGGAAAAAAACGGCCTGCCCCTTAAATGCGTTCATTCACTTGGGATGTTTACACATTGGTGTTTGTAGCCAGCCTTGGTGCTGAACACCAGGAATCTCAGCACTCTGGGAGGCTAGGGCAGGAGAACAGCAAATTCAAGCCCAGCCTGGGCAATTTAGTGACTCAGCAAGAAAATGTCTCAAAATTTAAAAAATGAAAAAGGCCTAAGGGTGTAGCTTAGGGAGAAGGTCCTAGGTTCAATACCCAGTACTGGCAAAATAATAATCATCAGGGCCGGGGATTTAGCACAGCAGCACCGCTACCTACCTTGCAAGTGCAAGGTACCGAGTTCAATCCCCAGTACAAAACTAAGTAAGTAAATAAGTAATAATCAGCATAAAAATTCGTGTTTGTAACCTGGAGACCTCTAGAGCTCCAGGCTGCGATTAGGTAGGGCCGCTTCCCTCACGTTCCTGTACAGATGCTTTCTGGGTGGACAGGGCCTCACCGGCTCTCCCGAGTCACTCTTTCAGCTTCTGACCCTGCTACCACGGTTCAGCTTGTCTCTGAAGTCTCCAACCCCGAGCCCCCGTGAGACTCTGGCCTTGGACTTTGGTGCATTTAACTTAGGTAGAGGGCGATCCTTGTATTTATCTGCCTAAATGCTACCTATGTCATCACAGGCAGGGGCCAGGTTCCAGACCTCAGTCACAGCCGCTGCACGGGCCTTGCGGGTCCCCAGGGTTTGGCTCCCTGAGAAGACAGGGTTACTTCAGCAGGCAACGCAGAAACTTTGCTAAGTGTCCCTTCCCACAAGCCAGTTCCAAAGGCATTTGAGACACATGGTGATGTCACAGCAACGACCCCACTCCTCTGGTACCCAATTCTGTCCTAGCTACTTTTCTCCTGGCTGAGACAACATACCGGAGTTAAAGAGGAAAGATTTATTTTGCTCACAGTTTGTAGAGGTTTCAGTCCATAATCGGTAGGCTCCAAGGCAGGGTGGATGGCAGAGGGGCAACAGTTCGTGGCAGCAGAAGACAGCAAAAGCGACAAGAGACCTTAACAGCACCTGTCTGCCCCTTTTATTTTACTCATACTACTTGGAGTGGGTAGCACTCATTGCACCATGAATCAATCACTCTAACTTCAGCCATCTCTGAGAAAGCCCCACCTACTATTGCAGATAGCTAAGTAGGTTAGAAATTACTGTAAGAAAGTTAGGTAAGGCTGGGCCCTCAGCACAGTAAACAACTGAGGCTCATTCACTGAAGGTTAACATTATAGAAAGAGAAACTACTACAGTCACTCACCTCCCCTGGGGGCGAATAGTAGTGATTGCTGTTCTAAAGCAGTGTCACTCACCTTAACTGAGGACCAAATCACCCCTAGCTAGCCCATTCCTTCTGGAAATCCATGTACCCTTGCTATGGGACTAGCTTCCCCATTTGATCCCCATTCAATCGATGTTACCTGGCCAACCATACTTATCAATTGTTTTGTTTTGTTTTTTCGTACCAGCAATCGAACTCCGGACCTTGCGCTTGTGAGGCAGGCGGTGGAACCCCTGAGCTAAATCCCCGGCCCTGTACTTGTCATTTTATCAGTCGATCATGGTTTTGCCCCATCTCATGCCCACCTTGCGACTTTCCGCTGGGTCTTATAGTTTTGTCCCACTTTGTACCCACCTCACCTCATGGCTTTTTCCCATAAGACACCTTTGAGAAGCAGGGTGGGCGGGCAACCCACTTTCCGGTCCCCACTTTTGTCTCTCTTAGATGGAAGCTATCTTTCTCTTAATAAATTCTCACTACTCTGTCAAGCTTGACCTAAACAAACAGGACAAAACAAACAGGCTGCTTTCAGCAAACAGCAGCAGATTCTCAGTAAATAGGACAAACAGATTCAAAACGAAGTATAAAATCCTCCTGGGGCCAAAAAGTCCAGTGATTGTCAGTAAGAACACCTGCACAGGCTGTTCTTAGACTCAGTCACAAACATTTCACCCCAGATTCCTGAGCCCCTTTTTTTTTCTTTTTCTTTTCTTTTTTTTTTTTCCTTATTGAGTTTATTGGTACATTTTGGGTATACAGTACAGTTACATTCATCATTGGGATCCTGTACCTTTACATGACAGGTCTTGGTTCTCATTTTTCCCCCTTGTCCCTGCCCTCCCTTCACCCCCGCCTCCCCTCCCCATTTACAAACACTTTATTTCCATTTTTTCATTTTCTCATTTTTCTTCTTTTCCCTTATTCTCTTTCCCCTACCCTTCCCACTTTCCCTACACCTTTAGCCCCTTTCTTCCCATTTCACATTGTCCATTATATCATTAGGATCTTGTGTACTATTACAGTTTTTCACACCAGAGAAACTATTCGGTTTTTACACATGTGTGACTTATTTATTTCACTTAGGAGTATATCCTCAATATGTATCCATTTTCCTATGAATGAATCTAATTTTTCATTCTTTATGGCTAAGTAGTATTTCATTTTATAGAAAAACCACATCTTCTTTATCCAGTTTCCAACTGATGGGCAAATGCTGAGCCCCTTCAATAGTTAATAAGCCTAATTCCTTTCCCAGACAGCCACTAATATTTCTCTCCTAGTGTTACCCATCCACCCACAGACGAAATTTCTCCCGGCCAGCTGCTGCTATCTCTCTCTCCCAGTGTCAGCCCATCCACACACACAGATGTAATAAACTCGGCTTTTCCCAGCCAGCGGCTAGAATCTCCCTGATTTTAGTCCCTGTTCACTGGAATAAATTTTTATTTCAAGAGCCTATTTAAACCAGGTGTGGTGGTGCACGCCTGTAATCCCATTATATATATACACATATGATAGCAAACTCCATCATGTGCCTGCACTAAACGGCAGGCTTTGTGTTCTCAGGTGCCCTCTGATGTCCTCAGCTGCCCAGGCTTTGATGGATCTGCCAGTGGCCCCTGCACAGCCTTTCTGCTCCCTCTTTTCAGGAGCATTCAAAAAACTCTATGAGTTCACGCTCAGAGTCAGTACACACTAGGTGTGCCTTTGTTTAAAAACGAATCAAGCTGGGAAAGGGATTTAGCTCAGTGGTTCCACCGCTTGTCTTGCAAGCACAAGGTCCTGAGTTTGATCCCTGATACCAAAAATAATAATAAAAATAAAAAAATAAAAGAATCAAGCTTAATGTCTGCAGGGAAGAAAGGAGAGATGGTGAAGAGAGAAAAATCCATGATGTACACCCCAGCGGTCACCCTCACAGAAGAGGCACAATTACAGGCTCTGAAAAAACTCCAGGTGTAACCCCACCTCAGGTGAGAAACCATAGACATAGTTCAGAGAACAGGTTTTTCTCAGGTTTGTACCTTCAAAAACATACAAGCTTTGAGGGCTCCGCAAATTGTATACACTGACTCAATCCTATAAGAAACTCTTTTGCAAAGGTAACTTCTCTTTCTGCCTATGTTTCAAATATGTATTACCAAGTAAGGCTTGGCATGGTAGCATATACATGTAATCCTAGTACTCTGGGAGGCTGAGGCAGGGGGGTCCCACATTAGACGTCAGCCTGGGGTCAGTCATGGTGGCACATGCCTGTAATCCTAGCACTTGGGAGGCTGAGGCATGAGGATCACTGTGAGTTCGAGACCAGCCTGGGCTACATATAGTCTCAACTATACAGTGAGACCCTGTCTCAAAAAAACCAAAAAAAAAAAAGAAGTCAGCCTGGGCTACATACTGCGCTCAAATTCAGCCCTACCTACATAGCAAGGCCCTGTCTCAAATACAAACAAACCAAACAAGATAAAAATCAAATGTCTACTATAAGTCCTGAGAAATGTCATAGCTAAAACAGACATTTCTTTTGCATGCAGCTGTGGGGGGGTGGGGGGGGAAGGAATCTTCTGGAAAGTTTCTCAGCCTGGCTGTTTGTGGGCTGTGAGCTATGTAAGCCAGGCTGGCCTCAGATTCGGTGATGCTCCTGCTTCAGCCCCCCAGAATGCAGGAATTACAAGCGTGCACCACCAGGCCTAGCTTAATAAATGTTTAAAAAGATTCTATTCAAGTCCAGCCTGGGCAGCTTAGTGAGACCCCGAGTCAGGAACAAGGAAAGACCTGAGGCTGGATCTCAGGGCTGAGGTGGGCTAGGAGGGAGCCGAGGACCAGGGCACACTGGGCCATTTTCCCGCCTGAGCCCAGCCCAGCAGGCACCCAGTTCCCCAGGTCACTGAGCCCTGCTGGGGTCAGCATCAGAAGAGAGCTTGTTCTGTGGCGCTCCTACAGTGTGCACGGCCCACACCCTGTGTTGTCTTAGCCTTAGAAATTCATCGTGCCTCAGCGTGGAGAAGTTCACCTGAGCTGTCCAGCAGAAAAGGAGGGGGAGGGGAGGGAGGAGGAAGGGCAGGGGATCAAGCCAGAATCCGATGTGTGTTTGAGTCTGCACATGGCGTGCCTGTTATTTTATTCTATTTATTACTTCCATCTGCATTTCTTTCTTGCATTGCCCCCTTGCCTCAGTCACAGCTTTGGGAATCCCAGAGCTAATCCCAGCCAAACAAAATGAGAAACACACCAACCCACAAGAGTGTGAAGCCGCAAATATGAAGACGATTTTGAAACACGAACAAATGTTGCTATGAAAGGAGAAAAAGTAAAAGCGGGTGCAGAGCGCAGCAGAGACCATCAAGACGCCTGCTAGCGTGGGGGCCGGCGATGGCCGGTGGTGGTGCAAACAGTCCCCTGGGCGGTGTCAGCGTCCCAGAAAAGCAAGCAGAAAGCAAAGGGGGCGTTGAGGTCCAGTGCTCAGCATGGGGCAGGGTCGCCTACTGGAAAGCACGGGGAGCAAAGGGCACCCACAGTTCTCCCTGTAGTTCCCTCGGATTGGGGACAGACTTCCTGTCGGAGGACTCTGACGGACGGAGGGACAGACGGACGGACGCGGCGCTCTGGGCCTCCTGTCCAACCTTACCTGCCCTCCCTGGGTCCCCGGGGCGCCTGGCTGTGTCCCTGAAACTGGGCGTGGTGTCCGAGGGACGGCGGGGACGCTCTTTACAGGCTAGTGCGGCACAGAAACAGTGGTGATAGATATTTTAACCTTCATCACAGGGAAGTTGTCCTCCCTGGGGACCCGAAACGGTGGGTGTGAATTGGCCCGGAAATTTATCCAGGAGCTGGATGAATGCTGGCCGCCTCTGTGCAACCTTCTGCTTGCTTTAGGGGTCGGTGTTTTGTGGATGAACAGGTTGTGCGGCCTGCAATAACCTGTGCTAATCAAGCTGCAAATGCGAGCCCCATGTGGAGCCTGGTACGGTGTCACGCACCTAGAAACCCAGCCCTCCAGGAGGCTGAGGCAGGAGGATCACACATTCTGGCACAGCCGGGGGAATTCAGCAACTTAGGCGAGACCTTGACTCAAAATCAGAAATTTTAAAAAGGGCTGAGGTCATGGAAAGGCCCCAGGTACACTCCAGGGAGGAGGAAGGCAGGGAGGGAGTTGAGGGGGAGACCTCCACATGGCCCGGATCTTCTTGTCCCACCTGGTGTTGGGACATGCATGGCCCTGGTGGAGTCCCCCACCTTCCGACAGGCCCCCTCGGGGTTGTCCCCCAGCCTGCCGGTGGGGACTGCGTCTCTTAAGGACCCTTCAGAGTCATCATGGAAGGTGAAAGTGCCGGGAGGTCAAAGTCTGAAGAAAATCTCATAAATCGTTGTGAAAACAACTTTTGAAAGGTGGACTGCTTAGGAGGCGTAACTGCTAGTTGTCCTCGCTTGGTTAATGACTGGAAAAAGCCCTGAGGGAGGTGTTGGACACAGTTTAAGGCAGAGCCTTTGGACGTTTGCAGGGGAGGGGCCCACCGCTGTTCTGCAGCCATGAGGTGACACTTAACTCTGTAACCCTTCGACAGCAGCGTCATCATCCTCGTCCACGTTCCCATTCATAGGTGAGGAGACGATGGGGCTCCAGAAGGCAAAGAAACCTGTGCAGAGCCGGCTGTGGTGGCGCAGGCCTGTAATCCCAGCATTCTGGGAGGCTGAGGCAGGAGGATCAAAAGCTGGAGTCCAGTCTGGGCAACTTAGTGACTTAGCAAGATCCTGCCTCAAACAAATTCCCTAAGCGCAGAAACATCACTCAGTGTGAGAGGCCCTGGTCTCAACCCCCCAATAACGACAAAGAAAGAAAGAGAGAGCAGGAGGGCGGGAGGGCCTAAAGCCCACCAGCGCGCACAGAGCCTGGCCCTTGAAGGCCGCACTGCTCTGGGAGCCTGAAACCCACTGCAGCAAACCGTCCGCCGGGTCGGTGTGGAGCCCGGCCCGTGTCCAGGGCGCCCTCTGCCGGGCAGCGGTGACAGCTGCCCCTCCCGGTGTCAGCGTCTCCTACAAGACCTGCACGCTCCGGGGAGAGCAGCTTGTTTGCAATCCAGCTGGGAACTGGGAGGGTACAGAGTAGCGCAAAGAATGAGTTGAATGCCCGCAGGGCACTGGTCCTCACCCCCCACCCCGAGGCCTAGTCTGCCCTGTGCCCCACGTTAACCAAAAGAACATGCGCAGTAACCCTGTGCTGGGTCCAGGCCCACTGGCTGCTTTGGTCTGTTTCTTTGCATGTGTATGTGTTGGTTGTCTTCAGAACCGTTCTCACCATGTAACTTTATGGTGGCCTGGAACCCACGACCCTCCTGTCTTAGCATCCTAAGGGCTTGGATTATAGTCAATTACTCCACCGTGCCCAGCTATAATTGTTTTTTGTTTTGTTTTGTTTTTTGAGACAAGGTCTTGCCATATATGTATACACACACACACACACATACACAAATGTGTGTGTGTGTATTTATATATCAGGCTGGCCTTGAACTCATTATGTAGCCCAGGCTGGCTTCCAACTCCCCTGCTCCTCCTGCCTCAGCCTCCTGAGTACTGGGATTACAGTGTGATGACTCATTATGAAGCAACAGATACTTAGAGAATTAGGTGCCATCACTGTTTATTAATGCATTCATTTTATATTATTTACTGAATCCCTATGGTGTGCTGGCTCTGGGAACTGGATCCAGTATTGAAAAATTAACAAGCACACAAGTAAACTGTGTAAGTGCTCTGAATAAAACGTAACCAGATGAAAAGATAAAGAATGTTTGGTAAGAGTGGCTATTTTATTTCTCTTTTGTTGTTGTTGTTGTTTTCATTTTTGTTTTTTTCACTGGGTTCAGTGAGGGTTGAACCCAGGGCCTTCACACTGAGATATATCCCCAAGCCTTTTACTCTTTTGACAGGCTCTCCCTAAAGTTACTGTTGCCCACACTGGACTGGAACTTGGGATCCTCCTGCTTCAGCCTCCTAGTGCTGGAATCAACATTGAGAGTGGCTGTTTCAGGTGGGTCAGCAGAGCCAGTCTAGGGGGTTTACTTTCCAGTAGAGATCAGAGAGCCTAGGAGGATCACCCAGCATAGATGGGACAGCAGCTTGTTGCAGGCAGGGGTAGTGGTCAGAGGCCTGAGTGTGGGGAGGAGGCCGGGGCTGGGCTCAAGTGGGTGCCTGGGAGAGAGGTGAGGAGGTGTGGACAGAGAGGAGGAGCCTCGGTCAGGACCACTGGAGAGAAGCCATGGGAGGTGGGATGGGCTGTGGGCGAGCTCTGAGAAGCAGGGCCCTGCAAACAGAAAGCAGCTCCTGCAGAGGTCTTGGCAGGAGGAGTCAGCTCAGATCAGAGAGGCCATTCTCCCCAGAGTCTAAGCTGAAAACTAACACTAAAGCTAGCACTACCCATCGGAGCTGCACTGCAATGCTCAGATACATGGAATCCCACAGTATACCTCAGGCTCATAGAAATCCCTTCACTAACCTTCAGTCACAAACTCAAATTATCAGGCACTTGAATTCCATCCATACCCAAGCCTATCCCTAAACCTAACCATAAACACTATTCCCCAGTACCAATAGAGTGGTACTTGAAATCCCACACTATTCATAAAGCTCAGGCCAAAGGCAATGCTGACACTAATTATGGAACCCAAACTCTAATACCCAGTAACTGAAATTTGAAGACTATCACTCACCCAAACCTAAACCTAATTATAGCAAGAACCCTAACCCAGGTGCTTACATTCCTAAATGATTCCTAAACCTAATCCTAAAATTAACAATAGCACTAAACTCAAACTCATACTCCACTACATATGTAGTGAAATTGTGACACTATGCCTAACCCTAAGCTGAATCCTCACCCTAATCTTAAGCCAAACTCTATAAATCCTAGCTAAACTGCAATGCTCAGGTACTTGGAATCAAACACTACCACACACTCATAAAAATCCTGGCCCTAACCTGCAATCTCACATTCAAATTATCATGTGAGTTCCATCCATGTCCAAGACACCATCCCTCACCCTAATCCTTACCCTAAGCCTTACTCCCAAGATTTCATACAGTGGTACTTGAAATCCTACATTATTCCTACCCATAAGGCCAAATCGAATGCTGATATTAACTATGAGACTCAGAATCCAATGCATAGGAACTGAAATTCCTACACTCTCACCGAGCCCAACAGGAAGCCTAACCATAACCCGACCGCGACTCATACCCAGGTACTTACATTCTTGAACCAAACCTAACCCAAACCATAAAATTAACACCAAAATTAACAATCTAACCCATACTACAATACACAGGGGGTGAAATTTTGAAACTATCCCTAATCCTAAAACTAAGACTAACCCTATACTCATCCCAAGCACTATCCATTATGTCTGCAATGCTCAAGTACCAGCGATCCGATACTATTCCTCACCCTCATGAACATACTTGTCCTATCCTTCACACTCACCCTCCAATCATCAGGTAATTGAACTCCATCCATATTCATAATACCTAACCTAACCCTAATACTAAACCTGAGGCAAAACCTCAATGCTAATGCTAACAATAAAGGCTAACCCTAAACCTAACCCTAAACCTAACACCTCACCCCAAACCTAATCCCAACAGTATCTCTAAAGCCTGAAACCTATCCCTAACCCAGCTGAACAGCTACCCTAATCATAACCCTAACTATATCCCAGTTTCATGCATTCTAACACCACTCCCAATGCTAAACCTAAAATGTACAATAATACTAACCTTCAAATCCATACTGGAACAGAAAGGAAGTGAAAATTCTGCACAATTCCTGACCCTAAGCCTAATCCAAGCCCTAATGCTAACTCTAACAGTACTTATCAGAGCTACACTGCAATGCTCTGGTACTTGGAATCCAACACTATTCCTCACCGTCAGAAAAATCCTTTCCCTAAGTGTCATACTCACACTCCAACTACAAGGTACTTCAATTCCTTCAATACCCTTATCCCCAAAACTACTCCTAACCCTAAACACATCTCTTAATCCCACATTTCAATACTGAGGTTCTGGAAATACTACACTATTCCTAACCCTAATGCCAAATTTAATCATGACACAAACTATTAAAAGCACACTGTATCACACAGGTATTTAAATTCCAAGACTAAGATTTAGCCCAACTGTAACCCTAACTCTAAACCTACCTTAACGCTAACCTAGGTACCTGCAATCCTGCACCACTGCTACCCATAATCCTGCAATTTACACTACCATTAAACATTCAACCCACACTCCAGTAAACTGGGAGTGAAATTCTTAAACTATACCTAACACAAGGCTGAGTCCTAAACCTAAAACTAACACTAAAGCTAACACTACCCATCTGAGCTGCACTACAATGCTCAGGTACTTGGAATACCACAGTATACCTCAGGTTTATAAAAATCCTTGCCCTAATCTTTAATCGCAAACTCAAATCATCAGGCACTTGAATTCCATCCATACCCCTTTCACCAAGCTGAACCCTAACCCTAACCCTGAACACTATTTCCTAAACTTCAGGCCAAATCTAACGCTGACACTAACTATAAAACCAACACTCTAATAACCAGAAACAGAAATTCAAAGACTTTCACTCACCACAACCCTAACCCGAACTCTGAACGTTCCATGAATCCTAATCCAGGTGCTTATATTCCACAATAATTCCAAAACCTAATTCTAAAATTAACACGAACACTATACTCAGACCCATTCTCCACTACATAGGTAGTGAAATTCTGACTCTATGCCTAAACCTAAGCCAAATCCTAACCCTAAATTTAAGCCGAACTTTACGAATCCTTTCTAAACTGCAATGCTCAGGTACTTGGAATCCCAAACTCTGCCTCACCGTCATAATTATACTGGCCCTAAACTGCAATCTCACACACAAATTATCATGTAATTGAGTTCCATCCATGTCGCAGACCCCATACATCAACCCAATCCTTAACCAAAGCCTTAATCCCAAGTTCCAATACAGCGGTACTTGAAATCCAACACTACTCCTACATCAGAGGCCAAATCGAATGCTGATATTAAATATGAGACCCACACTACAATACACGGATACTGAAATTCCTATAATCTCAATGACCCCAAAAAGAAGACTAACTCTAACCATATCACACATCCTAAACCAGGTACTTATATTCCTAAACTAATCATAAACTGAACCCTAAAATTAACACTAACACTAAGCATCTAACCGATACTCCAGTACACAGGGGGTGAAAGTCAAACAATGTTCCTAACCATACACCTAAGCCTGGTGGTACAATCAACCCAAGCACAATCCAGTATATATACACTACAGTGCTCAAGTACATGGAATCCAACACTATTCCTCACTCTCAGGAACATACTTGCCCTAAACCTCACACTCACACTGCAATCATCAGGCACTTGAACTTCATCCATATTCACACTGCATAACCGAATTAATAATTCTACACCTGTCCAGAACCTCAACCCTAATGCTATCCCTCAAGGCTAATGCTAACCCTAACCCTACTCCCATCCCCTAACACTAACCCTAAAAACTAATGCTAACTCTTACCCTAAGTAACTGTAATCCTAACCCTTACCCTAGTCCTAACTCTAACCGTAACCCTAACCCAAACGCTAATTAAATATCTTAACCCTAACCCTAAAGCCTTACCCTAACCCCAAACTTTAACCCTAACTCTAACTCCCTAACTTTAATCCCCTAATATTCTCTCTAATCCCAAAACCTAAAGTCTAACTAACCATAAAGATTAACTCTAACCCTAATTCTGTCTTTCATTCTCAGAGTAAAAAAATCAGGGAATTAAATTCTAACTATATATTTAACCCTATCGCTAACCCCAATCCTCACCCAAACCCTAACCCTCTAACCCAAAACCTAACTTTAACTTCCCCCCTCCTCCTACCTCTACCCATAGCTCTAATGCTAACCTTTCCCTTACTTCTAAACCTAACCTTAATTCTACTTCTGACTCTAACCTTAAATCCTAACCCTAACCCCTAATCTTAATCAATTGTTCCCCTATTGTGCCTTAAAATTTTCAGTACTCTTAATCCTATCCCTTTCCCCAGAATGTACACTAACCCATCCTCCAGTCCTAATCCTAACTTCTACCCTATCCCCAAACCTAGTGTAACACACACACACACACACACACACACACAACCCACTAAGGTAATCCAAACCCGCAGTAGATCACACAGCCAAACAGTATCCCGTGCAAAAATTAAACCCAAACTGGTAAATGAACCACTGTATCAAAATCAAAACCTAAACTTCAATAGAAACTCAGCCCTAAACTGTAAACATCAACTGTTACACCAAGAAAAGACCCAAACTTTAACCATAACTCTAAACCAAACACATAACTGAATATATCCCAGAATATCAACTTGAACCAAATATTAACATGAACCAAAATTTTTTGTTTGTTTTTTTTTTTTTTTTTTTTTGGTACTGGGGATCGAACTGAGGTCCTTGTACTTGCAAGGCAGGTGGTGGAAACGCTGAGCTAAATCCCTGGCCCCCATGAACCAAATATTAATCTGAACCAAACACAAACACAAATGCAAACACAAATTCAAAATCCAACCCTAATGCAAGCCTGAACACGAATCTATACACATACTGGAACATGAACTCTGTACCTCTCATGACCAAAACAAACACAAATACGTACACAAATCTGAACACAAACCCAGAATGGAACCCAAACACAAAACTGAACATGTTCTTGGACTTGAACTGTAACACAATCATAAGTCTGAATCTGAGCATCAACCTGAACACAAAGGTCAAACTGAGTTTCATATACTTCACAAAAGTAACCTGCTGAAGATTAAAACTAGACCTATATATATATCTCATCATGAACTAAACTAAAACTGAAGTGGATTAAAGATCTAACTACTAAAACAGAAACACTAAACTTGCTGGAAGATAAGTTAGGTAGAACTTTCAAAGACACTGGCATAGGAAAAAAACTTTATGAACAAATCCTCAGAAGCACAGGAACTAGCAGAAAGAATCAACAACTGGGATCTCTTCTTATTAGAAAGCTTCTGCACTGCAAGAGAAGCCAGCAAGAGCGCTGAGACAACCTATAATGTGGGAAAAAATGTTAACAGCTGTTCCTCAGAAAGAAGGTCTACTAAATAGAATATATAAAGAACTCAAAAAAATCAGACCACCCCCAAATAGAAAGATCCAGTTCAAAAATGGGCATCTGAAATGATCAGACATTTCTCAGACAAACAAGTAAAAGATGATAATAAATATATGAAAAAATGTTCAACAACACTGGTCATTCGAGAGATGTAGATGAAAACAACACTGAGAAGCCACCTCACCCCACAAAGAATGGCTAAAAAGAAATTAAACAATAAAAAATGCTGGTGGGGTTGTGGGAATGAAATGATCAGATTTCTCAGACAAACAAGTAAAAGATGATAATAAATATATGAAAAAATGTTCAACAACACTGGTCATTCGAGAGATGTAGATGAAAACAACACTGAGAAGCCACCTCACCCCACAAAGAATGGCTAAAAAGAAATTAAACAATAAAAAATGCTGGTGGGGTTGTGGGAAGATAGGAACCCTTCTCTATTGTTGGTGGGAGTGCAGACTGGTGCAACCACTGTGGAAAGCAATAAGGAGATACCTAAAAAACAAACAAACAAACAAAAAAACCTATGATTAGAGGTCCCTTTGACCCAGCTATCCTTCTGCTGGGTATCTTTCCAAAAGAATTAAAAGAATTATACCACAGCAATTATATGTAACCATTTCTATAGTGGCACATTTTGTAATAGCTAACATTTGGAAACAGCCCAATTGCCCATCAATTGGAGATGGGAGAAAGAAGATGTTGTTTTCCTAAAAATAGACTACTACAAATCCATAAAGAATGAGAAATAAGGGCTGGGGATTGAACTCAGTGGTTCTGCCACCTGCCTTGCAAGTGCAAGATCCTGAGTTCGATCCCCTGGTGCCAAACAAAAACAAGAATGAGAAACTAGAGACATTAATAGCTAAATGGATGAATATTGAGGCCATATTCTTACGTGAAATAAATAGGACACACGTGTAAATACCACGTAGTTTTTCTGGTGTGAAAAACATTGTAAACAGCATTCAAATTTTACAATTGATAACGCAAAATAGGAAGAAAAGAGCTACAGGAGTAGGGGAAAGGAAAGAAGGGAAAAGCAAAAATACAAGAAAAGGAAAAAAATGGCAACAAAGAGTTTGTAAATATGGAAGGTGGAGAGGGTGAAGGGAGGGCAGGAATTTGGGGAAAAATAAGAACCAAGATATATTATGTAGAGGTACAAGATTCCACTGATGAATGTAACTGTACTGTACAACAAAAAGTACCAATGAACTTGGTGAAAAAATTTGAAAATTCACAAATACCAATTATCTTGATTTATCAATAATGTATCAGTTATATATATATATCAATAGTGTATCTATTACATATCAATTATGTAAAATTAATAGATTATGTATTACCAATATTCCTTATTTATTGATGAGGTTCTGTTCCTGTGACTAAGTCATTAAATGAATTGTTGAATAGATTAGAAATTGTATATAGTAGGTATAGTACAATATTCAGAACAAAGAAAGGGTTAAAGGAAATTCCAATTGGAAGACTTTGCTTTCATTTGCACAACTCTTACATACAGCACTGTAATATAGAGAAGAAAAAAACTACATTTCTATACCATACAGTACAACCAACACATTTTTACAGTACTGTATAAAAAATGTATGCCATGCCCCCAAAAAAACATTCAGGCTCTAAAAACAAGTTGCAGAGAACTGTATAAAGAAAAAGATGGATTATAAATCCCAGTAGCAGATTATAAATCCAGTGTACCTCAGTCATAAGTCCAGTCATTCAAGTAATTAAATGACAAATATCTGTATATGTGAATTGAATATATTGCATGTTAAAACTATATATCACTTATATTTATATTTAGAATTATATTTAATTGATATGTATATGTAAAATTTATACACCAGCTATTTATGTGAATCAGTATAGAAATCATTTTGATAACCCTAAAAAAAGTAGAATTTGTACTCTCTGACTGTTTAAACATCAATAAACAAGCCAAATACAGGGTTATACTTTGAAAAACAAATATTGCAAAATAAACTTGTATTCAAAACACAGAAATAATTCTCAATGTCAAAAACTAACAATTCAACACAACATGGAAAATTTCTGAACCAGACAATATCAGACCATACCAAAGTCATGACCAAAAAGTTCAAAGTACAAAAATCAATAGTTTCTATAGACAAAGTACTATCTCACTGAAAAAAAGAAATCATTAAACAATCCCACTACTGAGTTTCCCAAAAAAAGCAAATATATGAGAATGATCATAACAAAAAAAAGGTAAACATCCCCTATAACAAAAACTGCAGTGCTCTAAATAACAGAGAGAGATTGAAGACACTAGAAAATAGACACTCCTTGCTCCTGGATAGGCACAGCCAGCAAATATAGT
Source organism: Fukomys damarensis (assembly GCF_012274545.1). NCBI lineage: Eukaryota > Metazoa > Chordata > Mammalia > Rodentia > Bathyergidae > Fukomys > Fukomys damarensis. The sequence continues at coordinate 17,570,668 of NW_022900927.1, forward strand.
CAAAATGTTCATATTCCCACAAATGACAGATCTTTTTAATGCAATTCCCATCAAACTACTTTCAGTATTACTTACAAAACTATAAAGCACACTGCTACAATTCATAAGAAGTCAGAAAAGACCAAGAGTAGCCAAAGAATCCTGAGCATAAGAGCAAAGCAGGATGAATCATTATTCAAGAGTTAAAGTTATGTTGTAAACTTACAGTGATAAATATATCATGGTATTGGCACAAAAACATACGTGTTGATTGCAATAGAAGTCAGAATGAGGAAACAAACCCAGGCACCTTTAACTACTTGACTTTGGACAAAGGGTCAAGCAACATACAAAGGAGAAAGACAGCAGCTTCAAAAATTGTCTTGGAAATGCTCATGATCCTAGTACAGAAAACAAAATCCAGACCCAATTCTCACACATTCTCTACAAAATCCAAGTCAAAATGGACAAAAGAATGAGATATTAAGCCAGAAACAGAATAGGATGGAAAATAAAATAAGTAGAGCTCTTGAAGACATGCTCAGGAACAGGGCTTTCTGAATAACTCAATTGCACAAGAAATCATGTCAACAATCAACAAATGATATTATGTCAAATTAAGATGTTTACAGCAAAGGAAACACCAAACAGACTGAAGAGAGCATCTCCAGAGGGGGAAAATCTTTGTCAGCTACTCCCTGGACAGAGGATTAACATTTAAAATATATTTCAAAAACTCAAAAACGTTAGGCACTCCAAAATAAAGACCAAATTAAAAAAATATGAACTCAGTAATGGCCACAAAATGTAGAAAGAGTATGTTCAATATCTGTATAGATTAGAGAAACTCAAACCAAACCCTATTTAAATTGGAGCTCATTCCAGTAAGCATGTGTAAGAACACAAAAAATAATGCAGGTGGGGTTGAGGGGAAAAAGGAACCATGCTGCAAAGTTTATTGCAATAAGAAATAGTACAAACATTCTGGAGAGTCCCCCAACAAACTAAAATCAGAGATCCATTTGACTCAGGTGTAACTATTCTGGGTATTTTCACTAAAGATGTAATGACATCTTACAGAGACACATGCTTTCACTGTTTGTAACA
>NW_022900927.1:17572676-17659701 GCF_012274545.1 Fukomys damarensis
TGTAACACACACAACCCACTAAGGTAATCCAAACCCCCAGTAGATCACAGAGCCAAACAGCATCCCATGCAAAAATTAAACCTAAACTGGTACACAAACCACAATATCAAAATAGAAACCTAAACTTCAATAGAAACTCGGCCCTAAACTGTAAACACCAGTTGTCATGCCAAAAAAAGACCCAAACTTTAACCATAACCCTAAACCAAACACATATCTGAATATATCCCAGAATATCAACCTGAACCAAATAGTAACATGAACCAAATATTAATCTGAACCAAACACAAACATAAATTCAAAATCCAACCCTAATGCAAGCCTGAACACAAATCTACACACATACTGGAACATGAACCCTGTACCTCTCATGACCAAAACAAACACAAATACATACACAAATCTGAATACAAACCCAGAATGGAACCCAAACACAAAAATGAACATGTTCTGGGACTTGAACTGTAACACAATCATAAATCTGAATCTGAGCATCAACCAGAACACAAAGGTCAAACCGAGTATCACGTACTTCACAAAAGTAACCTGCTGAAGATTAAAATTAGACCTATATATATCTCATCATGAACTAAACAAAAACTAAAGTGGATTAAAGACCTAACTACTGGGCCGGGGATTTAGCTCAGTGGTTTGGTGGCCTGCCTTGCAAGCCCAAGGACCCGAGTTCAATCCCTGGTACTAAAAACAACAACAACAACAAAACCTAACTACTAAAACAGAAACACTAAACTTGCTGGAATATAAGTTAGGTAGAACTTTCAAAGATATTGGCATAGGAAAAACTTTATGAACAAATGCTCAGAAGCACAGGAACTAGCACAAAGAATCAACAACTGGGATCTCTTCTTATTAAAAGCTTCTGCACTGCTAGAGAAACCAGCAATAGCTCTGAGACAACCTACAATGTGGGAAAAAATGTTATCAGCTGTTTCCCAGAAAAAGTCTACTAAATAGAATATATAAAAAACTCAGAAAAATTAGGCCACCCCAAATAGAAAGATCCAATTCAAAAATGGGCATCTGAAATGATTAGACATTTCTCAAACAAGTAAAAGATGATAATAAATATACGAAAAACTGTTCAACAACACTGGTCATTCGAGAGATGTAGATGAAAACAACACTGAGAATCCACTTCACCCCACAGAGAATGGCTAATAAGAAATTAAACAATAAAAAGTACTGGTGAGGTTGTGGGGAGATAGAAACGCTTCTCTATTGTTGGCGGGAGTGCAGACTGGTGCAACCACTGTGGAAAGCAATAAGGAGATACCTAAAAAACAAACAAACAAACAAAAAAACCTATGATTAGAGGTCCCTTTGACCCAGCTATCCTTCTGCTGGGTATCTTTCCAAAAGAATTAAAAGAATTATACCACAGCAATTATATGTAACCATTTCTATAGTGGCACATTTTGTAATAGCTAACATTTGGAAACAGCCCAATTGCCCATCAATTGGAGATGGGAGAAAGAAGATGTTGTTTTCCTAAAAATAGACTACTACAAATCCATAAAGAATGAGAAATAAGGGCTGGGGATTGAACTCAGTGGTTCTGCCACCTGCCTTGCAAGTGCAAGATCCTGAGTTCGATCCCCTGGTGCCAAACAAAAACAAGAATGAGAAACTAGAGACATTAATAGCTAAATGGATGAATATTGAGGCCATATTCTTACGTGAAATAAATAGGACACACATGTGTAAATACCACGTAGTTTTTCTGGTGTGAAAAACATTGTAAACAGCATTCAAATTTTACAATTGATAACGCAAAATAGGAAGAAAAGAGCTACAGGAGTAGGGGAAAGGAAAGAAGGGAAAAGCAAAAATACAAGAAAAGGAAAAAAATGGCAACAAAGAGTTTGTAAATATGGAAGGTGGAGAGGGTGAAGGGAGGGCAGGAATTTGGGGAAAAATAAGAACCAAGATATATTATGTAGAGGTACAAGATTCCACTGATGAATGTAACTGTACTGTACAACAAAAAGTACCAATGAACTTGGTGAAAAAATTTGAAAATTCACAAATACCAATTATCTTGATTTATCAATAATGTATCAGTTATATATATATATCAATAGTGTATCTATTACATATCAATTATGTAAAATTAATAGATTATGTATTACCAATATTCCTTATTTATTGATGAGGTTCTGTTCCTGTGACTAAGTCATTAAATGAATTGTTGAATAGATTAGAAATTGTATATAGTAGGTATAGTACAATATTCAGAACAAAGAAAGGGTTAAAGGAAATTCCAATTGGAAGACTTTGCTTTCATTTGCACAACTCTTACATACAGCACTGTAATATAGAGAAGAAAAAAACTACATTTCTATACCATACAGTACAACCAACACATTTTTACAGTACTGTATAAAAAATGTATGCCATGCCCCCAAAAAAACATTCAGGCTCTAAAAACAAGTTGCAGAGAACTGTATAAAGAAAAAGATGGATTATAAATCCCAGTAGCAGATTATAAATCCAGTGTACCTCAGTCATAAGTCCAGTCATTCAAGTAATTAAATGACAAATATCTGTATATGTGAATTGAATATATTGCATGTTAAAACTATATATCACTTATATTTATATTTAGAATTATATTTAATTGATATGTATATGTAAAATTTATACACCAGCTATTTATGTGAATCAGTATAGAAATCATTTTGATAACCCTAAAAAAAGTAGAATTTGTACTCTCTGACTGTTTAAACATCAATAAACAAGCCAAATACAGGGTTATACTTTGAAAAACAAATATTGCAAAATAAACTTGTATTCAAAACACAGAAATAATTCTCAATGTCAAAAACTAACAATTCAACACAACATGGAAAATTTCTGAACCAGACAATATCAGACCATACCAAAGTCATGACCAAAAAGTTCAAAGTACAAAAATCAATAGTTTCTATAGACAAAGTACTATCTCACTGAAAAAAAGAAATCATTAAACAATCCCACTACTGAGTTTCCCAAAAAAAGCAAATATATGAGAATGATCATAACAAAAAAAAGGTAAACATCCCCTATAACAAAAACTGCAGTGCTCTAAATAACAGAGAGAGATTGAAGACACTAGAAAATAGACACTCCTTGCTCCTGGATAGGCACAGCCAGCAAATATAGTCAAAATGTTCATATTCCCACAAATGACAGATCTTTTTAATGCAATTCCCATCAAACTACTTTCAGTATTACTTACAAAACTATAAAGCACACTGCTACAATTCATAAGAAGTCAGAAAAGACCAAGAGTAGCCAAAGAATCCTGAGCATAAGAGCAAAGCAGGATGAATCATTATTCAAGAGTTAAAGTTATGTTGTAAACTTACAGTGATAAATATATCATGGTATTGGCACAAAAACATACGTGTTGATTGCAATAGAAGTCAGAATGAGGAAACAAACCCAGGCACCTTTAACTACTTGACTTTGGACAAAGGGTCAAGCAACATACAAAGGAGAAAGACAGCAGCTTCAAAAATTGTCTTGGAAATGCTCATGATCCTAGTACAGAAAACAAAATCCAGACCCAATTCTCACACATTCTCTACAAAATCCAAGTCAAAATGGACAAAAGAATGAGATATTAAGCCAGAAACAGAATAGGATGGAAAATAAAATAAGTAGAGCTCTTGAAGACATGCTCAGGAACAGGGCTTTCTGAATAACTCAATTGCACAAGAAATCATGTCAACAATCAACAAATGATATTATGTCAAATTAAGATGTTTACAGCAAAGGAAACACCAAACAGACTGAAGAGAGCATCTCCAGAGGGGGAAAATCTTTGTCAGCTACTCCCTGGACAGAGGATTAACATTTAAAATATATTTCAAAAACTCAAAAACGTTAGGCACTCCAAAATAAAGACCAAATTAAAAAAATATGAACTCAGTAATGGCCACAAAATGTAGAAAGAGTATGTTCAATATCTGTATAGATTAGAGAAACTCAAACCAAACCCTATTTAAATTGGAGCTCATTCCAGTAAGCATGTGTAAGAACACAAAAAATAATGCAGGTGGGGTTGAGGGGAAAAAGGAACCATGCTGCAAAGTTTATTGCAATAAGAAATAGTACAAACATTCTGGAGAGTCCCCCAACAAACTAAAATCAGAGATCCATTTGACTCAGGTGTAACTATTCTGGGTATTTTCACTAAAGATGTAATGACATCTTACAGAGACACATGCTTTCACTGTTTGTAACAACACAATTCATAATATCTAAATTTTGGAAGCAATCTATATATCCACCAAAAGATAAATATATTAAAAATCTGGTATACATACAAAATGGTGTACTACTCACTATGAAGAGAGATAAATTGCACTTGGGAGGTTGAGGCAGTAAGATTACCGTGAGACAGAGGGCAGCCTGGGTATCCCAGCCAGTTCAAGGCAAGCCTAAACTATAGCATCTCAAAACAAAACAAAACAAGCAGATGAATTTGATTCATTGGTGGGAAAATGAACGCATCCTGAGACTATAATGCTAAGTGAAATGAACTACACACAAAGGGTTAAATATTGAAGTTTTTCCTTTATAGGAAAAGCTAAAAATGCACACATAATTTAAATGCGATATCAAAGAAAAGTGAAATGAAAAAGGGATGTAGATTTTGTGGAGGTGAGAAGGGGATCTAGGTTTCAAAAGAGGGGAAGATTGGTTCTGCCACCTGCCTCACAAGCGCAAGGTCCTGATTTTGATCAGCAGCACCAAAAAAAAAAAAAAAAAAAAAAGGGTAAGACTGGGGAGAGAAAGGAAAGCAAAACTGATTAAGATGTAATACATGTATATACCAATTCGACAAGATAATTATAATTATTATGAATCCTAAGTGTATACCAATTAAAGCAACAACAAAGAAGACTTTGGGCAAGATTACAATATAGGGCTAAATTTGCCTATCAACAAATCCAGGAATCAGGTAGGGAGCAGTTCAGAGGCCAAGGATCCCACAAGCATGAGGGTGCAGGCGTGCATGGCATTGGGCCACATAAACCAGTGATCACTCACCTGAGCAGCACTGGCTCAGAGACTTCATGTCCAGGTCAAGGGGAAGGTGAGGCAGTTGGAGTAGAGTTCAAAGTGGCGTCCGTGGGCCTGCACCACCCTCTGCTGCTCCACCATCCTTCCACACAGCAGAAGGTCCTGAAGCTTGTGATGATAGAGCTCTGAGTACCGCTGAAAAAAATGGGATTGGTTGACGCACAGCAGCCATTCGGGACTAGAGACAATTTCTGTTTGCATGGCGCGGGTAATGGTGAGGAGTGCTGTAAGCAAACACAGCTGCTGCACGAGGTAAGGAAAAAACCCACCAGCTGAATGTTTCATTTCATCTCTTATCTAAATGACTGTGATCCTGTAAGCAATTATCTTGTTACCACCCAATATTTGTTTAAAGGAATAAAGCTTAAGATAGTGATCCAGTCTTAGTAAAATTTAAAACAAAACTTTATTAAAGTTTTTAGATTTGTTGAAATAATTTCCTGTGTCCTCTATTGCCTTAATAAAATTAAATGTTTAAAAATAGGGAAGGGTGGAGGAGGTAAAGGGAGGGCAGGGGGATGGGGAAAATAAGAGCCAAGATGTATCATGTAAAGGTGCAAGATCTCAATGATGAATGTAACTATTTTATTCCTAAAATGATTCAATAAAGAAAACAAAAAATTAAATGTTTTAAAAAATGAGTCAAAATGTTTATTTTTCCTTAAATGTCATGCAATGCAGTTTCTGCTTTGTCAGCAAGGCAGTTTACAACATTTTATTTTTATTTCTATAGAAATTTAATTGCCCTGTTTTATTGTTACCCCACAAAGAGGCAGAAATGATAATTCAACATATAAAACTTTGAAAGTGGAGATAGTAGACATTTATTATCTTTAATAGACTGAACTATTTAGCTGGAAAATACTGGCTTTTTCTCTTAAATCTTAGAGCTTCCCCTCTAATTTTCCTAGACTGTGTTCCGGAAGAACTTCTCATGTGAATGTTAAATGTGGGAACTACATCTGATGTATTATAAAAAATTTTTCTAGTTGTATCGACCAAAGGTAGTTGGCTTGTTAAATAAATGCTACTGCAGAAATCCTGGCCCAAGTGGCAGGCATCTCCTATGAGCTTAGCCCAAATGTTTCTGACCAGAGAAAATTAAACAATATTTATAGGCTAGCTTAAGAGATGATTGATACGAAAGTGTAAATTTCACTGGCCATATGCATTGTCTAAGAGCTTATAAAATAAGCTCATGCATTATTAACTCTGTAGGAAACCAGAGGAGAAATGCGGACTAATTGGCCTCCTCCGTGAGCGCAAAGGAGACAGCTTTCACTCAGGTGTCGATTATATACTGCAGTGTCTAAGGAAAATTTAAGACACCTGATGTTAAGTTGTTTACCAGAGTACGTACTAATGAACTGAGAACATTGGCCGCTTCTGTGCTACAGGTAAATAATTTCCCCAGTGTGTCCTTTGTAAGAAATGATCTCACTTTTTGAGACCCCCCCCCAAAAAAAAGAGGAATTAGACTCCAGAGGCAGCAAAAGCAAAGCTTTTAATCCAAATTCTTCTGAGAGTGCCCATACAGACTTAGGCACAAACTAGTTGAGAAGCTGTGTTTTTATTCCTAACTCACAGGAGTTCCTCCTCCCATCTCCATTGGCCTGGGGTCCAGGGTTCACAGTCTATTCTGAGCAATCCATTTCATCCCACACCTGTTGATCCCCTCCAGTTTTTAAATTCCCTCCTCACTCTGTATTTCTCTTTATAGTTATTTTTAGCATGTTAAATTCCACAGAATGGAGAACAATCAGCTCTGGAGTGAGTGTTTGTATAGCTTATGTGTCCTTGTTGACTGATCTAAGTCTATATGTAAAGGGCTTCTTAGAGAAATTAGTGAAATATGAATCAATTAAAAATTTTACCTCTCACAATCTCGTCCTGTCTTTATTATAGAACCCTTTTCCCATTTACATGTTTAAAGGGTTTTGTTTTGTAGTTTTCAAATCTCTCTAATGCTGGTTGACTTTCTTCATCATAAGACAATGGTTTCTTGTAATTGCAAGAGATAATGTTTTTCATATGCCACAGATCTTCTTAGTTGGGGCAGACTCAATCTTTGGGCTAGGACTCTCACATCTGGAATAATGCAGCCTTCTATGCCAGGGCAGACTTCAGCTACAATTATGAGGGATGTTTCAAACAAGTTCGCTAGCCACCCTGTGAAGGGATCATCAATTCAAGAGTTTTCAGTAACTTCATCAGCTGAAGTATGGAAACCTTATAGTGTCTTAGTGATGATCCCATCTGAGGCTTTATTGTTAGGGATAAATGTTCAACATTTTCCTCCTAACAAGATACCTTCTTTCCCCAGTATCATACCTAGAGCAATCTGGTATTCCCAGGCCATCTAGCTAACTGTATCTAGTTGGCTAACTATGCCATGAAGTGCATCTCTTGTATAGTTAAATGTGTTATTAGAGAAGTTTAAATGAGAGTTTTAACTTCCTAGTTGTGTCCTGAAATGTATTTCTGGAAGAAAGGTTTATTTAGGATTTTGTCTAATTCTGTCATTCACTTTTTGGTTTGTGTGGCTTATTATCTTTTTAAAATATTATTCAGTTTTAAAATTATTAAGAACCCAGACAGTGTTTTCTGACTGCCCACAATTATCAGGGTCCTAATAACCAACAAACTGCTATCCATTTTTTACAATACAGTTTTGTTTCTGTAAAGGCTGAAGACAGTCATGTGAAGGTAAAATTACTCATAAACATGATTTAAATCTTATCTAAAGAAAGAAGGAGGGACTTTGCTTCTGTACTTGTTATCTAGTTCTGCCTGGATATCATCCGATCACACTTTATTGTGTTTTTTGAATTTTTTTCGCTAAAAATAAAAATGAAAATTTTTATTGAAGTATTTCTTCTCTCGCTTTCATAGGAAAAGTTATTGTAATTATGTGATCAAGTTTTATCTTTTAATTTTTTAGGGAATCTCCATTAAACTTATCACCCCATCCCCTCCTCCTGCCTGTAATGCCCACCATTTCACTTTCTGTACCAATGAATCCAATGACTACCAGTACCTCATGCAAAGGGAATTAGTGCTATGTTTTGGTGATTTTGTCTTATGTCATCAAGGTGTATCCATGTTGTAACTTTTATCAGAATTGCCTTCTTTTTCAAAGGCTGAATAATAGTGTTTCCATCCCACATTTTTAATATTCACTCTTCAGTAACTGGGTTTTTTGTGTGTGTTTTTCTTATTTTAGATACTGTGAATTGTGATGTAGGTAGTTGTGAAAATGGTTTGTAGATCCTATTTTCTTTTTGAAAGTATTGATCCACAATAATATTTAATAAAATACATGTATGCAATGTGTAATAATCAAAATTTTCTAATTAGCATTTCCATTTTTGAGAATCTATTTTCAATTTTTTTATATATTCCTAGAAGAATAATTTACTTAAAAGTTTCAGGAACTGCCATAATGTTTCCTCCAGTGGACGTACCATCTTCCATTTTCCATCAGCAACATATGAGTTTTCCTATTTCTCCATATCCTACGCAACATTTATTACGTTTGCTTCTTTTTTCTTAATTTCTTTTTTTCCCGTTTCATATATTATTCTCTTTTCTTCCATCTTTTTCTGTTTCTTCTTTTTGTTTGTTTTTTGAGCAGGGTCTCACTGTATATTCTAGCCTAGCCTCAAACTCACTAGATAGCAAAGGCTGGCCTTGAAATCACGACAATCCTCCTGCTTTAGCCTCCCTAGTTCTGGAATTTCAGGCATGCACAACCACATCTGGCTTCCTTCCTTCACTGTGGTGCTAAATTATAGTGTCTCAAAAAAAAAAAAAGATAAATTTGATTCATTTGTGGGTTACACGAATGCATCCTGAGACTATAATGCTGAGTGAAGTGAACTACACCCAAGGGGGTTATATATTGAATAGTTTCAGTTTTAAGAAAAACTAAACATGCACATAATTTAAAAGCTACATAAAGGAAATGTGAAATAAAAAATAGATGTAGACTTTGTGGAGATAAGAAGGCGACCTGAGTTTGGAAAGATGGAAAGATTGGGAGGGAAAAGGAACATAAAAATGATTAAGATGTAATATGTTAATGTTACCAATTCCCTAAGATAATTATAATTATTATGAATCATACTTGTACACCAGTGAAAGCAAAAACAAGGACTTTGGCCAAGATTACAATGTAGGGTTAACTTTGCCTATCTCTCATTGAAAATGTGATGTGCTTTTCTCATCTCCCATCTTCTCTAGCCCCACTCACGTGCAACCCCTCAGCAGTCCGAACACCTAACCTCCTTGGTCTCTATTATAGGGCCCAGACCCACAAGTCTGGAAGGTTTTTCATGACACAATAACAATAGCCACACAAAAATTCAACAGCCCAGAGAATGAGTTGACCGTGATTACACAGCTGTTCATGTCTCGCAAAGGAAGAAACATCTTCTGAAACTGCATCCTTAGCCACTAAAACTGTGATACCTAACCCTGTCCAAGAAAGCCATGGAAAACTTCCTGCTCCATTCATTCTGTGATCAGAGTGGCTTCCCTTTACTTAATCAGTGCCATCTTCCTTCAACAGAAACCCCAAAGTTTCACATTCCTGTATGAGTGCCTGAAATTCATGGCCAAGTCTCATTTCTATTCCCCTCTATAAATCATAGGATCATGTCCACTAACCTATCTTTTACTATCCTTATGTTACTCTTCTTATCTTTCTTGGTTTCTGCTCTTCACCTCCTCCTCTGTCCCAACCCGTAGGCATACAGGGATGAAATAAAGAAGCCCTTGCCCAGAAGAGCTCACTTCCCAGTAGGGTGACAGGGAAAAGCATAATATAAAATGAATGCAGGGGGAATGGGATTAGAAGCCATGGACACAAAGGTTCATGTCACTTCCCCCAGAGGCAGGGGAGTCTCTTAAGATGGGGACAGGAAGGAACACACAGGTGGAGAGGGCTTAGGAGGAAATTGTGGTCTGCAAAACCTGGAGCTTCCTTGAGTTGTGAAGAGGCAAGAAAGGAAGGGTGGGAATGCACACAGCCAGTGAAACTGAAGGTTGCCCTGACAAAGCCCAGGATAGGAGGCCTAGGATGTTTTTAACAGGAATCAACAAATCCAGAAAGGAAGTAGGAACTGTGAAAAGGTCATGTATCTCACAGGTATAATAGTTTAAGTAGAGGTGACTCTGGGCCATGGAAAACAGTGTGCACTCACCTAGTTGACCTTGGCCCCCCCAAAATAGGTGTCCAGGTCAGGAGGAAGAGGCAGTGGATAGAGACAAGGTCAAAGTGGTGTCAGTGGGCATTTTTCTCCCTATGTTGATGACCTCCTCCAATTGGATTAAAAAATATGTGGTGTTCACAAGCAGCAGGTGGTCAAGGCAAGGGGCTTGTTATGGCTTGTTTTTAGATATTCCCCTAAAGCCTCATGTGGCCATAGGTAGGGCTTTTTGGAGGTGGCTGGATCTAGAGTGTGAGATGCTGGGGTCAAGGGTGTGATGCTGGAATCAAGGGTATGTGATTACTAAACTAGTCCTGATTGGTTCAGCATAGTTCTGGGTGTGGATAACGGGAAGGCCCTCCCTGCACCACCAAAAAGACAGGTATCCTGGAAGAGATAAAAGGAAGAAACAGCTGTTGCTGGTGTTGCTTGCTGCTTTCTGCCTGAGCTGTTTCACCTCTGTGATGGCCCTCTACCGGGTCTCCCTGCCTTGGAGCCAGATGACCATAGACTGAACCCTCTCCAAACTTTGACCTGAAATAAACAAACCTTCCCTTCTTTAACTCTGGGCATTGGGTATTCTATCTCAACAAAGGAAAAAACAACTAATGTGGGGTTGTTGACGAATTGTAGCTTGGGGAATGGCAAGGAGTGCCGTGAGCAGGTCCAGCAGTTACCAACTTAAGAGTGAGAGAAAGCAACAGCTGGATGTGACGTTGCCTCTCTTAACTGAATGGTCCTGTGGGCATCATCTCAGTGAATGGAAGAAAGAAGCACTTATGACTGAGACAAACACCAGAGAGTCAGACTGTGGAGCAAATACCTCCACCCCTTCCACATGAACATAAACATGCTTAACATCTCAGCCATTAATCAAATGCACACTGCAACCACAGTGAGGTTCTCCTTCACTCCTACTACAGCACCTACCATCCACGTAACTTAAGGTAACAAGTATTGGTAAGGATGCTGAGAAACTGGAAACCTTACACATGGTGCAGGCTCTGAGTGAAATACTTTGGCATGTCCTCAAAAAGTAGAATACAGACTTACTATACTACTCAACTCTTCCATTCCTGAATAGATACACAGCAGAACAGAAAATATGTATTCAGGCAAAAAGGAATATGTTCCTTATCTCTGTCTAGATCATGGGAATGGAAAACATTCCCATAAGAAGTTTCAGAAAAGAAAAGAGGATCCAAATGGAAAAAAGAATACTCCTAGGTGAGACAAGTGGCGAAACTGAAGTTGGACAATGGATTGGACATTCATGTCAAAACCCTTTAATTTCCTCACATGTGGGCTCTATGGTGGTTACCTAGGAGTGTCCGAATTTGGGTAAAATACACTGCCATTTTTTATACAGACTTGCAAAGTAGGAAAAGTAATAACCATTGGAGGAGGTGAGTGAATAAGTCACGGTGTACTGATATGATTGCAGGTGTCCCATATGTTTGAAATTATTGGGAAATGAAATATTTTCCTACTATCAGTATTATTCCAGAAAAGAAACACCAAGCATCCCTATAGCAGCTAAGTGTATTAGTGATCTTTCTCACTGTGAAGAAACAATTCCTGACCCTCACAACTTAAAGAAGGGGAGGTTCAATTTGTCTCATATTTGTGGAGGATTCAGTATATGGTTGGCTGGCTCCAAGAAAGCACCATCACGGAGGAAATGTGTGCGAGTAAAGTTGCTTACTTCATGGTAGCAAAGAGGCAGAAAATGGGAACAGTGCCAAAGATGTTTGGGTGAGGGGTGAGATAGAGACATAAAAGTGATGTCCTCATGACCCATAGAGATGCAAAAAGAAATGTACTCTACCAATCCCCTAGGTGGATCTCAAAGCCAATCCAGGTGCCACTTGATCCTTAACTGTCACACTAACACTACCAAAATGCAGTCCAGCCAGAGCTGTAAAACCACTGTCCTACTGTGTGAAAGTTATATTAGAATGAAGAGGACCATGAATAATAATAATAATAATATTAAATACCAATGTGTGCATATTTTGTTAGATTTAAATGCCACTCTCTTAGTTACTATTCTCATCACTGAGACAAAATACCCAGCACCCGAAGTTTAAAAAGGAAACTTATGTCAGCTCACAGTTTGTGGTGGTTTTAGTCTGTAGTTGGCTGATTATAAGGGAGGGCACCTTAGCAGAGGGCAATCACAGAGGAGAAACAGTACAAGGCATGGCAAGAAGGCAGCAAGCAGCAGCCTCCCTTTCCTTCGTATCCCTTCCAGACTACCCCATATTTTGGATGGTGACACCCACACCCAGGGTGGGGCTTCTGTTTTCAGTAAATCCATTTGGCCACACCCAGATCCATGCTAATTCCAGTCAGTGGACTAATTTAGTACCACACACCCTTAACCCCAGTGTCCCACACCCTAGATCCAGCCAGGTATGAAAAGCCCCACCTGTGAGGTTTTGGGGAGAAATTGAGACACAAACTGTATTATCCACTATCTTGAAATTATAATATGCAGAGTGCACTGCATGGATATTACATTGGAAATGTCACTCTCTGAGTATTATCATAACATTATGAAGTGGTCAGTGTGGATAGTACAATTAGAGACCACTCTATGGATCATATATCAGTATGTGAGGGTAATGTCTGAGTATTATTTTACATGAGTACAGGAGGGCATTCCATAGATATTGTTAGTATTTAAGACCACAGGAGATATAATAGTACTAACGGTTGCTGTGTGGCTATAAAATTAGTATCACAGGCCACACTGTGGATGTTAAATTACCACTAAAGGCCACAGTGTGATATTATACTAAGATGCCATTTGGATCCAACATGGTGGAACACATCTGTAATTCAAACACTTGACAGACTTAGGGAAGAGGACTTGAGTTCCAGGGCACCTAGACTACATCGTGAGATGCTACCTCAAGAAAACAAATGCTGCTATATAGATTTTATATTAGTCTGAGAAGGCCACAGTGTGGATATTACAGGCCACAGAATAAATAGTATATACTTAATAAAAGGCCATGGTGAGGATACTATCATAGTATTAGGGGCCAGTATGTGGACAATTTACTCATATGAAGAAGCCGCTATGTTCATGTTTTATTAGTATTAGGACTCTGAAGTGTGATATTATGTTGCTAATACACAGCTATAATGTGGATATCAGATTAGTATGAGGAGCCACAGAGTAAATGTATTAGCTTTGATGCTATTCTGCGTATATTAGTATTAGATGCTGAAGTGTAGACATCAACAATAGAGGCTAATCCCTGGATAGTAAATTCATGTTAGAGGAAGTACTGTGGATTACTATAACAGGCCATTGTCCCTTCTTACTGGAAAACACCATTGCCCATCTGAAAACAGAGAGTTGGTGATGTGAGTAAAATTGGCTCCTCTATGGCCTTGAAGCTAGCTTTAAATCCTTTCTACCCAAATATTTGCCCTCCTTTGGTTTGGTCAGTGACAAGGAGACAAATCTGAGCCAATGAGCCTAAGTGGCTGGTAACACTGGGTGACCAGGAAGGGATTTTAGTGTATCCTAGCAATCACTCGGGAAAGAGACTGCTTGCTTGTGGCTAGCTCAACATGCTGTTGGGACTCCAGGGACATTCCAGTACCTGCCAGAGACACCTTTGATCTCTGAAAATTCTCCATTTTTTTTTTTTCCCATGTGCTGCATCAGCTGCCTATAAATGCTTTCGTCAGTTAAAAAAAAAAAAAGTTTCAGGAGCTCTGATCTAGTACTCATTCAGTGTGGATGGGCTCTGTCTGGTTTCCCCCTTGAAGCACACTCCAAGGATCTACTGTATCCACAGGTTGGACCTCTCTTTGGGTCATTCAGCAGTGCCAATTGGGTGAGGCAAGGCCCTTTACTGTTTGGGGCCATTCAGATCTATTGCAGGTCATTCTGGTGTGAAATATTGGTGTAAGAAAGATTCAAAGGTTAAAGAAACATTCCATAGATTTGTTCTGGTTTCATTTGGTTTAGAATACTCCTTTGTGTTGGCCTGCTTTGATATGCTTTTGTTTGCTTTTGCACTTACACCATGAGGCTAGATCCCCAGCACATTTTTTGCTTCTTATAACTACTTTCATTCTAGTATGAGCAGCAGGGTTTCATTCAGCAACATCTAAAATTACATAACTCATTTGTGATTCAGGTAATTCTCAGGTTTCTTTGTGAACCAATATAGAATTCAAGATTAATGATCCATTTGTCCACAAAAATAACTTTAGATTAAAATAAAAAAACGCTGTTGTGTTTAAAATGCTCTGTTATAAACTGTTCAAAACAATTCCCAACTTGAAACTATTCTACAAAGCCTCTGAGATAAAAACAGCATGGTACAGGCAAAGAAAAAGACCTGAGTATCAGTGGAATAGATTGGAAGATACAGAAACAACTCCAGATGTACTCAGCTACGTCATTTTTGACAAAGGAGCCAACCATCCTCACTGGAGGAAAAATAGCCTCTTAATAAATGGTGTTGGAAAAACTGGCTTTCAACCTGCCAAAGATTAACAGTAGACCCTTATCTTTCACCATGCACTAAACTAAAATCCAAGTGGATTAAAGATCTAAATATTAAAAAAGAAACACTAAATTATCTGGAAGATAAGTTAGGCAGAACTCTTGAAGTCATTGGCATAGGAAAAGACTTTGTGAACAAATTCTCAGAAGCATGGGGACTAGCACAAAGATTCAACAACTGGGATCTCATCTTATAAAAAAGTTTCTGCCCTGCAAAAGAAACCATCAACAGAGCTAAGAGACAGCCTACAATGTGGGAAAAAATTTAACACTGCTCCTCAGACAAAGGAATATTATCTAGAATATATAAAGAACTCATAAAAATCAGCCTCCCCAAATATAAGACCCAATTAAAAAACACGCATCTTAAATGAACAGATGTTTCTCAGACAAAGAATAAAGGGGCTAAAGGTGTAGGGAAGGTGGGATGGGTAGGGGAAGGGTAATAAGGGAAAAGAAAAAAATGTGAGATAATGAAAAGATGGAAACAGGGTGTCTGGAGATAGGGAGGGGAGGAGGGGTGAAGGGAGGGCAGGGACAAGGGGAAAAAATGAGAATCAAGACCTGTCATGTAGAGGTACAAGATCCCAACGACTGTAAGTGTACTGTATCCCTAAAATGTACCAATAAACTCAATTAAATCTGAAAAAAATGGACAAATAATTGAATTGGTAATAAAAAGGCTTTCAATAAAGAAAAACTGAGAACTAAAAAAAAAGAAGTAAAAGTATCAAATAAATATATGAAAAAATGTTTCACAACACTGGTCATTTGAAAGATGCAGATGAAAACAACACTGAGATTCCACCTCACCCCAGAAAGAATGGCTGCTATCAAGCAATGAACCAATACCAAATGTTGGCAGGGTTATGGGGAGCAAGGAACCCTTCTCCATTGTTGGTGGGCATGCAGACTGGTGCAACCACTATGGAAATCAATATGGAGATATCTCAAAGAGCTGGGACTAGAGGTTCTATTTGACCCAGCCATCCCTCTTCTGGGTATCTTTCCAAAAGAACTGAAAGAATCATATCACAGTGATACATGTGCACCCTTGTCTGTAGCAGCACATTTTGTTATAGCCGAAATTTGGAAACAGCCCAATTGCCCATCAGTTGGAGACTGAACAAAGAAGATGTGGTTTTTCTATACAATGGAATACTACTCAGCCATAAAGAATGAGAAACTAGAGTCATTCATAGGAAAATGGATGAATATTGAGGCCATACTCTTAAGTGAAATGATACCAAATGGCTTCTCTTGTGTGAGAAACTAAAAGTGTAAATAAGGTCCAAATGGTATAACTGACAATGTGAAATAGGAAGAAAAAGGCTAAAGGTTTAGGGGAAGAGGGAAGGATAGGGGAAAGGAAATAAGGGAAAAGAAAATATGAGAAAATGAAATAATAGAAACAAACTTTTTGTAAATAGGGAAGAGTGGAGGGGGTGAAGGAAGGGCAGAGGTAAGGGAAAAACACAAACTAAGACTTATCATGTAAAGTTACAAGATCCCAGTAATCAATGTAATTGTACTATATACCTAAAAAGTGCCAATAAACTCATGAGGAAAAAAAAAAAGAAAGAAAATGCTTGTGCTATTTTATAGCTCCCTAATAATGTTTTAGTTACCTGTAACTAAAAAGGTGTGATTTATTATGGTACACGAAATACATGAAAGCACACGCTGATCTTCCAGGTCTTTCCTTAAAAAGATTCATTACAATAAAATTGGCTAAGATGCAGATATTTTGCCTTTGTGTTTTTCTTTGTGGGTAATTTTGTTTCTAAACTGGATTATTTTTCAGATTAGATAAAATATAAATTTCTGACCAATTATATCTAAATTTTAGCACAATAAAATGTCTTAAATTGACTAAGATCTATAATAAATTAAGGCAAAGAATAACAGCACTAAAAAATTCAAATTCAGCTTAACTAGGCAAGCAATCTACTTTGAGATATAAATTTCCAACCTGGTTACAACCTCAATCCTACCTTCAGATATGCAAATTTAGGATTAACTATTGCACAAGTCTATTTAAAAATATGGCAATAATTTCTTTTAGGTCCAATTAGGCCTGCAGTGTGTTCCTGCTCGCCCCAGCCTTCATCCAGCCATCTGAAAGGAATAGTTAATGAGTCAGTCAGCCTGCCCTCACCTCAGACTACAACTTGTGCAGAAAGGAGCAGGGCATAGCCATGCAGTGAGACCACTTTTCCGCAGATAGCTACCAGCCGACAAATGTACAATGGATAGCCACGCAGTGAGCCTGCATTCCCACTGTTTTACCTCCCACAAACCGGTGAGAACCTGGTCACAGCACAGAGAGCCGCCACTACTATTGTCCTGCGTTCAGCAGGTATTTGACGACTGGTTAGTCACACAGTGAGCCCGCCCTGACTGGTTATGAATGTGTTAGCAACGCCTACATGCAGCAGAAACTTGAGGACCAGTTATTCATGCAGTGAGCTTGCCAGCCCCTTGGCCTGTATCCAATAGCTGGATGAGGATCGTTTAGCAACTCAGAGACACACATTTATACTGGCCATCATGCAGCAAAGAATTTTGTACCTGTTAGTCACATAGTGAGAACGATCTCAATCCATCCTTCATCCAGCAGAACTATGACCAGCAGATAATAATATAGTGAGCTCACAGTTATCCCAGGCTATATCCGCAGACTGCTTAGATCCAGTTGGTTCTGCTGTGTGCTCAACCTCACCCCAGCATGATGCCAGCCATCTGAAAAGGAATGCTTAATGAGTCAGTCGGCCTGCCCTCACCTTAGACTATAAGCTGTGGAGAACTGAGCAGGGCATAGCCATGCAGTCAGCCCGCCTTGCCACAGATAGCTACCAGCAGACAAATATACAATGGATCGCCACCCAGTGAGCCTGCACTCCCATGGTTTTGCTTCCCACAGACCAGTGAGGACCTGGTAACAGCACAGAGCCCTTACTACTATTGTGCTGCATTCAGCGGATCTTTGATGACTGGTTATGCACACATTGAGCAGGCTCTGAATTGCTTGCCTCTGGCGGACAGGTTATGGAATGGTTAGCAATGCTGTCAACAGTTCCTCTCCCCTCCAGCCATACAGCGATCCTCTGAGGACTGGTCAGCGAAGCAGTGTGCTTGCCATGGTCCAGGGCTGCACCCAGTGCATGGTTTAGGAATGGGTAGGGATGCAAACATCCTTGACTCACGGAAGAGTCATACAGAGGTCTGGAGAGTAGTGGTAAAGCCACACAGCAAGGCTGCCCTCACTGCAGCTTGCAGACAGGGCTCCCATGAAGACCATTTGGCCACACAATGAGCACACCCTTGTCCCTGCTTGCACTCAGTGGACAAATGAGCAGGGCATAGCCACTGAATAGGAACGCCCTCCCCTCAGACTTCAAAGAGCAGTAGGTTGAGCAGCAAATCGCCACACAGTGAGAGTAGCAAGGGTAGTGGAAACTTTGGCCAATACCAGTTGGCCACTCCCTCAGGGTGGGTGTTTCTAGGATTTCCTATCATCAATCAGTTGGAAATTGCAGGGAACTGTGTCTGGGCCTGCCAACATCTGTTCTAGCTATAGACTCTTTCTCAAAGAGCACTAGGAAACAGAAGGAGGTGGTGGGGCACAGTGCTTCCAACAGGTTGAAGGTATTGTGCTTCTGCCACTTCTCTGTGGATTATATTCTGTCTTCTGTCTATCTGTCTCTGTCTCTCTCTTTCTCCTTCCATTGCTCCCTCTCCCAGGAATTCCGGCATGCTAGGTAAGCAAGGCTCTACCTCTGAGCCATCTCCTCACCCCTCTGATGAAATTTTGTTCATAGGATGAAGCCATTGATTTGAGCTTAGGGGTGAACATAATAGGTTGTATAGTAATAGACTGAGCTACTGCTAAACCTACTGTAACTGTAGTTGCTCTTACAGCTGTCTCCACTCATCTTAGACAAAGCAGAGACTCTCCCATTGCCCAGCCTACCACTTGGCCCATAATGAAATGACCTTAAAATGGTCTGCACATTCTGTGAAATCGGAGTGAGTGGTCTCCCATCACTTGTGCATCTGGAAGTATTTGTGCCTGTGTTGGCTCTGCCACTGTAAAAGAAGCTGTGTTCTTAGTATTTGGGGAAGAAATCCTGAGGTTCCCAAGCTTTGTAGTTTCCATGCTGTGTAGTGAAACAATGCCAACAGAATTATGATCTCTGTTCATTTTTACTCTGTATTTATGGTACTATATTGTCAGTTTCTGTATATATACACTTTTCTGTAATATTCCTTCCCCTCAAAACAAGAGGATTCTGCCAGATTTGGAGGTATATACCAATAATCTTGGCACTTTGGAGGCTGAGGCAGGATAATCGTAAGCTTAAGGCTAACCTGGACTATATAATGAGACCTGAGGGGGGATGAACTCTGTAGTGAAGTGAAGGCAACCATTTGTTTCAGTTGAGCAGACAGGCAGGCCAAGCAAGTGAAGAGAGAAGAATATATAACCAGGAGTGTATTGGGAGAAGGGAAATGGATTCTTCTGAATAGTTCACAGCATTCACATTGATCTTCTAGTGTTACTAGAGAGAAAAATGTCTTCAGATAGCCACTGGTCAGCACATGAGGATGAAGGCCAACTATCCCGACTGATCAGGAAATCCAGAGACTCCCCCTTTGTCCCTGTAGGTAAGTATAAGCCTTGGATGAATACTGGAAAGTGTAATGACACAATAATGCCTTACCCTAGATCTTTTAAGGATCGAAATGTTCCATATAATTGAATTTTTCAGCTAATTAAAGCTAACCTCCTTTAAGTATTAATATGAGTCGGGCTTTCAGAGTAGTTTCTAATAAACGATGTTACCTATCATTCGTTAATGCATTAAATTTTATTCTGTTGTATGCATTTCATTAGACATCTACCTAAAACTCTTAGTTCCCGACCAATCAAATGGAACCCATTGAATGGACTTAAACTCGTCTGTCATGACTCAGTGTTAGCAACAGCAGCACAGCTTATTTTTAGATCTATGAAGGGCAGAGTGTCTGCGAAGGGCTGCTGAAATGTATGTCTCTTTGTAACGCTGACCTTTACGGTCCTGTGTCTGCTGTTTATGGATTTTTCTATTTCTTCCATTACTATTGGGAACCATTAAAAAACTTCTGCTTCTAATGTTCTGTGGCACCAAAGTGAGATGCTCAGAATTGAAAGACCTGTGAATCAACTCAGGGTAAAGCTCTGCTGGGAAGCCTGGGATTCCCTGTACACTTGAGAGATTAAACTATAGCTATTCACTGGCTCTTTTCCTGATTGCTAAGTGAACTTTGAATTCAAGAAGTGGCATTGTGATTAAACTTGGAGTTCTTTTTCCTCTCTCACACAATTTAGTGTATGTTTACATTTTTCCACATGTACTAGATGTAGCTGGACTTTACAAATAATTTACCTGAAACAAGGATGTAGCTCATTGGTAGAGCGCTTATCTACCATGCATCCCGGGCCCTGTACCAGAATTGGAAAAAAAATTAAACACAGACATTATGTTTTAAAATCTGAGCTTTCTCTTTCTTCACCCCTGGATACTTAAACTGCCTTGAGTGTTATTATCACATACCACAGCCAGGCTTCTTTCTTTGTATACGTTTCATCTAGGAACTTAAAACTATTTACCTAAATCTGACTTACATAAGTGTGAATATATCAATTCCATAAAATCTTCACAGTGACTATGAGTCATATGCACCCATTGTCACCACAACTCTAGCAAGTTTGTTTTTCTCAGTATCGGGGATTGAACTCAGGACCTTTGCACTTGCCAGGCAGGCGTGTGTGGTGCCACCAAGCTACTCCCTAGCCCAACTCTAGCAATTTTGTGTATTGTTATTCACATGTCAAAAAGAACCAAATGGGGCCTAGGATTTAGCTCAGTGGTTCTGCTGTCTGTCTTGCAAGTGGAAGGTCCTGAGTTTGATCCCCAGAAAACAAAACAAAACAAAACAAAGAACCAGTTGTACTTTGCAATAATATTCTGCTTAGAACTTTCACTTAAAAAAATTTCACTTAATTTGATTAAGACTTGTAAGAGCACCCGTAAGAAATGGAAGCAATGATTTATCTTCCTTATCATTTTTAACCAGAAAAACAATATAAGAACTTGGTTGCTACTTGAACAGATCCTTGTAATGAACAGAAAATTAATCACTATGCCTGTTGTACACTAAATTATTTTTCCAAAAACATTTGGGTTGATCAAAGTAGAAAGATGAAAGTGCTTCTAGCAAAATTCAATTATATGCATACTACAGAGACATAATATGAAAACTATACCCGCTCTGACTTTAATCTCCAAAAGAAACAAACCAATTTAATTAATAACAGAACCTTGATTTGATTAAGGGAAGGGACCATGTTTTTGCTAGAAAATAAATAATTATAAAATTTGGCTATATATATCATCAAATAGTTCTTTTAGCTATTGTTATTTTAACAATATCTGTAGGATATCCTGTGACAGGTTGGAGTTACTTGTGTGAATTATTTATAAAACATTTTTATTGATTATCTTAAACCATTTCATCATTATAAATATGATCTATTGGGCTGGGGGTACTATGCAGTGCTAGAGTGCTTGTCTAGCATGCTTGAGGCCCTGGGTTCAATCCCTAGCATTTCAAAATAAATTTAAAATAATAGGCAAACACATAAAATCTATTTACATCATTCAGAATTCACTCTTAAAGTCTGTGTATGCATTATAATTATATACTCATTATTTGTGTTGACAGTTTATTTAATCTTTCTTCTTTAATTTATCACTTCATATGTAGATTTATGTGTATTAACTGGCTAGTCTTACAATTTAAAAAATATTTATACTGATTTTCTTGTGTTTGGGCCATTTTACTTGTTTCATTTTTTTCGTCAGACACAGTATAGCCATAATGCATTTTGTATCATTTTCTTTTCTTTTGTTTACTTCCTTGCCGCATGTTTACAAAAGCAGAATTTCCAGGTCAGACATTGGGTGTGGTAGCACATGCCTGCAATCCTAGTTATTTGGGAGGCTGAGGCAGGAGGACTGAGAATTCAAAGTCAGTCTGGGCAATTTATCAAGACTCTGTCAAAAAAGGTGATGGGGGAGGAAGGGAGGGAGGAAAAAAGGAAGAAAGGATCGCTTGATTTCCAGATGAAAAAGCATAACCATTTATTATACATTTCTAGGGTTCTTTTTAGAAACATTTGACCAAACTTATGAAGCTTTCATATTATTCTGGTTTCCCCATATGTTTATTATCATCATTATATTGTTATTTTGTTTTCTGATGTTTTTATTTGTTTGTAGTGCATCAGTTATTTACATTTTAATTACATTTACTCCAATCAGCCTATATAATAAACATTTAAATGGAGTTATTTACTCTGATTCTTATTTTCACTTATTAAATGGACCCTGAAAGAATAAGTATATTCTCATCCACCTATAGAAGGATGCATTTGCCAATGTATTGAAAACTTCTCATTCCACAAAAAATCAATTGCATTTTTATATACGGTACTAACAACAAATAAGTGGAATCTGAAATTTAAAATATAATATTTGGTCTTCCCAAGGAAAATAAAATGCTTACATAGAAACTTAACAAAGCACGTAGGCTGAAAGTTACAGAATGCTAATGAAATAAATCAAAAGAGACAAATAGACTGCCACACTCATGGATTAGAGGACTCAATATATAGTACAGTGTCAACTCTCCCCAAGTGGATCTACAGGTTTAATATAATTCCTATTATAATTCTAGTAAGGCTTTTGCCGACAGAGACAAGCTTATTCTAAATTTTATATAGAAAGGCACAAGTTTCAGAATAGCTAGAAACTGGGACAGGGCATGTAGCTCAGTGGCATAGCACATGCCTAGCAAGTAGGAGGCCCTGAGTTCCATTCCCAGCACCAAAAACAAAACAAAACAAACAAACAAAAGGATACCTAGAAACAATCTTTTTAAAAGGGATGAAGTAGAAAGAGTCACTCTACCTGATACTGAGGCTTATTCTACAGTTGTAGTAATCAAGGTAATACAGTCATTGATGGAGAGACAGATCAATGTGAGAGAAACCAAAAATCAGACCCATACTTTTATTGTGCAAAAGTTTCATTTGTTCTTATGTCCAACATCCTTGTTTCTATAAAGTTGGCCTTATCCTCTTATAGATGTTATGAATATACTACTCTATTTCCTTCTAGTTTTTAAAACATTTTTGTTTTGCATTTAACACTTACTCATCTGAATATTTTTTGTAGGGTTTGGTGTAACATACAAATCCAAGTGAGTTCTACTAAATAAAAAGTAGTCCTAATGGCATTTATTAAGTAATTATTCTTTCTTCCATTATTTGATTATTTTTATTATTCATGAATTAAATTCTCATAGTGTTTTAAATATTCTTTGAGAAACTTTTCTATTTAGTTAATCAATTCTCTGTTTTAAAGGCAATAACAGAGGATCCTGGCTGTCACAACAGTATATTTACCCATTTACATTTGTGGAGAATAGAGAAGTGTTTGTATGGGTTTCTAGACTTTTCTAGAGTAACAGTTCTTCCCAGAGACAAATACCTCTTGTCTATGTATTAATGCCTTTTCAGCTCTCATTAAAGTTTCTTGTCTCTCCTTATTTTTTTCCAGTGCTGAGGATCAGACCCAGGGCCTTGGGCATGCTATAATGTGTCACATTCATGGAAAACAATGTTTTTATCATTTTGCTAGATTTATTCTTTATTTGGTAATAAGAAGAGTGGAATAAAGCCAGATACATGCTCAAAAGCTATGAATAATCAGGTATGGTGATGTATGCTTGTAATCCTAGCTATTTAGGAAATTGAGGCAGGAGGATCACAAGTTCAAGACCAGCCTGGGCAACTTAGTGAGGCCATGTCTCAAAATAAAATGTAAAAAGTAGGTGCTGGGGATTTAGCTCAGTGGTTCTGCTGCCTGCCTCGCAAGCTCAAGACCCAAGTTCAATTCCTGTACATAAAACAAAACAAAACAAAACCCAAAAATAAAATGTAAAAAGTTTTGGGTATATAGCTTAGTAGTAGAGTGTTTGCCTACAATGTACACAGCTCTGGGTTTAATCCCCAGTACTGGAAAAAGAAAACGAGTTATGAATGTTCAGATGTTGAGTTGTTTTACAGACTGGCTAAGTTATCTAGTTGCCCATAATAGCCTTATAGCACAAAAATCAAAATCTTGCCTCAGGAAATTACAAGTGATATTATATTATATTATTTGATACTATACTATATTATTTGGTTATTATATATATATGACTCAAGTATTTCTGAGAATAGTCAAAACTGCAAATATTGGATCCAAGAATGTTAATGACACATTTTAAAATCCAGTCCATCAAATCCAGTCTGTTTCTTTTAAAAATATCCTGTGGTATAGATTGAGTATCCTTAATTCAAAAACCTGAAATACTCCAAAATCCTAAAGGTTTTGAGCCCCAACATGATGCTACAAATGGAAAAATCTACCCCTGCCGTCACATGAAAGGTTGCAGTCAAACCACAAGTGCAGATGAGCGTGCTGGGACACACCTGAAATCCCAGCACGTGGGAAGCCGCATAGCAAGAATAAACATAACAAGGAGATGAACGAACCCTGTAATGAAAACTCAGAACTCTGAAGGAAGATATTAAAGAAGATACTAGAAAACAGAGGGCTGGGAATTTAGCTCAGTGGTTCTGTCACCTGCCTCACAAGTGGAAGGTCCTGAGTTTGATCCCCAGTACCAAAAAAAAAAAAAAAAAACCCACAGAAAGCACTACTAGCAAAGATGTGGGGGAAAGGGATCCTACATTTTTGGTAGGAATGATGTGAACTAGTACAATCACTATGGAAATCAATGTGGACTTTTCTCAAAAAATAGAAAATAGAAATTCCATTTGACCTAGATATACATTCCTCCCAAAAGACATCATACATACATGCTTATATTTATAGCACTCCAATTCATAATACCTAAACTCTGAAAACAGTCTAGATGCCCATCAACAGATCAATGGATAAAGAAAATGTGGTATTTCTATGCAATGTAATATTATTTAGCCATAAAGAAAATTAAACCATGTCATTTGCATGAAAATTTATTGGAACTCAAGACCATAATGTTAAATGAAATACATCAGGCATAGAAAATTAAATATTCCATGGTTTCCCTTACATGAGAAATCTAGAATATAAATAAATATAATAAAGGAGAAATGGCAGGAAACAAGAAAGCAGACTTTCTGGAAATGGAGAAGGGATTTGGGGGAGAAAAGAGGGGAGAGGCAGGTGAATGGATTGAAAAACGATCATGACATGTTATGCATATGTACCAATCCTCCAAAACAAATATATTTATTATGCATTGTAAGAACGCACTAATAAAAAAGTAGCAATATGATTGAAATGCTGCAAGATTCCTAAACCGGAGTTATTGTGAGATAATACAATATACTAGGATGAAGATGCAAAAGAAGCTATAAGAAGGCTTTCTGAAAATCTTTGTAACAGGGTGTTTTGAATTGAAAGAGGCTCGGCCTGGTCTTGATGCATGAGTCTTGCCTAAAGAACAGAAGACTAAATATGAGGAAGGCACTTGAAGCATATCTAGAAAAGGATATTCAGAAATTGAAAGAGAAGGAAAAGGGGACAATAAGTAATCATGTAGTTAAAATTTGAGTTGCCACTTCCCCCAGCGTATTTTTATGACATTAGTTAAACCTGAAACATGTAAGAATTATTTGCATGCTGGGGGTGTATGTAGATCAATGACAGAACATGGTAAAACACGTGCCCAGCATGTACAAGGCCCTGAGTTCAACCCCTAGTACTACAAAAATGATTCACCCACAGATGTATTACTTTAAATAAAGTCTATTGCAATGATGAAATAAAATAAAAAATATTGACTAATATTACATTCAGGTAGTGTGCATAAGGCATATGTGAAGCACAAATGAATTCGTGTTAAAACTTGGGTCTCACCCCCAAGATAGCTCATTCTATATGTGTAAATATTCCAAAACCTAAAAAACTATGGAAACCACATTTCTGGTCCTAAGCATTTTGCAAGGTAGGTGGTGGAACCACCGAGCTAAATCCCCGGCCCTCCTAAGCATTTTGGACACAGGACATCCAGGATATCAACCTGCATTTTGCCTGCTTATCTTCAAAATACTCATCCTTTACCCAGTATTCCCTTTAATTCTCTAGGCTCTTGAGAATTCTTGCCTGCTATTTATCTAACTTATACTTTTAAAATTCACAGGTATAGCAGGCTTTGTGGCTGTGGTGTCCTATGGTCTTTACAAGTTGAAGTACAGAAGAAATCAGAAAATGTCCCTTCATCTTCTTCACATGCGAGTTGCTGCCCAAGGATTTGTTGTAGGAGCTATGACTTTAGGTAAACTGCTTCATGTGGATCTTATGCTCAGTTGCCTTTGAGAGTAGTTTCATTTATTCTATTCATTTATAGAAGATTAATATCATGGTAAGATGATAAAAGAGGAGGGGTAAGAAAAACTGCTGTGTCCTCGGTTGATGTTGCTACCCAGTTATGGGCTTAATTTTTTAGCATTTTAAGCTAACAAAACCTTATAAACACTAAAAAAACTGGAGAATTGGAGGGATATGTTGGTACCCTCAATACTGAAGAAGTGGTGAACAGTTCATTTAGCCGGTACAACTCTGTGACTATACGAGCAGTGGTTACATTTCCCAGCCTACTGAACAGCAGATAATTATTAAAGTAGTTTAACTGAAAAGAACATTTTCAGACCCCATAAATTTCAACAGGCTTACTTTCCTTTTATTCCAAATATGAGCAATGAGTAAATCTGTGTTTGTTTGTTTGTTTGTTTGTGTGTTTGGCTCATGAGAGTAGGGATTAAACCTAGGGCCTTTGCACTGAGCTACATCCCGAGCCCTTTTTAATTTTTATTTTAAGGCAGGGTCTCACTCACTTTCTACGTTCCCCAAGCTGAGCTTTAACTGCAATCCTCTGCCTCCACCTCCCAGTTTGCTAGGATTATAGGCATTCACCACCTGCCCAACTCTGTTTTTAAAAAATCTTATTTTTAAAATTAATCCATAAAGCAAGTAACACCTCCACAGTCAGAACTAAAGAACAGGAGTAAAATTATTATGGTTAATTAGGGTTATACCAAGGCTAAACCTATTAGCTATTCAATTATATAAACCTAAAAAGAAATCTATTTTGGGATCTAAATTCCCTAAATTTTAAAATCTGCATTAATGAGAACAGGTCCCAGGGTCATTAGCTTCTCTTCAGGCTGTGCAGAGTGCGTATGAGTAATTCAGAACGTGGAATGATGGGTATGGGGCTTTTATACTGTGCTTATAAGGTAATTACATGTCTTATTCCTGTGAGTTGGGACATTTATGTCTTGAACCAAATACAACTAGAAGCCTTACTCAGGAGTTACAGTTCTCCTTCTCACCATTCAGCAAAGATTTAATGAACATCTCCTATGTGCCAGACATTATGTGTTGGTCCAGAGAAATAAAGGAGAGAGCTAGTCTCATAAGAGTCAGTCTTTCCTTCACAGATTTTAGTTCCTTTAGGCACAGAGAACCAAAAGAGGATGTGAAGTCACTGAAACTGTTGCAGAGGTAGCATGATTGCTGTGGAAACACAAGGACAGCACAGACCAGAGTATTCACTAGGGCTGGAAGGCTTGGGAGGCTGCTCAGGCATGTTAGCTGTGTGATGAGCTAAGAGTATGGAGGAATCTTTAACTAGGCCAAGAAGGTAAGGAGTCTGGGAAAGGAAAAAGCAGAGGTACAGAAGCATGGCAGGTT
This sequence comes from Fukomys damarensis, assembly GCF_012274545.1. Lineage (NCBI taxonomy): Eukaryota > Metazoa > Chordata > Mammalia > Rodentia > Bathyergidae > Fukomys > Fukomys damarensis. The sequence goes on from NW_022900927.1 coordinate 17,600,366, forward strand.
GGTGGAACTCTCCATAGCTTGTTATGGCACGTAAATCAATCAGGACTTGATAAGACAAACTGAAGGACTAGTAGTAATATTTAGAAAAGAATTTAAAATAAGTCTTTGGACTTAGGTATTATGAGGCTCTTGATTATGACTCTGGAGTGAGGGCTGAAGTGGGCAGGACAAGCAAGTAGGAAGGAGATAGATGTAAAGAGGGAGAAGCAAGGAAAATAAAGAACCACCAACGGTGAGCTAGAATACACAGGACAGACCAGAACTCTCGTGGTTTCTTTCTTCTTTTCCCCTTCCCTTTCCCTTTTCCCTTTCCCTTCTTCTCCTTCTCCTTTTCCTCCTCTTCCTCCTCCTCCTTTCTCTCTTCTGTCTCCTTAGTCTTCCTCTCCTCCTCCTTCTCCTCTTTCTGACAGAATCTTGCTATGCAGTTCAGTCTGGCCTTGAACTTACTATGTAGCCCAGGCTGGCCTTGAACTTTCAGTAATCCTCCTGCCTCAGCCTCCTGAGTATTGGGATTACAGGTGTGACACCACACCTGGCTTGGTGGTTTTCATTTTTAAGAGAATTAAGTTATTTATTGGTTACACATGATAATGAGGTGATACCCCAAGCTTCATCCTCATCTACCATTTTATCTGGTACCAGTATTCAATTTAAATATTGCATAGGATGTACCAACAATCACTTCTATAAGTAAATAATTCTGTAACTGTGTTTGGGTGAACCTTCCAATGGTGAAGGACACAGAAGGTCACAACAGTAACTGTTACTTCAACTACACCAAAGTTTCTGAGGACAATGACTTCTTACCCAATAGTTTTTTGTTTGTTTGTTTGTTTTGTTTTGTTTGTTTTTGAGACAGGGTCTCACTATGTAGTTGAGACTGACCTGGAACTCACTACGTAGCCCAGGCTGGTCTCGAACTCACAGCGATCCTCCTGCCTCAGCCTCCCAAGTGCTGAGATTATAGGTGTGTGCCACCATGAGCGGCTCACCCAAATAGCTGTAAATAAATTTCATATGGAACCTGAAATCACCTGAAGCAACTTAACATTCACAATGTAGCACAAGTTTACCAAGATGGCTTCAGAGTAAACTAACCTTATTATTTATTTATTTATTTATTTGAGTAACAGGGATTGAACTCGGGACCTTATGCTTGCCAGGCAGGTGGTGGAACCACTAAGCTAAATCCCCAGCCCCAAACTAACTTTATATAGTACATTTTTATTTTTTAAAATTTTTAAAAATTGAATTTATTGGTACATGTTAGGTATACAGTACAGTTACATTCATCATTGGGATCCTGTACCTTTACATGACAGGTCTTGGTTCTCATTTTTCCCCTTGTCCCTGCCCTCCCTTCACCCCCTCCTCCCCTCCCTATTTACAAACACTTTATTTCCATTTTTTCATTTTCTCATATTTTTTTCTTCTCCCTTATTACCTTTCCCCTACCCTTCCCACTTTCCCTACACCTTTAGCCCTTTTCTTCCTATTTCACATTGTCAATTATCTCATTAAGATCTTACATACTATTATAGTTTTTCACACCAGAGAAACTATTCGGTATTTACACATGTGTGACTTATTCATTTCACTTAGGAGTATATCCTCAATATGTATCCATTTTCCTATGAATGAATCTAATTTCTCATTCTTCATGGCTGAGTAGTTTCCACTTCATAGAAAAACCACATCTTTTGTAGGGAAAGTGGGAAGGGTAGGGGAAAGGAGAACCAAGACCTGTCATGTAAAGGTACAAGATCCCAGTAATGAATATAACTGTACTGTGTACCTAGAATGTACCAATAAACTCAATAAAAGGAAAAAAAAAAGAAAAACAAAAACAAAAACTACATCTTCTTTATCCAGTTTCCAACTGATGGGCAAATGGGCTATTTCCAAGTTTTAGCTATTACAAACTGTGTTGCTATAAACAGAGGTGTGCATATATCACTGTGATATGATTCTTTTAATTCTTTTGGAAAGATACCCAGCAGAGGGATGGCTGGGTCAAATGGAACCTCTAGTCCCAGCTCTTTGAGGTATCTCCATACTGATTTCCATAGTGGTTGCACCAGTCTGCACTCCCACCAACAATGGACAAGGGTTCCTTTCTCCCCACAACCCTGCCATCATTTGTTATTGGTTGATTTCTCGATAGCAGCCATGCTTTGTGGGGTGAGATGGAATCTCTGTGTTGTTTTCATCTGCGTCTTTCAAATGACCAGTGATGTTGAATATTTTTTCATATATTTACTTGCTGTGCTCACATCTTTGAGAAATGTCTGATCATTTCAGATGCCCATTTTTAAAAATTGAATTTATTGGTATATTCTAGGTAGACAATACAGTTACATTCATTACTGGGATCTTGTACCTTTACATGCCAGGTCTGTGTTGTTTTCATCTGCGTCTTTCAAATGACCAGTGATGTTGAATATTTTTTCATATATTTACTTGCTGTGCTCACATCTTTGAGAAATGTCTGATCATTTCAGATGCCCATTTTTAAAAATTGAATTTATTGGTATATTCTAGGTAGACAATACAGTTACATTCATTACTGGGATCTTGTACCTTTACATGCCAGGTCTTGATTCTCATTTTTTTCCCTTGTCCCCACCCTCCCTTCACCCCCTCCTCCCCTCCCCACCTTCAAACACTTTAATTCCACCTTTACATTTTCTCATATTTTCCTACACCTTTGGTCCTTTTCTTCCTATTTCACATTGCTAATTGCCCCGTTAGGATCTTGAGTACTATTTTAGTTTTTCACACCAGAGAAACTACTCAGTATTTGCATATGTGTGACTTATTTATTTCACTTAGGAGTATATCCTCAAAATGTACCCATTTACCTATGAATGAATCTACTTTCTCATTCTTTATGGCTGAGCAGTATTCCATTTTATAAAAAAAACCACATCTTCTTTATCCAGTTTCCAACTGATGGGCAGATGGTCTCTTTCCAAGTTTTAGCTATTACAAACTGTGCTGCTATGAACACGGGTATGCATATATCACTGTGATATGATTCTTTCAATTCTTTTGGAAAGATACCCAACAGAGGGATGGCTGGGTCAAATGGAACCTCTAATCCCAGTTCTTTGAGGTATCTCCATATTGACTTCCATAGTGGTTGCACCAGTCTGCACTCCCACCAACAATGGAGAAGGGTTCCTTTCTCCCCACAACCGTGCCAACATTTGTTGTTGTGTGATTTCTTGATAGCAGCCATTCTTTGTGGGGTGAGGTGAAATCTCAGAGTTGTTTTCATCTGCATCTCTCGAATGACCAGTGATGTGGAGCATTTTTTCATGTATTTACTTGCTGCTTTTTTTTCTTTGTCTGAGAAATGTCTGTTCATTTCAGATGCCCATTTTAGAATTGGGTCTTTATATTTGGGGGCTCTGGTTGTTTTGAGTTCTTTATATATTTTAGATAATAGTCCTTTGTCTGAGGAGCAGCTGATAAGTTTTTCCTACATTGTAGGTTGTCTCTTAGTTCTGTTGATGGTTTCTTTTGCAGTGCAGAAGCTTTTTAATAAATTTTAATAAGGAGATCCCAGTTGTTCATTCTTTCTGCTAGTTCCTATGCTACTGAGGATTTGCTCATAAAGTCTTTCCCTATGCCAGTGTCTTCCAGGGTTCTGCCTAACTTATCTTCCAGCAAGTTTAGTGTTTCTTTTTTTATATTTAGGTCGTTAATCCACTTGGATTTTAATTTAGTGCATGGTGGCAGATAAGGGTCTAGTTTTAATCTTTGGCAGGTTGAGATCCAGTTTTTCCAACACCATTTATTAAAGAGGCTATCTTTCCTCCAGTGGGGATGGTCAGCTCCTTTGTCAAAGATGAGGTAGCTGAGTGCATCTGGAGTTGTTTTTGTGTCTTCCAATCTGTTCCACTGATCCTTAGGTCTGTTTCTTTGCTAGTACCATGCTGTTTTTATCACAGTGGCTTTGTAGTATAGTTTCAAATTGGGAATTGTTATAACCGCTGCCATGTGTCTGTTGCCTAGGATGGCTTTTGCTATTCTAGATCTCTTATGGTTCCAAATGAATTTTTGGATTCTTCTTTCTAGTTAGTTCTGTGAAGTATTGTGTTGGGATTTCAATTGGCATTGCATTGAATCTGTATAGCAGTTTTGGTAGTAAGGCCATTTTCACTATGTTGATTCTCCCTACCCAGGAGCAGGGGATATCTTTCCATTTTCTCATATCCTCTTCGATCTCTTTTTTCAGAGTGCTGTAGTTTTCAGTGTAGAGGTCTTTTGCTTCTTTTGTTAGATTAATTCCTAGATACATCATTTTTTTATGCTATTGTGAAAGGAATTGTTTCCCTAATTTCTCTCTCAGTACAAGAAGGCTATTGATTTTTGGGTGTTCACTTTGTATCCAGCTACTCTACTGAATCTGTCAGTTAAGTCTAGAAGTCTTTTGGTGGAGATTTTTTGGGTCAATGTAGAGTATCATATCAAAAGCAAATAATGACAGTTTAACTTCTTCCTTTCCTATCTTTATTGCTTTAATTTCTTTTTCTTGTCTCATTGCTATGGCTGATGTTTCCAGAACTATATCTAAGAGGAGTGGTGATAGTGGGCATCCTTGTCTTGTTCCTGATTTTAAAGTGAAAGTTTTCAGTTTTTGGCCATTTAATATGATGTTTGCTGTTGGTTTTTCATAGATAGCCTTTATTAAATTGAGATATAGACCATCTATTCCAACTTTGCAGGGTTTTTTATCATGAATGGGTGTTGAATTTTGTCAAATGCTTTTTCTGCATCTATTGATAGGATCATATGGTTTTTGTCCTTGACTTTGTTAATATAGTGTATTACATTTATTGACTTATGTATATTGAACTATGCTTGCATCCCTGGAATAAATCTGACTTGGCCAGGATGCATGATCTACTTGATGATCCTCTGTATTCTGTTTGCTAATATCTTATTAAGGATTGTTGCATCTATATTCATTAAGGAGATTGGCCTGTAGTTCTCTTTTTCAGTTGCGTCTTTCCCTGGTTTGGGAATCAAAGTGATACTTGCTTCCAGGAATGAATTTGGAAGTATTGCTTCCCTTTCAATTTCATTGAAAAGTTTGAAGAGTAATTGCAGTAGTTCTTCTCTAAATGTCTTGTAAAATTCAGCAGTGAATCCATCAGGACCTGTGCTTTTCCTTCTTTTTTTTTTTTTTTTTTTTTTGGTACCGGGGATTGAACTCAGGTCCTTGTGCTTGTGAGGCCGGCCACCGAACTGCTGGGCTAAATCCCCGGCCCCCTGTGCTTTTCTTAGTTGGTAAGTTTTTAATTACATTTTCAATTTCACTGATTGTAATTGGGGTGTTTAAAATGTTTTTATCTTCTTTGTGCAACTTTGGTAATTCATAAGTATCTAAAAATCCATCCATTCTGTGTTTTCCATTTTATTAGAGTACAGGTTCTCAAAGTAGGTATTAATGATCCTCTGGATTTCTGTTGGATCTGTTGTGACTTCGCCTTTTTCATTCCTGATTGCATGGATCTGAGCCTCTTCTTTCCTTTTTCTGATAAGGTTAGCTAAGGGTTTATTGATTTTATTCATTCTTTCAAAAAACCAGCACTTTGATTCATTTATTTTTTGTATCTTTTTTTAGTTTCCATTGCATTGATTTCTGCTCTAATCTTTATAATTTCCACTCTTGTTCGAACTTTGGGTTTTTCTTGCTCTTGTTTTTCTAGTAGTCTAAGAATCATCATTAGGTTGTTTATTTGAGCTCACTCTATTTTCTGAATGTGGGCATTCAGTGCTATGAATTTTCCACATAGAACTGCTTTCATTGTGTCCCACAGATTCCTGTAGGTTATATTGGCATTTTCATTTATTTGTAAAAACTGTCTGATTTCTTCTTTAATTTCCTCTGTGACCCATTGATTGTTCAGGGGAGTGTTGTTCAATTTCCATGTGTTTGTGAAGTTCCTATGGTTTCGTATGCTATTGATTTCCAGCTTGATTGCACTATGATCTGATAAGGGGGATAACTTCAATTCTTTTGCATTCATTCAGGCATGTTCTGTGAGCTAGTATGTGGTCTATCTTGGAGAATGACCTATGTGCAGCCGAAAAGAATATATATTCTGATTTTTTGTGGGGTGACTCTATAGACATCTACTAAGTCCATGCATTCAAAAGCTTGGTTGAATTCTAGTATGTCATTGTTGATTTTCTGCTAGATGATCTGTCTATTTGTGATAGTGGGGTATTTAGATCCCCCATTACAATTGTATTAGTGCTTATTTGGCTTCTCATGTTACTTAATATTTGTTTTATATAGTTGGAGGCATTAATATTTGGTGCATATATGTTTATGATTGTCATCTCTTCTTGAATTGCTCCCTTTACAAGGATGTAGTGGCCTTCTTTGTCTTCTTAATCAGTTTTGGTTTGAATATAGTACATTTTTTAAAAGAGATATTCATTCAGTCGTGATCAGACTGTTACATCTAGACATCAACAGTGGGGGTGCCAAAAAATTACATTTAAAACCCTCTGGATGCTTCACACTTTCCATGGAACAGAAACAAAAATAACCTGTTGCACAATTAGTCATACATGTAATACTCATACTTTTGGGTATTGTCAAAAATATGTTTGTAGCAGTGAGGCCCTGCTACCACCATGCTGGCTGAGTTCATGAATCTCTTGTAACCTATGACTTCCCTGGCTCTCTTTGCACGCTAAGCTTTGTTTCCAAATGTCTCTCATCACTTGTTAAAAGCTTGGCAGTCTGACAAAGAGCATCTGCCTCTGTTCAAGCTACCTGGGAGACCCTGGCAGTGGGAAGGGAAGCCTTAACTGTCCTCCTCTGCAGCATCCACAGGCAGAGAAAGCTTCCTGTGCTTTTAAAACCATTTCCCACCCCTAATTCATTGATGAGAGCAACATATTGTGACAGCATCCTTCATTCTGGAGCTAAACATGAACCTGGCTACAAAGTGAGAGAAAGTGAAGAAGAAAATTCAGCAGGAGCCTTAGTGGCTTTTGATTGCTGCCCCATGCCAATTAGATAGGCTAACAGGTGAACAAAAATGTGCTTCAACTGTGACTTCTGGGCATAAAAAGACTTTGACTGCTGCTTCACTTCTGCCTTCTAAGTCACATCAAACTGCCTCTTGTGCACTCACAGGAGAATAAAGGGAGAGGAATTTGGGAAAGTGTAGTTACCAGTTAGCTCAGTTCACACAATACATACCCACCACTGTCCAGCCCTTGTCCACTTGGGATCCTCTTTTAATCACACTGAGCTTCCAAATAATCAAGACCAAAACTAGCCATCCCTTATGTAATTTAAAAAACACAAATTCTCCTAAAAGATGATACAAAGTCTCTTTATCCATCTTTGAGTGAGGCTGATCCTATTGAGTTGCGTGGCATCCACTTGGTTTCATTGTAATAGCCCTTACTCCACAGGTCAGGAGACCACTGTGAGAGTTTTAACAGGCTGAGTTTGTCTATGCAAAATGTCATGGCTACCTGCTTTTGTAGATTCCTACTTTGACTGGCACACCACACAAATTCTATCCAAGTCAGACTCAGTGTCAATTCAGAATCAAAATTCAAAACTTCCCCATAAATTTGGCTATTTTCCCTTCCTTGGTGTGTAAGTACCCTGGTAGTTGGCTGCAGATCCCTTTAAAGGAAAAACAAAAAAGGATTTATTGCACATGTGTTCATGCAAATGTATGCATTATTATACGCAGAATACATATATGTATTTTGGGGATGGAGCCTATGTAACTGTGTCTTTCCTTTATGGGACCTGACCCCTTCCTCACTTAAGGTACCATGACTCTGTGAAATGATTCAAATCTAGGAAATGGTCCAGGGATCATAGGCCTCTGCTATGAGGATTCATTTGCTTTCTGCTTATATGCTACCCATTACTTTTAATGTTACAATCAATTAGCCAGTGCCAAAGATCTGTGTGAAGCAGGTATGGGGCACACACCTGTAATCCTGGCATTCTGGGAAGCTGAGGCAGAAAGATTTCAAGTTTGAGCCCAGCCTGGGCAACTTAGTGACTTAGGGAGACCCTGTCTCAAAATAGGAATGTATAAAAAGGGGTAGGATGGCCAATTGTGGCAGCTCACATCTGTAATCCCAGCACTCAAGAGGCTGAGGCAGGAAGATCTCTATGAATTAGAGGTCATCCTGGGCTAGCTAGTGAGTTCCCGGCCAGCCTGAACTACATAGCAAGACCCTGTCTCAAAACAAAAGGCAAGGGCTGTAGGACGTATCTCAGTGCAAAGTTCCTGGATTCAATCCTCAGTACCCACCCCCCTGCTAAATCTAGTGGCCTGAACTACTCAGAATACTGCTTATTCACTGTGTCCCATTACAATAATCAAAGCTTCCCTGCCTTTGAAAATTCAGTGCTGCCATTTCGCCCTATAATACCAGGATATCCTTAAACCTACTGAATTCAGGGATCTCAGCAGTTCACACTCATTTCTGAGGCAGAGAACAGTTACCATAGAACTCATGAAGGATGCCAGGACTACCTTCAAAAATGCATTTCTAACAACCTTGGTGAAGGGAGTTTCTACACCCAGGAAGTGAGTAAGCAGGACACATTCACTCCGACACTCCTTTGGCAGTTTCTCAGACTCGACACCAATGGCACTTGGGGCTAGATTATACTTTTTCTGAGACAGCTGTGCTCGCATTGCAGGGTATTTGGCAGCACCTCAGCTCTCTACATTCTAGACGCCAGAGAATTCTCTCCTACCTCCCACCCGCTGTGTGTCAAATGAAAACATCTCCAGACATTACCAGATTTCCCTCAAGAACAAACTACCCTGGATGGCCACTATAGGTCTACCGAGGAAATCTAGTATTTCATCTTCATTGAGTGAGGTTACTTTTTAGTTTCAGTTTCAGTTATTCTTGACAAGGAAAGAAGGGCTGCTTCTTCTGCAAAGGAGTCTTGGTAAGACACGTGGGTTCAAGGGCCCACTGCACTGATGTCTGTCCAGAAGTCCCCATCCCAATATTTAAGGTTCTGCTTCCTCCAGAGCTATGCTGTAATGTTAGCATAAGAGACTGTAAAATTGTAAATTGAACTTGTGCTGTGATTAGCTGCTTGCTAGCTGAGACGCTGTGTGTGGTTTTCAAAAATAGTGGCTTCATAGCTGTAGGAGCTCACAGTTTCTCTTTGGGAAGTCGTAAAGGCTTCAGTCACCTCATGGGATTTGGGCTAGGAATTAAATCCTGGGCCTTTTATTTTCTTTCCCCAAGTTCTGTGGCATAGTTAGCAGCATTAAACTCATTACATTCCTTATTTCCATCAGATGTTCTTTGGCAATAAATACCTGATTACCCCAAATCTGGCTTTCTATAGGCACTTGATTAAAATATCTACAGGTGTTAATGTTTTGCTACTGGGTGCTGTGGCTCTACTATCTCTTTATCACTGAAAAAGGGCCATTTATGCCTCTAAAGGTAATCCGATTAAAAAAAAAATTCCAGGTAGCCAAGAGCCAATACAGCAAACCAATCCTCATGGTTCTGTTCCTATCCAAATCACATTCTGGATCAGCCAAGTTTCAGTCAGGAGGAAAAGCTAATGGTGTGATATATAAAAGTGGATTTATTGTAGAGACATGACATTAAACAACGTTGGGCAATAGCTAAACAGTCCATGTGAAGCTGCTGCTCATATTTCTAATACTGAGTCCTCAAGTCAGCAGTGCAATACTTGGAAAAGAAAGACAAACTGGAATTTGCAAGGACAAGCTGAAACCCCAAAAGGCAGATGAAAACCTGGACCAGTCTCTCTTCCTCCCTTCATGGGAGATGTAAACCTGGAGCTACACCACAGCAGGTCAAGGACCCCTTGAAACTGTGGACCTGGCTGCTGCCAAGCAACAGTGAGCTAAGGCAGGAGATAACAATGTATAGAAGCTATGACTCTGCCTATCTGATTGGTGATTTAGAATGATATCTACTTTGCAGAAAGGTCAGAACAGGCACTATAAAGCTGTTGGATAAATTGATGGCTAAACTATTGAGACAAGGAAGAAAAAGATTGCTCTAAAGCCCAGAATAGTGGTTAAATGTGGAAAAGAGGGGGACTGTGGTCAACAAAGAAACTCAGAATGCTTCTCACATGTCTGCGACAGTCTATTGACCCTTAATAATTTCATGTGTCCACTCTACAACTATTTGTTAATCTTGTAATTCAAATTTTATGTACAATTCTCCATGTATTTCATCATGGAAAACAAAGTTAAAGAGGAAAAGGAAAACTGGGTGGGGTGGCACACAGCCTGTGATTCCAGCACTCAGAAAGCTGAGGCAGGAAAATTACCACTAGTTCAAGGCTGGCCTCACCTATATAGTGAATTCTAGGACAGCGACTAAGCAAGACTTGTCTTAAAAAAAAAAAAAAAAACCCAAAAACGACAAAGAAAATGCTTAAAGGTGACTTACAAAGGAGAAGAAAACATAGATAGTAAAAACCACTTAGACTATGAATTAGATCTGAATTAAGGCAGTGGCAGTAGAAGCAGAGAAGAGATGGATTCCAGAAATGCTGAGGACTTGGTCACTAAGTGACTGCGAAGAGGAAGGAAAGGAATCAAAGATGATCCCCAAGGGCTGGGGATTTAGCTCAGTGATTCCACCTCCTGCCTTACAAGCACAAGGTCCCAAGTTCGATCCGTCCTTGGTAACAAAAAAAAAAAACAAAAAAAAAAAGATGGTCCCCAAGTTTTTGGTTTGTACAGATGGAAGGTTTTGTGAGTTGGGGATTTAGCTCAGTGGTTCTGCTGCCTGCTTTGCAAGCACAAGGTCCTGAATTCTATGCCCAGTACCAAAAAACAACCAAACAAAAAAACAGATGGAAGGTTTTGCCTTTCACTAATATAGAGAATGAAGATCAAATAGCAGCTTTGGTGGTAGGATGAACATTTATAAAATAAAACAAGAATTACTAATATTTAATGAGTACTTATGATGTGTACTCACTCTAACTGCTTTATATATCATTATCTCATTTAATTTAAATAAATATCTATTTGATACCACCTGATATATTAAATAATAAATTATTTAATAATTTAACAGAATATATTTAAATACATTAAACAGTTCAATATCGACACTACCTGGAGCTGCCCACATCAGTCCCACAAGTTCAGGAACCCAGGCCCTGACAACACTGCTCACACTTCAGATGCCAGCTTCTTTTTCATCAGTCTGAGCTCTGGTACGATCCAAGGTGCTCATGAATACCAGAGACACTGGTAGCTCTGGAATCTCTATGCATTTTAAAAGAACCCAGGAGAAAGACCAGTAACATTTATTTATTTAATTACTACGCTGTGGATTGAACTCAGGTCCTTGTACGTGCTAGGCAAGTGCTCTACCACTGAGCTACACTCACAGTCCAGACAAACCCTTTACACATACAAATCCATCCTCTAAGGCAACTACAGTTATACCATTTTATAGATAAGGTAACTGAGGCTTAAGAGAAAAAGTCATTTATTCATGATCCCACAGGAATCTCCAGCTCTGAGCCCTTAATTTTATACTATATTGATTGAAATTCCCATGGGAGATATCTCCAAATTAGAATACTCACACCCCATGAATAAGGAGATCCATGGAGGTATGGAAAGAAAATGTCCTGCAATAAAACTAAAAAAGCTAGCCAAGCACAGTTGCCTAGGTCTGTAATCCAAGCCACTTTGGAGGCTGAGGCAGCAGGACTGCCTGAGTCCAGAAATACAAGGCCAGTGACACTAAGTCTAAACCAAATGAAAATAAATGTAATAAAAAGTATTATTAATACATGGACTGAAAATAGTATATTTTACTGTTTAAAATTTAATATGCAATTCAGAGTATGCTCAATATGTTTATTTATGTACATTTTAAACGATGAGTATTACCTGCATAAGGGATGTAAAAATGCTATAGATACAATAATAAATACATGGGCCTCACACTCAGAAGGAAATCTAACTTGCTTATCAGGGAAGCAACAAGTATGAATGAGATAGGAACAAAGTTGAAGTCATAACTTCAGGGAACAGAAACAGGAGGTAGATAAGAGGTAACAACTGTCTGTGTCTAATAAGCCAAATGATAGGGTAATGAGTCCTAGAATTCCCTCTGAATCTGAGAATACTATTTCTATAGATATAATAATTCAAAATTTTAAAATTTGAGACTTGGAATCTTAGATATAACTTTAGTTAAAATACTGGTTCATTAGGAAATTATTCAGACTTCTGCCTCAATTTGCTGTGACGTGGAGATATGAGAGCAACTTAATAACCTTCTATCATCTTCACTTTATGAAAATAGTAACAAGAAGTCACAGAAAGAACTCAGAAGAAAAGTGAAAGATCCGGTTTAGGCAATGACAAATAGCTGATGCCTTGATCACTGACAGAAGTGGGTATCAGTTACAGCTTAAATCTCTGGCTCCTCAACTTGCTTTTGGGAGTGAGCATTTGCTAACAGAATCATCTCCCCTTTTTTCAGCTTAGCTTCCCTGGCTGCTTTTCTCTTTAGCTTGCCCCTAAGACTTTGTGGGGCAATATCCACCTACACTCACAGCTAATTTACCCTCTAGCTTGTAAATCACTAGAAGGGGGATTAGATCCATTCACTTTCATTTTCCTGGTACTGAACACAAAGAGACATTGAATAAATGTTCGCCAAATTAATATGACTATTGTTTGTAATCTTAGTATCTGGTCAAATTTGTTCACTTTCCTAACATTTTACCAATATTGTAAAGTTCAAACTTCAGGGTGATAACAGCATAAACTCACAACGATAGTGACTAAACAGGACTACTGGGTTTTTTGTTGACTGATTTACTTCTGGGGCCATTTGTATGATCCAAGCCAAAACATATTAAGAGAATGCTTCTGTTGCTTTATTTTAAACTTGTGGGCTAAGTTCAGAAAAATACAAGTAGGAAAAAATTCACTGTCTGCATCCCATGAAAAGCCTATTGATGTGCATCTTTCTCTTTCTAGGTGTCCTCTATTCTATGTATAAGGATTACATTAGACCTCGATTCTTCGATGTGTCCAAAAAATGAAGCTATGTGCTAGAAACAGGAAAGACAAGAGGCTTCTGAAAACTATTTAGTTTGAAGAATGAATTTTCATTATGTAGCAACTTCACTGCAGAAGTATCAGAATTATTTGTATATTAAGTCATAATGTTTTAAGAAGTTGATTTCCAAATCAACAGTCATGATCAACTCAGAAATAAAATATCTCTGTTGATTTCTCCTTGTGACTTAAATAAATTTCTCTCTGTCTCTGCCTCTGTCTGCCCTCCATGTGGAGCTGGGGATGAACCCGGGGCCTCAAGAATGTTAGGCAAGTGTTCTATTATGCTAAGTCACATCCCCAGACCATGACTAAATTTTTACTTTCCAGTTGGCAGCAGAAACTAGTCCATACTGTGCTAAACAATCTGAAGATTAGTTGACAGTTGTATAGCAGTTACGTATTTACATCCATGTTAAATGTTACACTGTGTTCATCAGTTTTCTCCAAATATGGCAAGGCAATTAAGGTTTCTTAAACTTCCTTTTAGAATGGCTATCTACTACATCAGAGGAGTATGGCCATATTACATAAAGTTGGTTCACCATTTGGCACTTCATTCAGGTAGAGTCTCAATTACCATAAACATAAAAGTTTAAAACTCAAATACTGCCAGGCATGGTAGCGCACACCTGTAGTCCCAGCACTTCGGGGGCTGAGGCAGGAGGATAGCCACAAGTTCAAAACCAGCATGGGCTACATACTGAGTTCAGGGACAACCTGAACTACAAAGTAAGACCTTGTTTAAAAAAAAACCCAAACTTAAATATTTCTGAATTCATTTTTATACTTCTAGGAAGGATTCCTAAGAATACATATTGTGAATCTTTTCCCTGAGACAGCAAAAAGGTTTCAGTCCAGCTGTCCTATGCTAAGAAACCAAAGCACGTATTCAATAATGAGTATACGCGTGGCCTCAAATGACTGTGAAATTGTCCTTGGGCTCTAAAACATTAACTAGATTTTGTTAAAGCAAAAGCTGTCTTGATCTAGGTGTACCCTCAAAGACTCCAAGCCTAGGGGAAAAAAAACCAAAAAAGCCAAAGTTTTACTAAAAGCCAGGCATAATGGTGCAGGCCTGTAATCCTAACACTGTGAGAGGCTGAGGGAGGATTGTGAGCTAGCCCCTAGCCTGGTCAACTTTCTCACATAGCAAGACCCTGTCTCAAAATTTTACTTTATTTGGGGGGCAGGTACCAGGGATCAAACTTAGGACCTTGTGTTTACAAAGCAGGCGGCAGAACCATTGACCTACATCTCCAGTCCCCGTCTCAAAGTTTTAAAAGGTCAGAGTGCTGGGAATGTAGCTCAGCACAAAAGCGCTGGGTCCAATCCCCCGTACCACACACAAAAAGTTTTCACTGAAATAAAATTAACAATATGGTATCAAGGGGATTTAGCTCAGTGGTTTGGTTGCCTGCCTTGCAAGCACAAGGACCCAAGTTCAATCCCTGGTACCAAAAAAAAAAAAAGAATATGGTATCTGTACTGTAAGATGATTTATGATAGTTCTCTATAGCGGAGAGTGGCACTGATTGAAATAGCATTGTGGGGGTTGTGGGGGCTGGGGATTTAGCTCAGTGGTACCTGTGCATGTGCCTTGCAAGTGCAAAGTCCTTGGTACCCCACCCCAAATAGCATTTGGGGGAAAGGAAAGATGTAGGGATATCTATAAACATGTCTGCCTTCTAGAGCACAACCTACTGTGCTGTGTATGATACATATATTTCTCCGTAGGTACAGGGTAATTAAAAAATTTAAGTTGTCATCTGTACCTCTCATGAAGCTCAGCTAGTGCTTCCAATAAGTATACTTATTTTAGTCAAGGGTTCCACTTTGGAAACCAGGGAAGGAAAGACTCCAACTGCTTTATTCTACTATAGTAAATATTCAGGCAGTTGAATGTAATATGATCATGAAGACCAGGAAAATCAAAGACAACTGGCATAGAAGTAAGACATCCTTTCACACTGATTGTGAAGTGAAAAGATATTTCTCACCAGGTCACTGGAAAGAATCTACTCTCTATATATACATTTAGCATAAAAACAAATTAACAGTGCTTTATCAAAAACTGGCTTTTCTTGGGGCTGGTGATTTGGTTCAGTAGTACCACTGCCTGCCTTGCAAGGGCAAGGTCCTGAGTTCAATCCCTGAATGAATAAAACAAAACAAAATCCCAGTAGGTTCCTCAATTTTGTAATCATAGTGGGAGAATGAAAGTAGTATATTTGTTGCTTAAAAAAAGAGTGCCTTTGAATGTAAACCCATAAACTGCTTAAATCAGGTTGTAAAAATCACACTTGGAGAAAAGTTAGGAAGTAGCCAGGTAAAACGTGAGAATCGTTGCAGGAAGACACTATAAACAGATACCACAGAATGCCTCAACTTGTCAAATACCTTCTGGGCAAAGCTGTTAGGTCTAATGTAATACAGAGGGCTATTTTCATTGGCTAATGTGACTCCTGGTGCCTTATTTGCTAATTGAATTATTTTATAAAGCTGGATGCACTTTTTTTTTTGAGGTTTTAGAGGGCCTAACCTCTATGCCTTACATGTGTGAAGCAAGCACTTTATCACAAGCTCTGTTCCTAGCCTTTTTAAAAATTTTGAGACAGGATCTCACTAACTTGCCTAGACTAGCCTCAAACTTGCAATCTTCTGGCTTCAGCCATCTGAGTAGCTGGGATTATAGGTGTTCGCCACCATATCTAGCAAGTAGGTGTCACAGGACACTGTCCAAAGACGTCCCCTTGTCCCCTCTGCTCACAGGATATGTTGCAAGTTCACTGACTTCCATCATAGAAAAAGAATATTTAGGGTGCATCTCATCAGTGTGTTTTTTAGGCAGAATTTTAAAAGTACACACTCAAAGACATAGTGTGGAGTACCCTCAAGGAAGAGGTACATTATATTCTGGGGCTGGGTATATTTATGGGGACTTTGAGGGTGGAAACCTGTGGAACTTGTGAATCTATGAAAAAAAAGGATTCAATTTACAGATGAAAGGTGACAGCCCTTTCTGCAGGAGAAAGGTGATGGCCTATTCATACCGTTGGTGAAAGCCATCACAGGTGACAGAGATGGAGCCCATCATAGAGAAAGGCCCATTTTATAGGTGAAAAGGGATGTTCTATTCACAGGTGGAAAAGGTTTATTTACAGGCAAAAGGGAATGACCCAGGTATATTGTGTCTTTAAGGGTCTTAGGAATTTTTTACTGGCTCTGTGTCCTAAATTTGTAGTTTTGATTAAAAGTGCAATTTTAAAATTATAATTTTTCTCATCTCCTTTTCTACCTATCTTAGTTTTCCTATCCTGACTCAGGATAGGAAGGCACTTTTGACTGTTTACAAAACATTGGGATAATGCCCCTGGGACTCAGATGAAAAGAGCCTGTTCATGAACCAGGACTCCAGAAAGCAGCTCCAAAAATGCGAAGTCCTTCAGTGCCGTTCTCATCACTGTTCTCAGCAAGCCAATGGCTATACAAGACTTTTGCTTATTTATCTGCACCAGACAAACATGACTTGACTTGAAAACATCCCAATACCTCAGGCTCCATGCGCATGTAAGTGGCTGAAGAACAGCAGCTCCATGCCGAATACACCCATTTACTCCAGAGCGCTACCATCTGGTCTCAGAGTTTACCCTGTGAGGTGTAGCCCAGTGCTCTTGACCAGTCCCCGAGAGTTTCTAGGTCCCATGCCCTGCACTGGACAGAGAGAGAGGGACAGAGAGGGAGAGAAAGAGGAAAATCGTTCTTTCAGTGACAGGTGTCTTTTAGTAATAATTGCCACCTTTTTGGTCTTCTCTCTCACCCCTAAATAGTCTCGTAAGAACATCATTTCATAAGTGTTACCATCTCTTACTATCACCACCCTGTGGAGGTGGAAGGTGAGAATTTTATCACTATGTGTGCTCCACAGTCCTCATTATCAGAAAGCTCTGTGCTCACGTGAAGGACCCCCCCCAAGAAAACCCTGGCGGGCCCTCAATCTCTGAGGAAAACCTTCAGAAGGAGATTAGTAATAACCAGCCACAGGCAAGTTTTACTATTTTTCAAATTTTCACCTTGATTATAATGTTTTAACCCTCTTAACTTACACGGAGGTATTTTTTGTTTGTTTGTTTCTTCCTTATACTGTTAAGTCCAAGAACTACTTTCCTAGCCATTTTTATTTTTTTACTTATTTTTCTTTTTAGATTTTTTTTTTTGAGACAGGGTTTTGTTATGTAGTTCAGGCTGGCCTTGAACTCACTACGTAGCCCAAGTTGATCTCAAAGTCATAGTGATCCTCCTGCCTCGGCCTTCTGAATTCTGGGATTGCAGGCATGAATTACCATGCCTAACTCTTTTTTTTTAAATTTTGAGATAGAGTTTAATTAAGTTGCTTCAATTGGCTTTGAACTTATGATCCTGATGAATCAGCCTCCCTGGTAGGTAGGATTACAGTACAGGTATGTACTATACCACCATGCTGCCTTCCACTGAGAAATTTAAAGTGGAAATAAGTACAGTGGTGGCAAACCTATAACACATATGCCGCAGCTGGCTGTTTGTATCATTGAAAGCTCTAAGAGGTCTGCTATACCGAGAAAACTGAGCCTGACAGAGGTAGAAGCCTTTTAACTTTATGTTAACAGATGTTCTGTGGAGGAAACCACCCTGATTGAGACTTTTTATAATTAAAATAATGAATAGAGTGTGTTTAAAAGTATTTCTCAGCCTTTTAAAAATCTATTACCTTTTGATAAAACTTGCATACCTATAACTACCATGTCTATAGTTTTCATTATAAAAATAGATTGCATTTTTCAATTTTTAAAAATCATAACATGGTTAAGAATCATGCATATAATCCAGTTATGGTGATGCATGCTTAGAATCCCAGTATTTGAGAGTGAAACAAGAGGATCAAGAGTCTGAGGTTTGTGTTTAGGCTACACAGTGAGATTCCATATGCAAAAACAAAACAAACAAAACCATGCACAGTGATTTCTTTCTTGGGTGGCAGCAAACATTAGCTTTTCAGAGATCCTCCCTAAGCCAGTTCTTAGGTTAGGTGGTCAAGAAGAACAAGAGAAACCCTCTGTTATTCAGCTAGACATAAAATAACCAGCAGTTGAGTCCTACATGAATCCCAACCAGCAGTTGAATTCTGAATGCATTCTGTGCAATGGTACACACTTGTGGCTATGTTCACACTGGAAGCTACAGAAATACACTGGCTCTCTGTTAGCTACTTGTGGCTGATAGACTGATCAGTGTTTACTTACTGGTGGCTTCTTCCATCAACAGGACTTTAGAGATGCTTCTCATGTGGCCATAGTTCAGGCTTCTCAAAAATGTAGAAATTACAAAGTCCTGTGATAGTTCAGGCTAAAACCTAATGCTGTAGGGAAACTACCAACTAGGAGCACTTCGTGTTCTGACTAAGGCTGACAGTGAAGAGCAGCAGGTCACAGGGTGCCAGCACCCTCATAGCAGGATCCTATCAGCCTCACATCAGTGTTTCCCAATAGACCTGAACTTTACAGTTAATCTTAAATGCAGGGAGGGAAGCTCTGGGAGAAAAAGGTTAATGCCCACGGGATCTACCAAGTCCACTTTGCTGTGGCATCAAATGGCTATGTTGAACTACAAAGCTCTATTGCCTGTTTCCAATAAATCCTTACAACCTCCAATTAGAAAAACAGCTTTGTTTCTAGGGAAGCTGATCTACATCACCTGAAGCGGCTCTGAGTTGATGAGGAATTTTATATGTAAAAGTGCTAGTGGGAAACCAGGTCCTAACACCAAAAGGTCCCAATGCTGTGAGGAACCAGAGACACACTTCCATCCCTGTGTCTTTGAGAAAAGATTTCAGAAAAGATACATAAGCTGTTATATAGAGTATAGGTAGAGTTTATGCAAAATGATAGATTTTCAGAGAGAGACAGAGATACACGTGATGACGAAAGTGGTAAGTACCAACATGGCAGCTGTACTGAATGAGGCGTCAGGTTCCATTTATATGATTGACCAGGTCTTTCAAGGAATGTCTTTTCTTTCCTCCAAGGTCATTGTTCTTTGACAATGAAAATGGGCTGTTGATCTAATAGGTCACTGTTTGCTCCCTAGGTGAATGTTTTCCATTTAGTTTGTTAGGAGCCCTTGAGATTTTTCCAACCCCTTATCCATGGTCTAGACTTTGTCCAGGCCCTGGATCTTATCAGCATACTCAGAGTATGCTACATTCTCTTGAGCTAAAGTTCGGAACCACAAATGCAGGTGGATTTTGTCTGTAGCTAATGATTAAAAAAGAAAAAGGAAAAATAATATTCCATCTTTTTCAAGTAGCCTCCCAGACACCTGCTCCAGCCGGCTAATGTCTAACTTGGTGCCTAACAAAAAGAATGGGGATTCTGAAGGGGAAGCTCAGATTTAGGATTAGTCAAAGCACTCTGGCAGCTCCAATAACATGCAGAGTGTCTTCTGTATTTTACTGCTCCAAACACATCTGAAACATCAAAAAGTATCAAGCAGCCAATTGTGAAGCTAATTGTGACAATCAAGCCCCTCTCCAGAAACATGATTCTAGAGTGCCCAAGGCCACCCTATAATAAAGTATTGCCACCTGGCAGTGTACCATGGCGGATGGGGTCCTGGAAGGGTTTCTAGGTTCTAGGCACAATGAACAAAGAATTGGACATGGCATGTGATGGCAAGGAAAAAGTGACCAAGTTGAATTTAGGCAGCAGTATGATCAGAGTGATCATACTCAAGTTGGTGAAAAAGAAAATGGCAGGAGCACCAAAGGTGGTTGGGTTTAAGAATGTAAAATTTTGCAATGAGTTGAGAAATCCTTTCATTGGGTCTTCCGGAGCATAACAAGGTGCTGAGTCCTGTCTGCTGAATCTATCACACCTGTCCTTTCCCATAATTCACTTATAACGGGGTGTTTGAGATGCTGCTCAAGGGCCTGAACCTTCAATGAGCTCCAAATGAAGAAAGGTTAGTGCAGGTCATACGAGCAGGCTTGTATACATTTGTACTGGTTTGAGATTTTGGAATTTTCCAGGGTGGGCTCAGGGTTTTTGTTTTGTTTTGGAGACAGGTTTCACTATATAGTTCATCTGGCCTTGAACTCATTATGTAGCCCAGGCAGGCTTCAAACTCATGGTGATCCTCTTGTCTGAGCCTCCCAAAGCTAATTCTTCATGGTCTGCAGTAGTTCTAGATTGGTCTCCTTTTTTATTGTTACACAACATATCTTTCCTTTATCTAATTTTCATAAATTCTGAGGCTGTGTTCAGTATTGATTTAGCTCCATGTCTGCCTTAATTGTGCACTGTGCATTAACAATGCCTTTCTAATGAAGATTATGAGTGCAATTATTGAAATCTAGGCTACTTCTTGAACTTTTGGAATACAGTCCTCTGGAGGTACTTAACTCCTCTCCTATAAGCTTCTCTAATAAACTTCAGGTGCACTTTTGGTTCACTCTTTTTTTTTTCCTCCCTAAAGCATGATTCTTCTAGTATCCTCTTGATACAGGATATGATACAGAAGATAAAATATGAAATTATATCTATCTCCCAACCTGTTAGATGTCTGATATGCTGCACTCGTGTTCTCTAAAAACAGAAGAACGAATTCTAGGAACAACAATCTTCTAAGAGTAGGAAGATACTTATTGATAGGATAGCTCCTGAGAGGCTGGAGGGGACCTGAATAGGTAGCCAGGGGCTCCACTTTACAGGGGAGTTTTATAGAGCAAAACCCACATAGAGACAATGTGGGTTATAGCTATGATCAACCAATAAGGCTACAAATATAGTCACTTAGGTAATAGTGGTCCAATTGGGAAACAAGTCACAATAAAAAGTGTGGCTGGAAAGAACAAAGACTTCTTCTAGGAAATGGTGGGTCCAGAGGTCTCTGGTCACTCACCCAGGTGACTGATGTCTATCTGGACTTCATTAGGCCCAGTGTTAGCCCTTCAAGGAAATATACAGTTCTGGTCATCTTGTCTTTATCTTGAGGCCTGGTCTCCAACAGATGTATCTTCGGCCACAGTTGTGATGCGTTTCACCTTTGTCCTGGTTCTCTCGAGGGCCTAGCACTGCCTGGCTGCCTGTAATATTTCTGCCTAACTCAGCTGTCTATAATACTCTGGTCTTGGGATAAAATTTGAGGAACCAGCACTGGGTATCATGTTTTACAGAGATTCCGCCTGGTAATTCCCTTTACCTCATCTTTCCCATGAGTTCTGGTGGGGAAACTGGAGCCCACAGAGAAACTGAAGAGGTATACAATGCAGAAAAATGAGGAGCATCCTGTACTTTCTCTCTGGCTCCTGGCTCACAAGTATGGAAGAATAAATGTGCGGAGATAAGGTGAAAGTGGGGGACTCCAGAGGCCTTCAGGGAGAAATTCAGCAGTGGAACAGACTGGCAGATCCTGTCTGCTACAACAGCCAAGCCCCTGCCACATCCCCTGGAGAGTGGACAGAAGCCATTCCAGGGAAAGGTTGAAGGAACCCAGGACTCAGAACAGCCATTGTTGGCTTCTTTTCAGGGCTCTGTGTTATACTCTCTCAGTGCCTGGGAGAGGGACAGCCATGGGAGATAACCATGGCCAGGAGCCACAGTCAGGCCAGTAAGAAACCTCCATAGGTTGGTTAAATTAAAGGACTCAGGAACCAGACCCATGGGCCAGAGGCCAGGCTCAGCTTGAATCACTCTGGATTTGCCTGAATCCTATTGCCTGCTAATAACTGTACCCAGTGTAGATCTTGGATCTGACTGCTGCCTTTAATGTCTTGAATTGGACACTGCCCCAAAACTGTAAATCCTGGAATAAAACCATGCTTTCAAAATCACGAAGAAATGTCTTTGTTTTTATTTCTTTGTGTGTGTGTGTGTATTTTTTCATTTTTTTGTTTTCTCTTTTTTTTCTGGTATCAGGACTCAAACTCAGAACCTTGCCCTTGCCAGTAAGGCATGGTGCCACTGAGCTACATCCCCAGCCCTGTTTTTATTTTCTTTCCTTCCTTCTTTTCTTCTTCACCAGTTTCCTGGGGTTTGGGACATCTTTCTCCTTCTGTCTTTCTTCTTATGACTTTTTCTTACTTCTGTTTTCTTTATTTTTTCCTCTCACACCCACAAATTAGTGGAAAGATTAACAGAGAAGACTAGAAAACAGCTCAAGGAGGCACTTAGGAGGGTTAGAGAAGCTATAACTAAGCAGATAAAGGAAATAATGACCAAAAAGATGCAGGTGATTTCAGAAGACACTAATAAAAACAGATGAGCTAAACAAAATGATATAAAATATGAATTACCAGTTTACTGGAATTAGAGTCCGTGAAAAGTTGTTTGTTGTTGTTGTTGTTTTGTTTTGGTCCTGGGGATTGAATTCAGGGCCTTGTGCTTTCGAGGAAGGCAGGTAACCACTGAGGTAAATCCCTGGCCCAATGAAAGGTTTTAATAAGCAATTCAAGGGCTGGGGATTTAGCTCTGTGGGACTGCACCTTCTTTGCAAGCACAAGGTCCTGAGTTTGATCCTCAGTACCAAAAAAAAAAAAAAAAAAAAAAAAAAAAAAAATCACATTGAAAGTATGGGCAACAGAATCAACCACCTTGGAAACAGAATTTCAGAACTAGAAGATAATTATGCCTTCAAAGACCAATGACTCAAAGATACCTTAAAAACAAGGGAACATGAAAAAAGGACGCAACAACTGCTAGGTGATGCAAAGAAGACTAGTCTAAAAGAAAGTGAATAAGTGAAAAATCAGAAGACAACACAAATGGCATAAAAAACAGTGCACAGAAAGTGGAGAAAACTTTCCAAATACAGGGACAGAAATAAACACACAGATGAGTGAGGCATAGAATCCCAAGTAGTCATGAACAAAAGAGAACCTCTCCCTGCCAAATTATACTCAAAATACTAGAAGTTTGTCACAGGGACAAAATCTTATAAGTTTTAGTTTAGTTTAGTTTTGGGGAGTGTTGTTATTATTGTTTTGGGGGCTTTTGTTTTTTCTGGGGGTGTTGTTGTTTGTTTTTGTTTTGTTTTGTTTTGTTTTGTTTTTTTGGAGACAGAGTCTCACTATGTAGTTCAGACTGGCCTTGATGTCATTTTGGAGTCCAGGCTGGCATTTAACTCACTGCAATCCTTCTGCCTCAGCCTCCCAATTAAAAGTATTTAGAACAAAGGTAAATCCAATAGAATTATAGCAGACTTCTCTACATAAACCTCAAAGGCTAGGAGGGGCTGGAGTGAAGTGTT
This sequence comes from Fukomys damarensis, assembly GCF_012274545.1. Classification (NCBI taxonomy): domain Eukaryota; kingdom Metazoa; phylum Chordata; class Mammalia; order Rodentia; family Bathyergidae; genus Fukomys; species Fukomys damarensis. Next base: position 17,623,765 of record NW_022900927.1, read on the forward strand.
TAATAGCTAAAACATAACTTCCAACCCCGATTTATGTATCCTGTAAAACTTTCCTTTAAAATTGATGGATAAATAGGTATTTTCATGACAAGATAACCTCAAGAAAGTCATGACCACCAAATTAGTACAGTTAAAAACAAAAGAGCACTGGGGATTTAGCTCAGTGGTTCTGCTGTGTGCCTCGCAAGCACAAGGTCCCGAGTTCAATCCCCCATACCCCCCAAAAAAAACAAAAACAAAGGAGCCATGGAGCCAGGATTTAGCTCAGTGGCTCTGCCACCTGCCTCATAAGCACAAGGACCCAAGTTCGATCCCTGGTACCCCCCCAAAACAACAAAGTCGAGTGAGTCACTCCCCCTTTCCATTTAACCATACACACAGTACCACCCTAAAGATTATTGGGCTTTAAGCTTAGGAGGTCAAGATGCCCAAGGTGGCACATAACTGGCACCAGTGAGAGAAACAGTGGGAGGCACCTCCAATCTGACCCTATAAATACTGGAAGCCTGAGTTATTGACTCCCTTTTTTCCCCTTAGCCCTTCTGCTTGTTCATGCTGCTACCATCTCACAATCTTCAATAAACGTGGCTATGTATACTACACACTACAAGATGGACATTTGGTGATTCTTTCCTTGTCATACACAAGAACCTGGACTATTTTCAGCCCACTCAGCTGTAACAAAACCAGTGTTAGAAAAGTTCTCACAGATATCCTGGAAGAGACAATGAAGCCAAAAATGCCAATACGTCAAAAGAAATGAATACACCTGGTAGAATGAGCTGCTAAGCAAAAAGGGAAAAAATAAGGAAATCAGAAGGAGGAAAATGTCAGTAAGTCAATGCCTCCCAGTAATAACTCTCAATGTTAATGTTATCAATTCCCCAGTCAAAAGACACAGACTGGCAGAATGGATAAAGAAACAAAACCCAACAGTATGCGGTATACAAGAAACACACTTAAAAAAGAAACTCACAAATTAAAAATCAAACAATGGACAACAATATTCCATGCAACAGGATCTCTGAAAAAAGGAGGAGGTGGTATCCTAATTTCAGATAAAGTGAATTTCAAGTCAATACTGATCAGTAGAGACAAAGATTACTATTGTTTAAGGAAACAATTCAGCAGGAAGAGTTAACAATTATAAAAATATATGCACCAAATACCGGTGCACCCAACTTCATGAAACAAATACTAATGGACACGAGAAACAAGATGAACACCAATACAATAGTAACGAGAGACCTCAATATCCCATTGTCACAAATGGACAGATCAACTAGACAAAAAAAACCAACAAACAGCCAGGCATGGTGGCACACTCCTGTAATCCCAGCACTCAGGAGGCTGGAGGATTGCTGTGAGTTTGAGACCATCCTGGGCTACATAGTGAGTTCCAGGGCAGTCTCAACTACATAGTGAGACTCTGTCTCAAACCCCCCACAAAAAAAGAAAAAAGAAAAAAAATCAACAAACAAATATCAGAGTTTAGCCAAACCTTCAAACAAATATACTACAGGGTGTTCCATCTAGCAACATATACACATTCTTCTCAGTAGCACATGGGACTCTCTAAAATAGACCATATACTGGCTAGTATAAAAGCACACTTAAGTAAATACAAAATAATCAAAATTACCCTATGCACATTATCTGATCACAGTGCAATAAAACTAGAAATCAATGGCAAAAGAAACCACCAAAACTATGCAAACACATGGAAGTTAAATAATACCCTCTTGAAAAATCAATGGGTCATTGTCATGTAAAGGTACAAGATCCCAATGATGAATGTAACTGTACTGTATACCTAAAATGTACCAATAAACTCAAAGAAAGAAAAAAAATGGGTCATAGATGAAACTTAAGCAGTTAGAAAAAAAAGAAGACATTAGACAGTTTCTACAATCAAACGCTCATGCATGTTGGAAGCTTTGGGACATAACGAAAGCAGTCCCAAGAGAGAAGTTTAGAGCTGCAAGTTCCCTCCTCAGAAAAACAGAGCAAGCTCAAATAAATAACCTAATGATATGCTTCATAGGTCTTGAAAAACAAGAACAATCCAAACCCAAAACTAATATAAGGAGGGAAATCATAAAGATCAGAGCAGAAGTTAATGAAATCGAGAATAAAAAAATACAAAGAATCAATTAATTGAAGAGTTAGTTCTTTGAAAAATTAAACGAATTAGACAAACCCTTAGCTAACTTTACCAAAATAAGAAAAGAGAAGACCCAAATTCATGCAATTAGAAACAAAAAAGGTGAAGCCGGGCATGGTGGCACATGCCTGTAATCCCAGCACTTGGGAGGCTGAGGCAGGAGGATTGCTGTGAGTTCAGAGACCAGCCTGGGCTACATAGTGAGTTCCAGTCTCAACAACATAGTGAGACCCTGTCTCAAAAAAAAAAAAAAAAAAAAAAAAAAAAAAAAGAAAGAAAGAAAAAGAAAAGAAAAGAAAAAGAAAAAGGTGAAATTGGAACAGATTCTTCTGAAATCGAGAAAATTATCGGTAGCTGCTTTCAGGACCTACACTCTAATAAAATGGAAAATTCAGCAGAAATGTACAAATTCCTAGATACAGTATGAACTAGTAAAGCTGAACCAAGAAGAAATAAAAGTCCCGAACAATACAATATCTGTCGGTTAAATTGAAGAAGTAATAATAATAAAAATACCAACCAAGAAAAGCCCAGATCCCAACAGATTCACTGTCAAATTCTACAAGAACTTTAGAGAAGAGCTAATGCTAATATTTCTAACTCTTAATAAAATCAAAAGGGAAGCAGTACTACCAAAGTCATTCTTGGAAGCAACTATTATTCTGATTCCAAAACCAGAAAAGGACCTAACCAAAAAAAGAAAACTACAGGCCAATATCCTTAATGAATATAGATGCAAAAATCCTCAGTAAGATACTGGCAAACAGAATGTAGCAAATCACCAAAAAGATCATATGTCATGACAAGGTAGAATTCATTCCAGGGATCCAGGGATGATTCAACATATGCAAATCAATAAATGTAATACATCACATAAACAGAAGGAAGGACAAAAATCACATGATCATCTCAATAGACAAAGAAAAAGCATTTGATAAAATCCAATACCCATTCATGATAAAAAACAAAAACAAATTAAAAAAACCCTACCGAAAATTGGAATAGATGGTCATTATCTCAATCTGATAAAAGCCATCTATGGCAAACTAACAACTGACATCATACTAAATGGAGAGAAGCTAAAAGCTTTCCCTCTAAGATCAGGAAAAAGATAAGGATGTCTGCTATCATCACTCCTGTTCATTATAGTCCTCAAAACATTAGCTAGAGCAGTTAGACTAGAGAAAGAAATAAAAAGGATATGGATAGGAAAGAAAGAAAGAAGTTAATTTATCTTTATTTGCAATTGACATGTTTCTCTGCATAGAAGACTCCCAAAACCTCCACCAAAATGCCCTTTGAATTAATAGCCAAGTTAAGTAGTGTAACAGAATATAAAGTCAACACTCAAAAATCAATAATGTTCCCATACACCAATAACAAACTCAGAGAGAGGTCAGGGAAACAATACCTTTCACAATAGCATCAAGAAAAATGAAATATGTAGGAATTAACCCAACGAAGGAAGTGAAAGACATCTACAATGAAAACTGTATCATGAAAAAAGATATTGAAGAGGATGTTAGAAAATGGAAAAATATCCTGTTCCTAGATAGGCAGAATCAATATAGTCAAAATGGCCTTATTTCCACCATTATACAAAGTTAACACACTCCCAATCAAAATACCAATAATATTCCTCGAGAAAGCAATTCTAAACTTCATATGGAACTAGAAGAGATTTGGAATTGTGAAAGCAATCCTGAGCAATAAGGGCAAGGCAGGGGCATCAGAATTCTAGGCTTCATGTTATTCTACAAGGCTACAGTGATTAAAAAAAAAAGCATGGTATTGGCAAAAACAAACAAATGGAAAAGAAAAGAGGATGCAAAAGGAACTCTAGGTGTACTCAGCTACATTATCTTTGACAAAGGAGCCAAGTCTTTTCACTGGAGGAAAGATAACCAATAAATGAAGCTGGGAAAGCTGGCTATACACATGCCCAAATTGAACCTAGACCCATATCTCTTACCATGAACTAAAGTAAAAATGGACTGAAGGTCTAAACATCAGAATGGAAACAATCTGCTGAAAGATAAAATAGGTAAAACACTTGAAGGCATAGGTTTAGCCGAAGGCTTTCTGAACAGAACCCCAGTCCCACAAGAAATAATACCAAGAATCAACAGCTGGGATCATATAAAATTGAAGAGCTTCTGCACAGCAAAAGAAATCACCAACAGGGTGAAGAGACAACCTATAGAATGGGAAAAAAAGTTTTGCCAGCTATTTCTCAAAGGACTAATATCTAGACTATATAAAGAACTAAAACAATTAGACTCTGCAAATTTAATGACCCAATTAAAATATGGGCACCTGAAAAAAACAGGCATCTGAAACCAATAGACATTGCTTCTTGGCCTTTTGGCTAAGATGAAGTGAAATGAATAGACACTTGCTCAGATGAAGTATATATAAACAGCCAACAAATATAAATACATCACTAGCTATTTGAGAAATGCATATTAAAACAACACTGGGGTTCCATCTTACTCCAAAAAGAATGGCTTATTAATAAATCAACCATTAGCAAATGCTGGTGAAAAACTGCTATACTTCAATGCAATTCCGATGGAAATTCCAACAGTGTATCCCACAGAACTAGAGAAAAAAATCCCAAAATTCATTTGGAACCAGAAGAGACCTAGAATAGCAAAAGCCATTCTAGGCAACAGAGACATGACAGAGGGTATCACATTCCCCAACTTGATACTGTACTACAAAGCCACTGTGATAAAAACAGCATGGTACTGGCAAAGAAAAAGACCTGAGGATCAGTGGAACAGATTGGAAGATACGGACACAACTCCAGATTACTCAGCTACCTCATTTTTGACAAAGGAGCCAACCATCCTCAATGGAGGAAAGACAGTCTCTAATAAATTGTGTTGGAAAAACTGGATTTCAACCTGCCAAAGATTAAAACTAGACCCTTATCTTTCACCATGCACTAAACTAAAATTCAAGTAGATTATAGATCTAAATACTAAAACAGAAACACTAAACTTGCAGGAAGATAAGTAAGGCAGAACTCTCAAAGACATTGACATAGGAAAAGACTTTATGAACAAATCCTCAGTAGCACAGGAACAAGTAGAAAGAATCAACAACTGGAACCTCATCTTATTAAAAATCTTCTGCACTGCAAAAGAAACCACCAACAGAGCTAAGAGACAACCTACAATGTGGGGAAAATTTTTTACCAGATGCTCCTCAGATAAAGGACTATTATCTAGAATATATAAAGATCTCAAAAAATCAGGCCCCCCCAAATATAAACACCTGATTCAAAAATGGGCATCTGAAATGAACAGACGTTTCTCAAAGAAGTAAAAGCAACAAATAAATATATGAAAAAATGTTCCACATCACTGGTCATTCAAGGGGTGCAGATGAAAACAACACTGAGATTCCACCTCACCCCAGAAAGAATGGCTTCTATCATGAAATCAACCAATAACAAATACTGGTGGGGCTGTGGGGAGAAAGGAATCCTTCTCCATTGTTGGTGGGAGTGCAGACTGGTGCAACCACTATGGAAGTCAATATGGAGATACCTCAAAGAGCTGGGATTAGAGGTTCCATTTGACCCAGCCATCCCTCTGCTGGGTATCTTTCCAAAAGAATTAAAAGAATCATACCATAGTGATATATGCTCACCCATGTTTATAGAGGCACATTTTGTTATAGCTAAAACTTGGAAACAGCCCAATTGCCCATCAGACTGGATAAAGAAGATGTGGTTTTTCTATAAAATGGAGTACTTACTCAGCCATACAGAATGAGAAACTAGAGTCATTCATAGGAAAATAGATGCTTATTGAGCCATACTCTTAAGTGAAATAATTAAGACACACCTATGCAAATACCAAATAGTTTCTCTGGTGTGAAAAACTGAAAGTGTAAATAAGATCCAAATTGTATAACTGATAATGTGAAATAGGAAGGCATAGCGGAAGTGGGAAGGGTAGGGGAAAGGAAATAAAGGACAAGAAAAAATATGAGAAAAGGAAAAAAAATGGAAGCAAAGTCTTTGTAAATTGGGGAGGCTGGAGTGGGGGAAAAATGAGAACCAAGACCTGTCATGTAAGGATACAAGATCCCAAGGATGAATGTAACTATACCGTATACTTAAAAAGTACCAATAAACTGAATAAGATTTTAAAAAATGCTGGTGAGGCTGAGGGGAAAAAGGAACCATTCCTCATTGTTGGTAGAAGTGCAAACTCATACAACCATTATGGAACCATTATGGAGATTCCTCAAAAAACTAAAAATAGAAATTCTGTTTGACCCAGCTATTCCTTTTCTAGGTATCTTCCCAAGAGTTAAGGACATTATGCCACAGTGATATATGCATATCCATATTTCTAACAGCACAATTCATAATAGCTAAATTTTGGAAACAGCCTAAATGTTCATCAATAGATGAATAGACATAGAAAATGTGGTATTTTTATGTAATGGAATACTACTCTGCCATAAAGGATAAGCTTGAGTCACCTGTAGGAAAATGGATGCACTTTGAGACTATAAATGTTAAGTGAAATAAATCAGATACACAAGTTTAAATATTGCATGGTTTCTCTTATATGAGAAATGTAATATATAAATAAAGTACAAGATAAAAGATAATAAGAAAGAGAAAGAATAAAAAGTTATTGCAATCCAGAATGGACAATATATCTAAAAGCATACTCTGATTTAGTATAATTGTCTTATATATTTTATATTATTTTTGGCCTATTCACCAGGTTGTTAATTTATGTGTATGATAATTAACCTTATAAGGACTTATAAATGAATCTTATGCTCGTCAAAAAAAGGGAGGAGAAAAAACAAGTGAGGTGTGTTATGTACACGTACCAATCCCCGATCAATGAATGTAGTCATTATGTACTGTGAGCATGTACTGATAAAACATTTTTAAATGGGAAAAAAATTAAAACTTAAGGGAGTTAAAGAAGACAAGTTGTAAAAACAGAACAAAACAAAATCAACCAATTTCAAAAGTATATAGTATCTCTTTTTCTTTCTATTGGTTTTTTGGTTTGATTTGGTTTGGTTCTAGCAGGGGGATCCTGGGGATTGAATCCAGAGCCTAGCACATCCTAGGCAAGCTCTCCACTGCTGAGCTACATCCCCTATACTCAACATACAATCTCTTTATGATTTTTTTTTTGGCAGCAATGGGTTTTGAACCCAGGGCCTTGTGTATTTTAGGAATATCTTACTGATTTTAAGGCAAAATCTGTTAAACCAAATTATGCAAAAAAAGTCATAATGAACAATTTTGATAAAATCAAGTGACAAAAAGAATTAAGATGTGCTATAGACCAAGTCCCCATGATAACTATAATCATTATATACTGTAGAAATGTATTAATAAATATTAAAAGCAACAAAAATTGACTATGAGAAATACTAAAAATTTTTATCTAGCCAGATGTGGTGGTGCATGACTGTAATCCCAGCACTTGGGAGGCTAAGGCAGGAAGATCACTGTGAGTTCAAGGCCAGCCTAGGCTACAAAGCAAGACCCTGTTTCAAAAAAAATTTTTTTTCTATCTAAAAGACTCCTTAAATCAGGGCATGGTGGTGAATATTGGTAGTCCCAGCACTCAATATTGGTAAGCCAGAAGGATCACAAATTTGAGGCAAGCCTGTGTTGCATAGGGAGTTCAAAGCCAGTCTGGACAACATAAGTGAAACCCTGCCTCAAAAAAAAAAAGCAGTATGGAGATACCTCAAAGAACTAGGATTGGAAGTCCCACTTGATCCAGCTATTCGCCTGCTGGGTATCTTCCTTAAATAATTAAAAGAACCATACACAGTGGTACATGTGCACCCATGTTCATAGCAGCACAATTTGTAATACCTAAAACTTGGAAGCAGCCCAATTGTCCATCATCTGGAGACTGGGTAAAGAAAATGTGTTTGTTTGGTTTTTATAAAATAGAATACTATCCAGACATTTATAGCTAAGTGGATGCACATTGAGGCAATACTCTTAACTGATAAATAGGACACATGTGTAAATACCAGAAAGTTTCTCTAGTGTGAGAAGCTGAAAGTGTAAATAAGGACTAAAAGGTATTAACAGATAATGTGAAACAGGAAGAAAAGGGACAAAGAGGAAAGGGAAATGGGAAGGGTAGGGAAAGGAAAGAAGGGAATGGAATCAATATGATAAAATGAAAAATAATGGAAACAAAGTCTTTGTAAACTGGGAGGGAGGGAGGGGTTGGAGGGCAGGGGAATGGGGAAAAAATAAGAACCAAGATTGATTACAATGAATGTCTTATATTGCATACATTAAATGTACCAATAAAAGTGTATATATATATGTGTGTGTGTATATATATATATACACACACACACTATACACACACACACACACACACACATATATATATATATATATATGTGTGTGTGTGTATGTATATATAAACTGGAATCAGGTGTAATGGCACACACCTCTAATCCCAGCACTCAGAAGGCTGAGGCACAAGGATCACATGAGTTCAAGGCCAGCCTGAGCTGTACAGCAAGACCCTGTCTCAATGAATAAATTATATATATTTAACAAGATTAAAATACAAGTAATAGGGAGATGGGTAGAAGACATCTGCAACATGTACAAATGAAATCTACTGGTGTACAGTATCTGTCAAGGACTCCAAGCAATAACAATGATGATGGAGATTAACAACACAACAGAAAAATGTGCACAATTCTCAGAAGAAATCCAAATGATCAATAATGTCTCCAAAATTCTCTCTCTGGTAACTAGGAAAATGCAAATTAAGCTCACAAGGAGATTGATTTCACATATGTAACCTAATAATAACCTAACAGTGTGACCATTTTCAGGGTTGGTGAGAATGCTGAGAAAATAGTTCTGTCATACAGTATAAAATTGACGTGCGCACTTTGGAGAACAACTTGACTGCATCTATTCAAGGTGAAAGTGCATCTCTCGGGCTGGAATATAGTTTCGTGGTAGTGCTTTCTAGCATGATTCATTCCCAGCACCAAAAATGAAAAAACAACCCTAAACAAAAGCACCTATACTCATTGGGAGTAGCTCATTTGTAGAGAGCACTTCCCTGAGATTACAGGGGAAAAGTATCTATACTTTTATTCAGGAAATCTACTTCCAGATATAAGTTAGGCCATAATTTTTTAATCTGTTAGTAAACCATGATGTGTTTTGTCAATCTAGTGATACAGGGGAAATCCACACGCTTTTTGTGAGTAGTACTTCAGAAAGGGTGGCCAGAGAAACTCTTAGAAAAGTAACATTTACGTTGAGATCAAGCTTGGACTTCAATACTTAGCGACAGACACTTTCCCACAAACCTAGTTCGGAGAAATGCCAAAGGAGAAAAGATAAAAGCGTTCAGCAGTTAGTGCGTGCACTGGCCGCCTCCAGGCTGACTGGAAAGTGGATGGCTCGCAGCCTATCCAGCCGCCGCCACTAGGGGGCACAGCCGGCCCTCCCATCACTTAGAGGCACTGGAGACCCAAACTGTCAAAATGACACCCGATACCTAACGGTCCAGGCCTCGATGACCTGGCTACAGGCAGAGGTCAAGGGCAGCGCCGAGAGGTCCTGAGGCCTTAGGGAATCGCGGAGGGCACTAGGCTCCTCAAGGATACTGCGTCCTTAGGATTACAAACCCACACCGGCTGAAGCCCGCACTCCCTCCCGCAGAGCCCATTTCCGGCGTCCGCAAACCGGAAGTATTACCTCGTCCAATCCGGATCCTTCCTCCCTGCTCAGTCTTCGAAACCTTTCCTACAGTATCAATCAGCACTCAGGAAATGCGCATGCGTCGTGGAACATTAAACTTTGACCTGAAGACGACCTATTCCCTTTCCCCACCTCCCTTGTTGGGAAGATGGCGCTGTCCAGGGTGTGCTGGGCTCGGGCTGCTCTGCGGGGTTCGGCTATCACTCTTGCACCTGTTGTCACCCGGAGGCTACAATTTGGTCGCTCTGGCCTTGCTTGGGGAGCCCTTCGGTGAGGGACCTGGAGAGATAAAAGCATTTTGACGTCCAGACCCTCCAGTGGCTCAACCTTGCTTGCTTAATTCTTGGGGTTGCACGCCTTTGCTCGAATTGTTTTCATACTACAGGATTGCGCTCTGATCTCCGCTAAGGAACTGGTTCCTGATCTGTGGACTCTAAGTGCCCCGTGTTGTCTGTTCTCTCCCGCGTGTCCTAAGCTTATTTTTCAGCCTCCTCTTTTCAGTTTAGGTTTTACCGCTATTATCCAGATCCTGCCTCTCCCTCTGGCCTTAGCTTGCAGTGCAGATTCCCCAGGACTTGCACGCTTTTCAGGCTTACACCACTTCCTGACTTCTCTTATTGGTTGTCTTCTGCCAAATCTGTCCCTCTCAATCTGATTGTGTATATCTCCTTGAACCCAGGATCTTCTTGGGATTTCAAGTTTCAAGTCCTATATTCTCTGAGATTTGTATTTTACACTAGAGACCCCAGGTGTGATGGGCCTTCTAGGATTGGTTCCCAGAGAGTCTCTTTGATCTTCCTTGTAGGTCTTCAAAGCTTCACCTTTCTCCAAAGACAGATATGAAGAGCTTGATCTCTTATGTGGTGACCAAGACAAAAGTGCTTAATGGGAAATACCATCGTTTCTTGGGTCGTCATTTCCCCCGCTTCTATGTCCTGTACACAATCTTCATGAAAGGTAAAAAAACAGTTACAATAGAAATCCCTGAATAATTCTGAGCAATGTCAGAGAGTTAGAATAAGTAAGATCTTTTACAGGTTCTGCTGTGGGGGTGTGAGCTGGGATGTCTTCTGTTTCACAAATGTTTATGCATTCAGCTATTTTTTAAAAAATTAGCCATTCTCGAAAATGTTTCTAGAAAAAATGTTGTGAGGGACAACTTTTGACAACACGGGAAGGAGGAGGTTATAGGTTTATCCTTGTACTTTTCTTAATCACACTCCTGGCTGTAGAAGTTCTTGTCCTTACAGCTGCATAGACCTACCCTGTGACTTATGGCCCATAAAAAAATGTGGCCTGATGCTTTTTACAAACCTATCTTAGATATTATGTTGTAGTGGAAATAGCACTACATATATTTGGCTTCTGAATGTTTTGGTTCAAATTAGAGATATCCTAGTTACTGAGAAATTACATACAGAATGTCAAATGTTCACTCGAGCCAGACCGCCTGATTCAAACCTTAGCTTGTCACTTAGTGACTGTGTCACTGAACTAGTAACTTACTTCTCTATCCCTTGAGTTTCATATCTATGATATAAAAATAGTACCTAGGGCCGGGGATTTAGCTCAGTTCCGCCGCCTGCCTTGCAAGCAAGGACCCAAGTTGGATCCCCGGTACCAAAAAAAAAGTAATTCTATAAAAATATATGTTAAATTCTTAGAACAGGGCCTGATCTATAATAGATGCCCAACAATGTTAGCTATTATATGCTATACTTACAACACTATAATAAACCACCACATTGTCAACTCTATTATAGTAATTATTACTAACTTCATGGGCTTGAAAAGTTACCTATTCTTATCTATAAAGTGGAGATAAGAATGGCTGCCTTGTCTGCCCGCAAGGTGTATAACGAGGACCAAATAAGAAGGGTTGGAGAGTATTTTTGTTTTAAAACCTTTAATTATGGGGGAAAAAAACCTTAATTGTGGAAATCTTAAAACATACATAAAAGCAGAATAATTAACTTCTATGTACTCAACATATCATTTCATGGCCACTGATCTTATTTATATGCTTGTTTTCTCTTGTATCATTTTGAAGCTAATCTAGGCATAATTTTGTTCATACATATGCAATAATTTTTTAAAACTAAAGTCCTGAAGAGGGGTTGAAGGGAGGGAGGGGAATAGGGAGGGGAAAAAAAGAAGCAAGATATCCATGTACAGGTAGAAATTCCCTATGATGAATGTTATTCTGTATATCTAAAATGTACCAGTAAAATAAAAAATTAAATCTAAAGTCCTAGATAAATGTAAGACTTTTCATAGAATAAAGATTTTAAATGCAATCATAGAAATATATTGAGTTATACTATCTATAAAAGTGTTTCAGAAAGGAGATATTAGAATCTGGCTGGGGAATATAGGGTTGGTACATGGAGCAAAACTTCCCTATGAGGGTTGGCCATGGTAGCACATTCCTGTAGTCTCAGTTACTTGGGAGGCTGAGGCAGGAGGATCACTTGAGCCCACAGGTTTGAAACCAGTCCGGGTAACATAGTGAAATTCTGTCTATGAGGACAATCAGTCATTCCATAGCAGAAGAACAGAAACCCAGCATAGTTGCAAGAGAGGTAATATGCTGGAAGAAAAAGGGATAGTCAGCCTCAAAAGAATTTCAAGCAACCTAGTTTAAAGCTTTTATCTAATCTTGGGGTGGGACAAGTATGTGTGTATGTGAGTAAATACAGAATAAGAAGTTGTGGTAAGATTCAAACTGGGTAACGGCACACTCTGTCCTCTACTTTAATGAGGCAGGATTACAGATGTTTTGGGCTGATGCCAGAAAAGCTAGAAGAATAAAGACAAATATGTGGAAGCAAAATATAAAGTTTCATCAACTTCCATACCGGGAGATGGAGCATTTGAGACAGGTATGGGCTGGGGGCAGATATGCAGAAGTTCGTGGTGAGGAAATTACAATTAAACAAGGTCTCAGATCTTTTTCTTTCCTTTCATGTTCACCTATGATTATGCTTTTCCCCTTTGCTGGAAGATCAAAGTAGTGAAGTAAATGAGAGCATTTGGTTATTTGTCAAAATTGGGTTCATTCAGAATTGTAGCCCATAGCATAGCCATAGAGTTTCTGGCGTGCTTCCTGAATAAAGTTGTAAGCACTAAAATCCTATTCGTTTCTGTACATATGAAAATCTGTAAAGATCCAAAGGACAGCAGGAATGTAGTATTTGCTAGTGACTTGATGAACAACTTTGAAATTGATAGTAAGTATCTAGGACCAATTCTGCAGTTCAGGAAGAATTCATTTCAGAGATTTGATATGTCAGACCCTATATTAGATATTGTTTAGGATAGAAAAGGGAACAGGCCAGAGGTTGTCTCCTCAAGGACCTTACCATCTAGTAGTAGATAGAAACAAACTTGGTCTTTTTTCTGGGCTATAATAGTTTACTTCCCAGTGGGGTGACAGTATTATCTGTTATAAGAATTTAACGTGTTAAAACTGCATCTGTCTTTATTTCAGTTCCGTCAAGACATCACCAAGTGTCTTTTCTTGGGTATCATTTCAATTCCACCCTTTGCCAACTACCTGGTCTTCTTGCTAATGTAAGTACAGACTTACATCTCCTCAGCATCTGAAGTATGTTTTTACAATTATCTTAAGAATAACTTTTCATTTCAGAAGCTAGGCAGAGTTATTGAACTTCCTGCTCCAATCTTCTCATCATCTGAAGGTTTCATAAAAGCCAGTCCATAACCTTGGTTCCCTGGACACATCAAAATGGTAGCAGTAGGTCTTCTTGCTGCCCAGGGAGATGTGAAGCATGATCTTCTCCATCAATCCTGGAGTCAGCATCTCACTTCCTGAGAGGCATAATAATTTGGGACAAATTTTTTTTCTTCAGGAAAGTAATATATCTCATATTCTGATGCCATGGTTCAATTACTTCATATTCAAAGATGACACTTCTAAACTGTTACATGTTGTTTCAGTTTTATCTTGTATATAACAAATAACCTCAAAACTTAATAGCTTAAAGCAACCCTGATTTTGTGGGTCATGAATTTTGGCATGGCTCAGAAAGGTGATTGCTTTTTCTCACCCATGTGGTGTTGACAGGTTTCTCAGTGGAAGCTGCTGAATGGACTAGTCTGAAGGGTCCAAGGTTGGTGTTATGCCTGGTACCTTGGCAGGGACATCTGGAACACTAGAACTCAACCACAGTGCCTGCATACGGCCTCTTCAAGAGCCTCATGGTAGTAGATCTTCTTATATGGAAGTCAGGGCTCCAAGAGTGAGGGTTCCAGTGAATAAGAATCTGCATGACCTTTGATCACCTTGTCTTGGAGTTCACAGAATCACTTCTGCTCTGTCCTGTTGGTTGACTGAATCACCCAGATGGAAAGAAAGAAGACATAAACCCCACCGGTACTTAGGAGGAATGCCAGACCTGTGGCCATATTTTAAAGCCTCCACACATAATATGATTAAAAACCAAATTTGTTGCCTTTTTCATAGTGTATTCATATAAGGACTGTGCTACAGGTAGGGTGACCACATCACACATAGTGTCCAGCTTTGTAACGCAGTCCAAAAAGTGTTCATGTGCCTCAATTCAAAAGGACTTTTTATCTGATTGCTGCGTGCCAAGCTGTCCTACCACTTACTGCTTCTATTCATACCCCATTTCAGCAGTATTGCTTGAAACTGTGCTTCATTTGGTGTATCTTAAAATGATGGGCTAGATTTTCTTTATTTAAGAAAAAAAACATTGAGGTAGAAAAATAATATCTCCATCCTTTATTTCCTAGTATTCATGTCTGCCAGATACTTGCTTAGCTCACCTGAAAGATAGTTTCCGTAAGTGACTTTGTGATTCTTTTTCCTTTTAGGTACTTGTTTCCTAGGCAACTACTGATCAAACATTTTTGGACCCCCAAACAACAAATTGATTTCTTAGATATCTATCATGCTCTCCGGAAGCAGTCCCACTCAGAAATCATTAGTCATTTAGAAAGGGTCAGCCCTCTCATTTCTGACGCAGGGCTCCGGTGGCATCTGACAGAACTATGCACCAAGGTATTTCTCCAGTTAACCTTCCTGAAAACCAGGACTCTTGTTAGATCCAGTGTGCACTAAAACTAGGAAGGAGGGCTATTGTAACCTTCCTAATATGTACCAATCTCTTACCTCTCCCAAGATACAGAATGGTACCCACCCAGCAGTACAAGACATCCTGACTCTCAGAGAGTGTTTCTGTAACCACCCTCTGGGCATAAACCAACTCAAGGCTTTGCAGATGGTGAGCACTTTGAGATTTTCTCTTTCCTACAGACTCATTCTATTTCAGATCTTTGAGGTAATACTATTTGACTTTCTCCTGTTCTGCTATCATAGAAAGCCTTGAGCAGGGCCATGCTTCTCACACCTTACCTGCCTCCTCCCTTGTTGAGACATCGTTTGAAGACACATACCACTGTGATTCACCAGCTGGACAGGGCTTTGGCAAAACTGGGGATTGGCCAGCTCACTGCTCAGGAAGTGAAATCAGTAAGTGCTTAATTGAAGTATCAAGCAGTATCCCAGTGGCCTGGAAGCTTACGATGGCTCCTTGTCTTGTTATATCAAAACCCAAGATCTTTATTCTTTCAGTTTATCTCCTCTCTTTTTTTTTTCCCCACAGTGTATTAAACTAGTGGGAAGGAACTGCCACTGTAATTTTATTTTGTATTCTAGCATTTCAAAAATCAAGGGTACTACACTTTTTCAAAAAAACTATTATTTTGAGACAGGGTTCTCACTAAGTTGCCTGGGCTGCCCTAGAACTTGTGATCCTCCTGCCTTGGCCTCCTAAGTAGTTGGACAACGTTGCACTTTAGACCTCCTATTTTTGATTGTATAGCCGTTACTATAACCGTACCTCAGATTAAGTGACTTAAAAAGATTTACTTTGGCTCACCATTTCGGAGGTTTCAGTCTGTGATCAGTTAGCTTCTGATAAGAAGATCTACTGATCAGTTAGCAGCACATCATGGCAGGAAGTGCGTGGGGGAATAGAGCTGCTTATTCATGACAACCAGGAAACCAAAGGGAGACTGGGAGAAGTATCCCATGGTGCACACCCCATTGACAAGAAAGTTCCTCAGGAGACTTCACCTCTTAAAAGTTTCTGCTTCCTCCTAGTAGCATATGGAGGGGTCTAAGCCTTTAACACATGGACCGTTGGGGAACATTTAAGATCCAAGTGATAGCACAATGCTTCTTTACTTTTTCTCATAATCATCATTAGTTCAGATTCTCATGGTGAAAGGTTTCATATGAGCATGAAGTTTGTAACTAATTTAAAGGAAATCTAGAGTTATTTATGTATTTCCAATTCCTTGGCATACTCACTGCATAATTATTCAGGACCATTTCTCTTCTGAATACTACAGGCTTGCTATCTCCGTGGCCTGAATTCTAACCATATTGCTGAAGACAGGTGTCGAACTTGGCTGGGGGAATGGCTACAGATTTCCTGCAGCCTGAAAGGTAAGACACATTTCTATGGTTATGCCACTGAAAGCTAAGTCATTTTTGTATTTTACTCTGATTATTTTGTAGTTATTGAGTACTGTGAGGCCTTTATCTAACATATGGGTCTACTTGAAAGGGCACAAATTCCCATGCCTACTCCATGCCTAGGCAGGTAATGAAGGAGACTGTGTAAGACAAGCGATAGTGGTAGTCATGAGGATACTGGAGGGCATGTTAATCTGAAGCAGTCTGTCGGCCTTGACACCACTGACATTTGTGGGGGGAGGGGGGGCTACCTGTACATTATAAGATGGTTAGCCATGTCCCTGGCCTCTACCGACTAGATGCCACAGAACCAACAAAGATATCTCGACATTGTCAAATGTTCCTGGTGTTAGAAGAGTAAAGGAACAGGCAGAACTGTCCCAGTTGAGAAGCACTAATCTAAAGACATTACACTTCAAACAAAAATACTGTACTGGCTGCAAGAAAGTTATCTTGAGGGTAGATATTAAGCCTTTTGGTCTCCTGTTTGGAACCTCTGGCTAAGTCTTGGATGTTTTCTGGGCCTTTAGATATCAGAGTAAATCTACTAATCTTGAAGCTGAGAAAGTCCCTAAAATTCCAAATTCTACCAGAAGAATCTCAAAGCGACAAGTGTTTAGAACCATCGCCACCTCTGAGTTTTCCGCTTCCATGAGAATTAAGAACAAGAGATTACTTTATATAAATAGTGGGAGCATAAGCAAGCCTGTGTGCAGGGGCTAAAATGAGGCAGGGAACTCTGAGAAGAGTAGCCTCTTAATGCCACATTAACTGCTACTTGGCTTGCTGCGTTTCAGTTCGTATACCTGCAGGCAGTTAGAAGTCAAACTGTTCGCCAGCCAAACCACTAACACTGACGTTGTTTTCAGAAACCGAGCTGTCCCTCTTGCTGCACAACGTGGTCCTGCTTTCCACCAACTACCTTGGGACAAGGCGCTGAGTGAACCATGGAATGGACGGCACTGTCCTGCAGTCATAGAATGTAGCAGTGTGGGACCAAACACCATTTGTCTGCACTCTGTGTGCACGGTTAGGTGTGCAGGAGGCCGAGGAGCAGGTGCCACGGGCTTCGAAGTCATCACCCTTGTGGGAACTAGACATTCCGCTCACAGCTCAAACTAGAGCCCTTTCCAAGGCTGGTCCGTGTGAGCTGTCACTTGTCTCCCTCATATTAAGCTGGAGTTGGCAGCAACCTCTGTACTAGGCTTTTGTCATGATGTCTCTTCTGGGTCCCTACATAGTATTTTGCCCTGGGGGAAATATTTCACCTAAGACTCATCAGCTCTCATGTTCTTTATAACTGGTGAATTTTTTAAAAGAATTTCCAGCTGGTGCGAACATTCCTAGTGAAGCTGGATCATTTATATCCATGCATGTACTTAACTTCAGTACTCCTTTGCTTTTTTTTTTTTTGGCACTGGAGATCCAATTCAAGACCTTCTGGTTGTCAGACAGTCACAGTGCCACTGAGCTATCTCCCTGGCCCACCTTTGCCTCATTTCTGATGTGACCAAAAGTAGCATTTTTTTTGGTCCTCAATGGCATGGGTTAACTACTCCTTTTCCTTTTAAATTCCTTTGAACATTTTTTTAAAAAAGGACTTACTGGAACATTCTGAAGGGAATGATTTAAAAGAAAGTGCTGCTTGACTGCTTCCCCAAGGTTTACAGCCTTCACTCCCACATTGTCTTAACTTCGGGGCTGTTGGACAGCCCCTAAGGGTCTTCAGTTCTTTGCTACCTCCACTGTGTTGCAGAATCCAACTGTAACTGACAGTGGCTTCTTTGGGCCATGGGTCAAAACCTTAAGGTACTGATTACTGTCCTTGAAGACCAGGAGAGATCTACATCAAGACAGTAAGTTGGACGTGGCTTGTGTGTGTACCACTGTGATTTGTAGCTCTGTAATAACTTATTGTAATGCATGAAGCACTGTTTTTAAACCCAAGTAAAGACCACCTGAAACCATCTGATGATTACTTACATACACTCTAATCATTTTGCTAAGGCTCCTTTTATAAGACTGACATAGAGAATTAATAATAGATTATTAATAACAGACACTTAATTGGCTGGAATAGAACTTTCTGATGGGATGAAAGAAGTTTTGAAGAAACTGATTTGATCTCGTGGACATTTTAAGGTGGTAATCAGAAATAGAGAAAAGGGACTACAGGCATAGCCCTAAGAGGGCAGGAGCCAGATCTGCTCCAGCTGAAGAGGTACATATGAGCAGGTAAGGCAGGCTCTTGGTGCTCCAAAGAGAAGATTCTACACTCCCATCACAACATGTTCCCATTGTTAATTAGCATTAAAATTCCTAATTGACCTAAATGGTTCCAGTCAATTAGGAACTAAAGCATCCTTTCTCTAACAAGTACTGTGACCTGCCAAGATAAATAACACATCATTCTTTTGAATATTTCTTTAATATTACATTTAAATATTCTCTTTAAATACGGCATTATCACAATGTAAAGAACCTAAAGGGGAAAAAATTATTTTCAGAGAACCAGACAAGCTTTGGATTCACATTGAAAATACTACCTGTGTATACAGTATGTGAGAAAGGTGGTAATAAGCTTCATTTATCTAGGCCTAGACCGAGTGGGCCTCAAGTGATCCATTTCTATGGTCAGAGGTCTACCTTTCCTAGCAACCATAAGCTATCATTTTGTCCAATTTAGGTAGCACCAGAAATGAGATGGACTAGGTTGTAGAAAAGGCCCTTTGCTTGACAAGAGTTAATGCTAAATGCTAACGTTTAGCATTCAGAAGTTTGGAGTTAATGCATCCTAACTGTAGTTAGTGAAGGGATGGGCTCAGAAAGTGGAGTTTTGCAGAAATATCAAATATCTTGTGGGTTGGCAATGAGTTTAATAATTACAAATTTAAATTCATTTGATCCCAAAGGCTAATGTCTTTCTTATTGAGCAGTTGGAAACTGCCCACTAAATTAAGCTGGAGCCTCAGAAGGAGAGATTTTTTTAAAGCTTCCTTTTTCTTCCAACACATTTTCAAAGTCTTTTCTCCGTGGAGCTGAATTCAGAGGGAAGCTTCAATCTTGTATTTGAGTCCCCATTCAAGGAGGGGGAGCGCGGCTTAGTTTGGAAGAGTATCTAAAGCTCAGGTACTGAAGACCCTCAACTCTGTTTTATGAGGCTGGGGGATGGGGAGAGACACAGACCTATGCACCTAATTAAGAACTCCCTTCCTAACATAAAACCAAACAAAAACAGGAATGAACAGGAAAGGCGGAATGGATTAAAACATGTATCTGTATTAATTACAAAGCCCTTGAGGCTCAGATTTTATAGGTGAAATGCTGCTGACAAATACAAAAAGGTTGCTTTAAGACACCAGAGTCTTAACTATCCCATAAGAAAAGGGTTTATGGACAAATAGGAAGGAACAGTTATCGCCCTACCAAAAAAGTTTTTACTCTTTTCATTCCTGGTTAATAAATCACAACCAGAAGTGAAACATGGTATATGCTAGAGAATATGTTTTTCTACCTGCTGTGTCCATTTTAAAACAGAGGCAAAGATAAACTGAGGCAATAAAAAGAAATCAGTGGCGTTCAGTGAAGCAGATCTTGAAACATAAGCTAGATATAAGAGGACAGGAACCAGTGACAAAGGTAAGGACAGAATTTGAGTCCCATCCTATACACTTCCAAGGTTACAATCAGATCATGAATCCTTTGGAACTTGGGAATTGTGTGTGGCACTTAAGAATTGGTTTGTCTCCCGATGTCTATGTGCCAAGATGAAGGTCGTCTAGTAAGTATGTGCAATTCTTGGAGTTGAACTGGAATAGTATAAGAACTCTAACCCTGTATATCCAAGAAGGACCATGAAGATAGATACAGGAAAAAAGAATTAAAAAACTAGTATATGTCCTTAGATTACCACATCTTACCTTCCATTTAAAGCTCAGATCTTGGGGGGAGGGGCTGGGTGAAAAAGCAAACATCACACAATCAAGTCATCTCTCCAGACAGCAGGCTGTTCCGATGGCCTCCTTTGGACATAGTTAATGCTCTGTATGGGCTCCTGTGAGAAGGGTGAGACCTGCCCGAAGCCACCCAACAGAGCTAGTGTTAGATACAAGCAAAAGCCTCGGGCTCTTTATACCACATCCCCAGCCAAGTTAGCTCCTTTTCTTCAAAGGAAAAATTGATGGGAGAAAAAGAAGACAGACAAGTTAAACTCTAGTACCTAAAAGTATGTGAAAGAAGTACAGTAATTCAAGTTACAGACCAGGAATCCCCAGTGTGGGGAGCTGGTCAGAGAACACCAAACATGTCAAATATTAACTTATTTACCAAACAGGGGTCAGAGAAAGGCAGGTTAAATTTTTAGAAATTCTGGAGGTTCTGTATAGAAGCAGAAACCCTTCTAACCCCTCCTCTCTAGATCCTGCCAGGCGATCTTTGCGACTGTATGATGACACACCAAGACGGAGTATTAGAATAACCAGAGACAAATGAGCTCGAACCTCCCTGGAGCCCAGGAGAGCAAGGGCTTTGCCATACTGTTCAGATTCTTGTGTTTTGGTCCCTAAAGAATAGCTGCTTGAATTACCCAGCTCCTCCTGTGAGATCCTACTTCTTTGTTCTGATGGCCCAGAAAGCTCAGTATCAGGCACTGTGCAGCTGCCTTTAAGACTCTATCCCCAGGTCAAGCTGGAGCTGTTCTCCTTGGTTACTGTTTCCCTTTTAAAAAATACTTGTACAAACAATCCTTTCCCACCCATTTCCCCCAAAGACCCCAATAAAATAACATGGGAGCAGCAGCTGCTTCTACAGTCTTGAAGTGGCATTAGATAAAATAAGGGAATAAATAGAAAGTGGGGAGAGGCCCTATCTCTTCCCCACTGTCACACCACCATAGGAAGTTCTAGGGCGGACTCTTCAGGGGGCCGGTCCTCTCTCTGCTGGGAACTCTTCTCCACCCCACATCCCTCTTCATTGTCCGTGCGGAAGGGGAGGCTTGAGGGGGACCAAGAGGGGTGGAAGTCTTCATTCTCAGGCTCCTCAGGGTTACAATCTTCTGGCAACAGCGCTTCTAAGGTGGGGGTTTTCCCCACTTCTGATTTACAGAGGCCAGCTGGGTCTGTGGGGCTGCAAGCCACCAGTGAGGTAACGGGGAGAGAGAAGACGTTTAGATCCTTCTCCTTGGGGAAAGTGGCTGTGCCTTCTTCCGTACCAGCCTCTCCTTTCACTCCCAGCACTGACCTCTGCTCCACCTGGTAGTACACCAGGGGCCCACTGTTCAAGTAGGATGGGCTATTCACTGTTGAAGCCGACGGGTGGTCCGAGTTCTCAGCAAAACACAGGACGGAGGAGCCTGGGGGTAGTTGCGCCTGAATGAGAATGGGAGCAGTGAGGCCTGGGCAAAGCTCTTCAGGAACAGCCAGTGGCTCCTCCAGGATGCACACACCCAGGCTCTCCATGCTCGAGTCCAGGCTGGCACTGGAACCACTGGAATCCTCCTCGGCCTTCAGCCTCTCCAGTTCCTCAGCGCTCTGCAGGTGCATCACTGCAGTCTCATTCTCAGCAAGGAACTCCTGGAAGTCCTGTGTCTCAGAGCCCTGGGCTCCTGTCAGGCTGCAACCAGTGGCAGGTGAGGGTTCCTCCTCTGGGGCTGCTGGGCGGCTCACCTGCCGCTTGCTCTCCAGCTCCAGCTTCATGATGGTGTGGAGGTAATGAGTCCGGACTCGGATTGGATTAAACTCAATGCGCCCGGCCATGTTCCCACAGCCATCCCTGGAGCAGCCACATGGAAAGGACATGCGATCCACCTAAGCGGGGACAAGGAGGTTGAGGCAGAGGAGACTGTTGGATCCAACAGTGGAAAAAGACACATCAACTGGCAAACACAGGCAGCTGGGAACTGAGGTCTTACAAGAAAAGAAGCAACTAATTCAAAACATAATACGCAAATGAAGTTAACTGAGCACTAGATGGTAGTTACAGGTCACTTGCATTTGGATTCCAGCTTAGCCAGCCACTGATTAGTGGCGTAACCTCAAGAGTCATTTACTTGTCTTTTAAGTAAAAAGTAGACAAAAATCACAAAAAAAGCTCCTTACAGTAAGACAGTGCTGAGACGCCTCTCTGAATGCTGACAGTTCTCAGAGAAGAAATCTGTGTACCTTGGGACTTCCAGAACTTACCTGGTTCAATGAGATAACAAAAGACTGGGACCAGGCCTTCGGCCTTCTGCAATGAGCGGTGTGGGACAGTGAGTGGAAGATCTACTCATTCAAAACAATACACTGAAGGAACTAAGCAAATGCACCTTAGCTTGCCAAGGGGCTAAAATGAAGGTTCAAACCATGGACCGCATTTCCCTACCTGCTTTATTTTTTCCCTGAAAATTTAACTAATTTATTTCTGAAACAGTAACCAAGATAATTAACTTACAGACCAGGGATATTTGGAAAGGAGATGCTTTCTACCTTATCTCCCCTTCATATCCAAAATGAAGGGCTAAAAACCCAAAAACTAAACATTAAAAACCCGAGTAAGCAAAAAAGCATGTATGTACACTCAAGAGTCTTTCTAAAACTGTTCTCAGACTGATTCATTATGGAACTTAAACATGAAAGGCACCTTTTGGCTCAATCTGCTGTAACTATTTGTTACTTGCCTAAAAATAAGGAAGGAAAAGTTGGTAGGAAAAGTTGAACCATAAGGACTCAGCATCCATATTCCCACAAGTTCCAGCCAGATAAATTTCATTCTCTAGGATGGTACTGCTATTTTCTTTTTCTTTTCTTTTTTTTTTTTTTTTTTTTTTTTTTGTTACTATGGTCCTTGTGCTTGCAAGGCAGGCCACCGAACCGCTGAGCTAAATCCCTGGCTGGTACTGCTATTTTCTATCAAAATGTCTAAATTGCCCCTTGCCAGAAGGCAGAGAGATGCTAATTTTCTGTCATAAAACTCAGGTGTTAAGTTCTGCTAGCCCAGATCTTAACTTACAGAATCTCAACACCATTTCGATTTTTACAAAATTGGAGTAGAACTATGAGGATTCACAGATAGAACCTACAGGCCTACCTCCTTTCTCTGCTTCTTTTTATCTCAAGACATCTGTCAGTATTAAGGGACAGTTACTAAAGGGTAAATATACTGAACCCTGTTTTTCCATTTGCTAACAGCTACTTTATCTCACCTGAGGTAGGAAAGAGAAAAAGATAATAGGTACCTCCACAGCCTAAGAATCTTGTCATGCTTGTTCTCTTTCTTGGTGGGTAAGAGCTGTGGAACTGGAGCATGTTTACAAATAGGGACTCCATCTCTCTGGATGGGCAGTCCCCCACCTTCACTGGTACTCACACCACACACCCTGACCCTGCAGTAGATACACTACCCAGCCAACTTTGACTGACCTGGCATTTAATCCCAGCCTGGCTACAGGCACAAGCCTCTGGGTCACAATACAGTCGACAATCACAACCACACTCTTCTCGAGAAAGGCGGATGGCTCGAAGTTCTTGCTTTTCTTCAGCATCAATTCGGTGGACCCCAGAAGCCCTCAATAGGGCCCGCCTCCGTTTGGTGGGCAGAGGCTGCAGGAAGAAGTAATCATCTACCTCCACATTTTCCACATCAATATCTTCATCTGAAACGTCATCCAGCGTCAGGCCATCAGCCTCCACCGACTCCACTGTCCCATTCTTGGTCAGCTGCCAAAAGATGGAAAGGTCAGCCTTGGGGGAAATAGCAACACAAACCTCACAGTGAGTGGCACTGTATGTTGAACTTGTGCAGCAAGGGGAAAGATCTATGCTCCCCACACAGAAGCCACTCTCAATGCAGCTGCTGAACTCCAGAACATGGAAACTAAAAAGCAGAGGGAGCTTCTGTGTGTGTGCTGAGGGGAACACTGGGGATTGAAACAAGGCCTTTGCACTGAGCTACATCTAAAATCCCCCAACCCCCTTTTGGGACACAGTCTCACTAAGCTGTCCAGGCTGAGCTTGAACTGGGGAAGCACCTGCCTCAGCCTCCCAAAGTGCTGAGATTACAGGTGTGTATCACCATGCCCAGCTGAAAAACTGAGTTTTTAATTTTAAATTTAATAGCCACATGTACATTTAGTAGCTACAGACTGGTCAAGAGAATAAAAGCAGAAAGACAGAAAAACTTATGTGGCCCTACCATCATCCTGCCAAAACAAAAGACATCTTTCTGCGTCCAAGTTTCTCAAAAACCTGTCTCATCTTCCATCCTAAAAGATAACCTATTCCTTCAAACATTCCCTCCAATCCCAGACACTTCCCCTGACTTTGGTTCATTTGCTTTCTAACATGGGTGGAGAAGGTATATTACTGGCTGGATGTTCCTGGGAAATATAGATAAGCTCATTAAACACTCTTTGATTTGTATCTCAGAGAATCTAAAATCACCTTCTTTCTAAGGAAGGGTACATTAAAGTGTGGTGCCAGGCTACTAGGTCCTTGTCAATGAATCTGAGTCCCCACAGAGAACAATTATCAGTGAATGCTAAGAAGAGCTACATTTTACTGGTAGAAGCAAATTATTATTAGCTGTCCGAGAAAACCCTCACTTGTAGCTCAGGATCTAGAATAATGTACTCTTTCTCCTTTCTAAGCCATTTTTGACTTTAAAGAAAAGCTCCATGTGTGAGGTAGGATGGTATAAATAATACTGAGTATGCGACCGATGGGCAATAATCTGGATTTTCTGTGCTGATACAGACAGAGCCAGGAAAGGGCATGTGCGTGGAAGGACAGACTGAAGACAATCTGTAGCTGAATGAGTTCTGCAAACTCATTCATTGGATTGCTGAAGAATCCAAGCAAAGAAAACGGAGCCTCACGTTCCCTGGAGCTCTGCATGTTGCCAGCAAGATGGAAGCCGAGTGACTAGAGTGTTTGGTTTATTTCATCAGAAACCCAGAGAGTAGTGCTGGGAAAGGAACAATTCCTGGGAGACATGTGATGCAACAGGCTGGAGTAGGAAGCCACACACCTGGGTGGTTTGGGGCAGGGGTGAGAGATGGGGAGAAAAGTAACGTGGGACTTCCGGGGATTCCCCAGCCTATCACTTCTATACCAGGCAGGCCACTACAAGAGGTTTTTAGGCTTGCTCCTGTCTCTGCCTCAAGGGTTGGCCTCCTCTTAAGCACCCTCCCTCCTGTTAACCTCTCAAAGGAAAGAGATTAGAGATGCAACAGAAAGAAACCTGTGTTTAAGGTGAGAGAATTTAGTATCACAGAAACGGCATTTCAAGTCAGTGAGAAGTCTTTTAGACATTAAATGGTACTGGATGCTGAGGCAGGAGGATCACTGTGAGTTTGAGGCCAGCCTAGGCTACAAAGTGAGACCCTGTCTCAAAAAACAAAAACAAAAAAAAGGTATTGAGAGAACTGAATTCTTTGGGAAAGAAAAGTTGACTCCTAAGTCATTCATAATAATGGATTCCACATAGACAATGGTTTTTTCTGGGGGGCGGGGTTTGAGACAGGTTCTCACTGTAGTTGAGATTGACCTGGAACTCACTCTGTAGCCCAGGCTGATCTTGAACTCACAGCGATCCTCCTGCCTCAACCTCCCGAGTGCTCGGATTACAGGCGTGCACCACCACACCTGGCCACATAGACAATGTTTTAATGCAAACATTAAAATAAAAATAATTTAAAATGTAGGCAACTAAAGCTGCAAAGCTCTAAAGAATGATTGGAACAGCCTAAAAGGAAAACAAACATTAGATAACATATCAAACATTAGATAACACATATTTTTTAGATCAACTGCCTCCCTTATAGAGTGTAAAAAGGGAAACCTTTCAAAAAGAGGATATGGATCTGGGCAAGGTAAAGCAAGGGTTTTCTTTTGACATGCAAAGATCTTTAGATGCCACCACTGGTGGTGCTCACTAAACATTCTGCTAATAAGTAGAAATCTTTTATCTCACTCTTTGGTTTGTCTGGCTTTGCCTCTAGAATTCCTATAAGGAGGAGAGGACACAACAGAATGGTGTCCTGTTTTGACAGATCATTTCTTTACCAGTTAGGACTCAGAAGTTCTCTTCTAGGAAAAGGGAAGGTCCTTTAGCACTGATAAGAGTGTTTATTTGCTTAGTTGTTGCTATAGCAGCAGGAAGGTGACAGGGTCAATGACAGAATTCCTCAGACTCAAGTCAGGGAAGCTTGGACATTCTAGTTAGAAAAACAGGTGGAGGCTTTAGAAACAGGCTGAGGGAAGCAGACAAAAGCTCTCAAAGAGGCAAAGAGTTAAGATCTAGTTTTCCTACACCCCTGCCATCAGTTCTGCTATTCTACCGCACCCTGGTGAGTATCACCCTCAACCCTGGAAATAACACACCTCTTTTAATACAGGTCAGCATGCTTCGGGCTCATCACAAACCTGAGAGAAATTTTTTTTGTGCAGTGTGAGAGATCAAACCCAGGGCCTCCTGCACACTAGATAAGTGCTCTACCACTGAGCTACATCCCCAGCCCTGGGGTAATTTCTGAGGACTAGTGGAAAACTGTGGTCTTAAAGCATCCAAACAGTGCTAAGAAGGATAGCGCGTGGTGGCTATCAAGAACCACCTGAGGGTTAGGGGCATAGCTCAATGGTAAAGCACTTGCCTAGCCTGCATGAGGCCCTGGGTTCTACCTCAGGAGGGAGGGAGGGAGGGAGAAAGGAAGAAAGAAATAAGCTATCTAAGCTGGGTGTTCTTCCAGCCCCTTTCTCCTAACCTAAAAAGCCAGTACTTTATTAGATGGTAGGCATAGTATTGTACAAAGCTAAATAACTATGTGATAACGCTGCTGTTTGGACAGAGAAGACTGTCATCTATAGTTGATGGAGATGACAGAAATGGAAGGATCCTTTCAGAGTGTGAAAGTTCCCAAACCTGTTCTATGCATTCAGGCAAAGGAGAATTTGTTTTTTTTCAGTACTAGGGATTGAACCCAGAACCCTGCACATGCCAGGCAAGCACTCTACTACTGAACTGTATCTCCAGCCCTTTTTAAAATTTCATTTTGAGTCAGAGTCTCATTAAGTTGCCCAAGCTGGTCTTGAATTAAAAACCCTCCTTCCTCAGCCTCCTGAGTAGCTGGAATTATAGGCAGGTCCTACCACACCGAACTGGGACAATCATCTGACAAGAAATTGTGCTTCTTTAGGTTCCAAGTAACAGATCTAAAAGGCTTCAAGTATTATGGTTTAATTTTAAAAATTTGTTGAGGGACAAGGGGGTTAGGAGGAAGAATTCTAGAGAAGGTATTTTTCTATCTCTGGTAAATATCTCCTCCTAAGACAAAAAAAGAGAGGCTCAGACTGAGATTTGATTCCCACTCCAAGATTTCTTATTAGAAAGATATGGAATCTCTACATGCCAAGGATAATCGTCTAATCAAAAATCAATGGACCTAGGGCTGGGGATTTAGCTCAGTGGTTCCACTGCCTGCCTTGCAAGTGCAAGGAACTGAGTTCAATCCCA
This sequence comes from Fukomys damarensis, assembly GCF_012274545.1. Taxonomy (NCBI): domain Eukaryota; kingdom Metazoa; phylum Chordata; class Mammalia; order Rodentia; family Bathyergidae; genus Fukomys; species Fukomys damarensis. The sequence continues at coordinate 17,651,701 of NW_022900927.1, forward strand.
GTACCAAAAAAAAAAAAAAAAAAATCAATGGACCTAGCAGATGTGGTGGTGCAGGCCTATAAATCTAGCATTCAGGAAGCTGAGGCAAGGGGATTGAAAGTTTGAGAGACCTAGCAGGTGGTGGTGCAGGCCTATAAATCTAGCATTCAGGAAGCTGAGGCAAGGGGATTGAAAGTTTGAGGCCAGCCTGGGCCACATAGTAAGTTCAAAGTGGGTTGCACTACATAGTGAGACTCTCTCAAAATGAGCCTAAATCATTTCCTACTTTGTCTTAACATTCAGGAAGAACCAGAGGCCCCAGACCCCTTGGGCACCTTCATTTTCTTTGCATGAAGTTTCTCCTCCTTCAGGTGCTCACGAAGAATCTCTCGATGGTTCACTTCCTGCTCTTGGGCAAACTCACAGAGTGTGTAGCTGCGTACAGAGTTATGGCGCTGGGCCATGCCCAGAGAGCTACCACCTTGGCTGGGCACGCTGGTGAAGCCCTGGCGTCTGGCGAAGTAGTACACAGTCACCTGGTCAAAGCGTACATTCTTCCTCCGAAGCTGCTTCTGCCGCTTCAGGATGGATGTGGCTAAGAAAGGAGAAGAGATGGAGGTTATTATTAACCCAGATATTGGCTTTTTTTTTTTTTTTAACCTATCCTGGCTCTAAACTTTTCAGCTCCAAATGTATTCTCTATTCCTAGAGAACTTTCTAATATTTTTGAATCATAAATGCACAGTTGGAAGAGGCCTCCCCCCTCTGCCCTTTCTGTTTTGTGGACAGGGTCTCACTGTGTAGCCCAGGCTACCCTCGAATTCACAATCCATCTGCCTTAGCTTCACGAGCGCTGTGATTACAGACATGCGCCACCACATCCAGCTGGAAGGAGCCTTGAACCTCAGCTGCTTATCACAGCTTCCAGATTGACTTCACCTACACAGATGACCACAAAATCTACTTTTAGACAGCAGATGGAAGGAGAATTGTTAGGTGATCTTTCAGGATATAATAATCTGCAGCTTCACTGGCCACATGTGGCAATTTAAGTTAATTAAAATTAAATACATTTTTAAAATCAGGTCCTCAGTTGCACTGACCATATTCCAAAGCTTAGGAGCCACACACAGCTACTGGACAATGCAGAAAATTCTATTTGATAGGATTGATCTACAGCAGGGAATGGTAAACTTTTTCCCACAAGGGCCAGGTAGTAAACATTTTAGGATGTATAGGTCATGAGGTCTCTGGTGAACTACTCCACTGTGCTGCCATAGTATGAAAGTAATCAGACAATGGATTAAGTGTGCTCCAATGAAACATATTTACCAAACCAGGCAGTGGTCCAGATTTGGCCCATGGACAACCCCTGATCAAAGGTATCAGAAGTTCTTTCCAAGCCAGGTGTGGTGGCGCACGCCTGTAATCTCAGCTGAGGCAGGAGGATCACTGTGAGTTTGAGACCAGCCTGGGCTACACAGTAAGTTACAGGTCAGTCTCAACTACATAGTGAGACCCTGTCTAAAATAAACAAAAAGAAGTTCTTTCCAAGAACTAACTAAGCCATAAGAATTAAAAAATCCAGCCAGGCATGGTGTTGCATGCCTGTAATCCCAGCACTCTAGAGGCTGAATTAGGAGGATCCCTGAGTTTGACGGTAGCCTAGATTACATAGTAAATTCAAAGCCAGCCTGAACTACATAGCAAAAGTGCATCTCCAAAAAAAACCAAAAACAACAAAAAAACCAAACCAAGACAAAAAGAATATTAAAATTAAGGGTGGGCATGGTGGCATATTGCTGTAACCCCAGCACTGGGGAGGCTGAAGGAGGAGAATCTCAATCAAATTCAAGACCCTATCTCAAATAAAATAAAAATGAATTAAGAAATCTGCCAGGCGTGGGGGGCACATGTCTATAATCCCAGCACTCGGGCTGCAGCACGAGAACTGCTCCAAGTTCAAGGCCAGTCTGGGCTACATATAAAAAGCCTATCACAAAAAAAGCAAAACAAACAAAAAAAACCTGGAGGTGTCATGACTGTCTAGGGACTAAGCATTTATGTCCTGCATATAGTTCCAATTTCCAGAAAATCCATGGAAATCTGCTAGGGGAAGGTAAGTCCTGAATTCCTTCTTCTTCAAGCTACTACAACCCATTCTGGGGCCCAAGAGTCACAAGATGTGTAGCATCAGCTAGAATAAATCAGGCTTGAGTCAAGCATATGAGAGCAGTGAGGTCCTCTAAAGAGCAAGGGAAGATACGGGTGAATCTGCAAGCTGGCAGAAGTTGTCCAAGAGCAGCAAAGGACTCTCTTATGTGGGGAGTGTGGGTGCAGACAGGAGGGAGTGGCTCACTCACGTGTGAAGCTGGCCGTGGTAGGAGGATTGAGGCTGTCGCAGCTGTCAGCACTGTCACTGCTAGAGATCTCATCATCTGAGTTGGAAACTGATGAGCCCACATCCACATCATCAAACTTCCTCTTGAGACCAGAGCCCGTGAATGCATCCATTGGTTTCAAAGGGTTTTCTTGGGAAGCCGACCACATTGGCCCCAAAGCCCCCGCTCACCAGCAGCTAGCCAGGTGCATTAGGATTCTGCCCAGGGGAAAAGAGGAATCAGCACTGGTGTCCTAAGGCAGGACCCCTGCCCCAGGCCATACACTTACTTGGCTTTCTATTTCAACAATGATAGTACCCGGCCTAGCACTGATGTCTGATCTCTCAAGATCAGGTCACTTCTCTCTACTGATTCTAGCCAAAATTCTCCTACTTTTACTTCCTCTCAGTTCCCTCAGGCTTAGTTACTCTGAACAATGAGATGCGTAGCTGAGCAGCAGCACCTTTCCCAGTGGAGGAAAGGCCTCTGGTTCCAGTCCAGCTGGGCTTACGCTTCATTAGCCCAGGGTAAGAGCTGCTCTCTTCTGATCACACAGGAGAGATCTCCAAGGGACCAGTGGGAAGAACTGGGGACCAAAGGCAGAATTAGGTTTTGCCTACCCTAAGACGACCCAAAGATTTTTTTCCCTGTCAGAAAATAGTATGGCATTTCCCAAAGTGTGTGTCTTGCTAAATACACTAGTTCTATGGATATTAATAACCTTTACATGGAAATAGGACATTGTGTCAAGTTAGTTTGGGAAACTACTTGTACCTGGACACAGTGGTGCCCAACTGAGGCAGGGAATCACAAGTTCAATGTCAACTTGGGTAATGCAGAGACCTTGTTTCAAAATAAATTTTAAACCAAATGAGGTGGTGGCAGGCCTATAATCTCAGCACTCTGGGAAGATGAGGCAGAAATATTAGTTAAAGTCCAGCCAGGGCAACTTAGCAAAATAAAAAAATGAAAAAAAGGCTGGAGATGTAACTTAGTGAGAAGGCCCTGAATTCAATCACCAGTACTGTTCCCCCTCTCCCCTCAAAAAAAGAAGAAAAATAAAACCGCTCATGGTGGAAACAGCTTAGAAGCCTTTTTATATACTAATGACATGGCAAAATCTGGGAGAAAACATAGAATTCAGTGTGTCACAAACCTGCATGGTTTCCAAAGTATGTTAGGGGGCAGATAATCTTCACAGCACACTTTGGGAAACGCTGCGCCAGGCTCTCAATTTTGAAGGACATAAGCAGTCAGGAAGACCCTTGACCTAGATCTTCACAAGTATAAAATATCTCCCAACCTCCTGTAAAGGGCAAATTTGCTACTAAAGAAAGGACCCAAAATTACAATTTGTGTTGCCTTCAAAACCCAGACTCTAGGGCTGGAGCTGTAGCTCAGTGGTAAAGCACTTGCTTAGCACACTGCAGGGCCTGGGTTTCATCCCCAGCACCACTAAACAAAAACCAGAATCTTTCCCAATCTTATATTCAGTCTATCATCATCCGCTGTGCAAGGAAAACGTAGCTTTACAATCTTTGCCCTCTGAAAAGAAACCACAAGGAAAACAAATAGCAAAAGAAGAGGCAATTTATTCTGGTTATATCACTATGGCTGCCAGTGTTTTCAACATGGTGTCTCACATCACCCAGTAAGTCGGAGAGTTCATTTCCTGGGCCCAAGTCTTTCTCCTTCCCTGACTTTGGAATTAAATCGCAGAAGGACATGAATCTGCTCAGGAGAAATGCTGTCAGAGCTGAAGCCACGTGTGATGAGGTATGAAGACTGTCTTGCTTTGCCTCAGAACTGCCAGAATCATCCCAGACTATGATCTCACTAGTTGCTAATTATGCAGCAGGAATAACAACACTGCCCAGACCGACAGAGCTGCGTTGCTGCAGAGCAGCTACCCAGAATATATACACTGTGGTGGCAAGAGATGCCTGCTAAGAGCTACTTTCAGAGGTATTTGGAGGCAATGCCGATCAGCTGTACAAAGACAACCAAACATAAAAGTATTTTAGAGAAGTTATTTCCTAATCTATCCAGATCACATCAAAATTCTGCATTCAAGTCACAAGATGTACCTAAGAAACCTCAACTATCATAAGGTCCCAGACAAACATGTTCCTCAAATAAATTGGCCTGGGAGAGGGGGAAAAATCCAGTATCTGAAAAATTAAAATTAAATTTTAAAATGTGCCCAAACTATCAGTTGTTTTTCAGGTTAAAATCTGAGGTCATATTCTGGACTTTTTAATGTTTTTAAGATACTTATAAACTACAAAATTTTTCATTCCATTCTGTAACTGGGCACAGCGGTGTAGACAGACACATTTGTGATTAAGTACTTACGTGGGTGCAATGAAAAAGCAGAATGTTGACTACTGTATTTAATCTTTCTTTTCCACTTAATATGTTATCAATCACAAAAGAAATCTGGCTGAGCTGAAAATCTGCTTTCTCTGAAAGGGCTTAGTCCCCCTTCAGTTTTAACTAAACTTTAGATAATGCTAGTACTAGATAATCGGCTCTTTCCTTGGCCTGGAAGCACTCAGGGATTTATGACTGGAAGCAAATGTACACTTCCGCTCTTTCCTCAGGTGTCTCTTTGCTTCCAGTAGTATGGGTTTCCTTTCACTATTTCTCATTAAGTCCCACATTGTTCCAAAATCACTTTTATTACTAAAATTCTCCACTGCCTTAACTAGCTGCCCTCAAGAGTATCATTTCTCTTTAGGTTATTTTCTGTGCACTAGAGTGCAGCAAGGATTTCTAGCTGCTTATTCCTGGAGTATCTCTTCCCCACTTCTAGAGGTTTCTGGACAGTGATGGAGATAGGCAAGAAAGAAAAAAAGATATGAAACCCAGGACAAAAATATCTTCCTTAAATTGTATGAGAATAATCAAAATCTAGCTTTGTAAATTATGTGCATATTGACCTATGATCTAGCTATTTCATTAAAGGGCTGAGGATGTAACACAGTATCTAGAGCACTTGCATGTGTGAGGCCCTTAGTTTGATCCCCAGCACCACAAAATTAAACAAAATACTCCATAAACTAGGATGACACTCTGGAAAATCCTCAAGCAGACTCCACAGCCCCAGCTTTCTTCATCTTACCCAGGATCTGTTGGCATAACTTTCTGACATCAACTTCATTACTTAAATTTTTTAAATTCCATCTACTGTGTCCTGACAACCAATATAGGTTTACATCTCAACCCTTTCCTTTTTTCAACTCTGTTGTGAACTTGACTTATTAGATAAAAATGTTCATGGGCACCAAGAACAAACCTTTCATCCACTTCCATAGGGCCCTGGAGAAATCTTTCTTTGCAACAGTAACAACTAGAATAGGTTCCATACTTTCAATTCACCATGTTAATCTTCTTTCAATCCAAAACTAGAAATCAGTCATTCTCACCCCTCTCAAATACTCTCTGGTAGAAGACAGATGCCTGTGTTCAAAATACATATTTATAAATTATAATATAAGCAAAAAAATTATAATACTATACTTTATATTATAATAATATAAAGCACTTAAAACTCATATGGAAATAATAAAGGTGAGACTGGAATGTATGTAGGTCATAATTGACAGTTAACTGTCAAAATGATCAACCCAAGCAACAAATGCTACTAGACAAAAAAAATGCATCCTTCTATAAAAGCTTTTAAATGCCGGTGAAATGAAAGGTCATCTGACATTCTATAGCTTCTTATCTTATGGTCTTTCCTCAAGTGTTTCTGACTAAACATTTCCCAAAGGTATATGAAGTAGTTCAGATTCACAAAATAGGGAAGACATTAAGCTAGCACCAAATAAAACCACCATGTGTATTTTAATACTCGATCTAAGTTTTTTAAGGCCTATAAAGACTCTCATAATCATCAAAACAAACCAAAAACCCTAGAATATGTAGGGTTAGCAAAAAAAGGACTTCCCAGGAAAAATTTGGTGGAAGCAGGATGTACTTTTGAAGTTTAGATAATACAAGCTCATTTCTTTTCTTTTTTCTTTTTTTTTTTTTCAGGCATGGTCTCAAGTTCAGGCTGCCCTTGAAATATGTAGTCCAGGCTGGCTTTGAACTCACGGAGATCCTCCTGGCTTAGCTTCCCAGGTGCTGAATTTACAGGCATTTACCACCACTCCTGACTAATCCTCATTCTTAAAGGAGTCCAAAATATTAAGAAGAGGTACTTCTTACAGGAGAAAGCCTTTCCACTTAAGGGGAGCCCAATCTTCTACTAAAGGACAAGGGACCTAGTAATATCAGGAGTACTAGGCTGCAAACTTGGATTAGAAGAAAGGCTTGCTGCTAAGTGTTAAGCTAAACCTAAGTAAATGGCCTGCCCTGTTTCTCCTTTTACTGTAACTGATTCTCAAATACTGCAAATTTCATGGCTCCATGCGTCCTCATGATCACCAGGATCACAAGCTTATAAAATACGCAAGTGAAGGCCAGGGATTTAGCTCAGTGGTTCCACCGCCTGCCTCACAAGCACAAGGACCCAAGTTCGATCCCTGGTACCCAAAAGTAAATAAAGTACTCAAGTGAAAACCTCCTGCAGGTGTTTAAAGGAAATCCCCTTGGTCCCACGCTCCAGTTTTTACCCATTCACTAATACAAGGTTTGAATCTGCCTTTTCCATGTCTATACTTACCCTCACAGCGAGGGCACAAGCTCCTGGGAGAAGCGGGACATGAGGCTGCACTACCTTTCAAGGATAGCCAGTCATTTAAAACTGGCACAACCTGGCTTTGGAGATTTACAGGACGGAAAACCGGTAAAGGAGGAAAAATATGAATCAACCATGGATTTACCGTCAACTGAAAACTGCTGGACAAGAAGACAGTGTTTGTCTCTTGGGAACAACTTCTAACCTTTCATACTGAAGAACGGTTTGTGTGTTACACTGCCGCTCTAAACCCTTTTAAAATGACGAATCAAGACCACAGGGATGGATGGCAGTAGGCTGCGTATTTTGGGCCTGTGCAAAAAGATAAAAGCTAGAAAGCAGGGCAAATTATGCTTTCATTTTCACACAACGCTAGAAAAATAGGAGACATTAAGAAGCAAACCTAGAGTCACGTCAAGTCACCAGTTCCCCTTAATGAACACGCCTGATGAACCCTTCAGCTCTCGACTCATTTCTGATTCCTAACCTTCCCGCTCATTCCCATCCTCTGTAGCCCCTGGTGAGCCTTTCTCATCCCTTCCAGCCTGCTACTCACAAATTCCCAACCACTCCTCCCACATTTTCCTTTATTTCCCCTCCCCTTCCTTCACTTCCCTCCATCCTACATCATTCTTCACTCCATTCCGAACCTCAATCCTCATCCGCAAGCCCGCCGGCTTCCAAGCCGCCCATCTGTCTGCCTCGAGCTGCCCCCACAGGCCGGGCCGCGTCCTCGCTGCCCCTCGCTCCCACGCCTCTTCCCGACTCCTTCCCAGCTGCGTCCTAGCTCCCCGCCCCCCGACCGCTCCCGTCCGAGCTTCCCTCTTTCTGACCCCTCCATCCGCAAGGCTCAGGGCTTGACCACTCCTCCACAGCCGCCCGAGGGCAGGTCCCGAGAAAGGACGAGGCGGCACCCTCCGCCCCGCACCCCCAGGCCCATTACCGGCCCCGCCG
>NW_022900927.1:17659898-17669911 GCF_012274545.1 Fukomys damarensis
GAACCGCCCCGGCTCCGGCTAACAATAGGCTCCGGCCGCAGCGCTCCGGCTCTTATAGGCGCCGGCACGTCCTGGCCGAGTCCCGGAGCAGGCTGGGAAATGGAGTCTACGTAAGGGCCCCTCGCCCAGCGCAGGCCGGGAGTTGGAGGCGGCTAATGCCGCAAAGCTGGAGCAAGCGGGCTATCCGGATGCAGAGGCAGCGTCTGAAGTGCGCCCTAGAAAAAAAAGTTTGGTGCTATTGCAGCCTTTTGAAGGAAAGGCAGGAGACCCTCAGCTACAACATCTTCAATGACTAAATGAATTTTCCTCTAAAGCTGTTTTTCCTTTCACCATAATCATAGTCCCTTGACTAAGGAACATAATTCTCGTTCATGGGGCTTAGCCTAGAACAATATCAATTCGCTGCAGCCTGACCAAGTTATAATGAAAATACAAGCAAATATCTTCATTTACCTACTTAGAAGCGAGAGTGAGTTAGGTGTCCTTAACAAAAGAACTTTGCAACCCATCTTTAAAATGGGGAAGGCTGGAGATTTAGCTCAGTGGTTCCAGCACCTGCCTTGCAAATGCAAAGACCCAAGTTCAATCCTGGGTACAAACACAAAACAAAACAAAACAAAGTCTTGAAGTCAGAAGTTATTTGTGAACTGCCAAAGACAAATAGCTTAAGTTTTTCATCTCTGGTTTCTTCCTTGACCTATAGGATTCTATAAGTACGTTCTGTGGTTCCTTCTCCCACTCAGTCTGCCATCTTCTGTGCTTCTACTTTCCCTCTCCCACATCCTGCTTCAATACACTGGCCCACTGGTCTTGCGGTTCCTTCGGCAGAATAATCATGCTCTTACCGTAGGGCCTTCTGCCTGGAACTCTTCCACCAGTGGGCTACATACTTACTCCTTCGCCTCCTATCTATTCAAAATGTCCCTGTGTCAGGGACATGTCTTTCCTAGCCACATTTCTAAAATAGTGCTTTTTAGACTCTTTGCCTCATATTTGTTAAATTTTACCATCTGACATACTGTTTTTCAGTCTTTCCTCACTCAACTAAATGCCATGACACAAAGGAATTGTTTTGTTTACTGTATTCTCAGCATCCAGTACAAAACCCATCTGACACTTGGGAGCACAGTAGATATTTACTGAATTGATGGATGGATGGCAGGATTTAAACTCAGGTTAGAGCCGGGCATGGTAATACATGCCTATAATTCCAGCACTTGGGAATTTGAAGCAGGAGGATGTGGAGCTCAAGGACAGCCTAGGCTACAATAAGCAAGACTGTCTCAAAAAGGAAACAAACCTCAAAGTTAGGATGGTTCCAATTCCTACTGCATTTTTCATTGCAGCCAAAAAACTATGAAGCCAGATCTACTGGCTACCAAAATGTCCCCTCTTTAAAATTATGAGGTTGGATGGCTTTTTAAAAATGCCAAGAATTCTAGTTTTCTCCCCTGGGTAAGATCAGAGACTACAAGCATCTAGGAGGCAATAGTGCAAAATGAAAAAACAGCAGATCACAATAAAGCACACCGTAGGGCACCGGGCTTTGATCATCTGTTTGCGGGCTGAAATTCAGAGAATGAGAGACTAACAGCACAGAGCCTAGAGCTAGACTATTTAAATATAAAGGTATGTTCCTCCACTCTAGTGTGATATAATTATGGGGACAAGTATGTAAGTATCTAACTTCTCTGCCTTAGCTTCCTCATCTGCACAATGTGGATAACAGTATGCATCTCAAAGAGTTTTGTGAAGGTTAATTAGCTACTATTCTATATTATACTATGTATTATGTTTACAACCTAATCAGTGCTATGTTAAATGTTATTTTTAATCATAAATTTTCTATTCAGTTGTTCAAAAAGTTCTGTTCTATTCTTCTAAAAAGAAGACCCTAGGCTACTCTGTAGAACCAGCAGGCTGAGTAACAACAAAAACAGCTTAAAGAGCACGGTGAGCAGGCTGAAAAAAAAAATGTGTTTCACAGGCCCACACATCCAAAGTTCCAGCAGTCATGGAAATTTTTCATGGTAACAACAGCCCCAATGCCCAAGCTTTGTTGGCTAATGCCTTCAAGCTAGAATACAGGCAAACCAAGGACAGCTGGTTCTTTGAGAAAATAGTAGAATTCCATTAGGCAGTAAGCTCTAGATCACTTAAAAGGTCACCTGGACCTGCAGCAAACTTCACAACTACTTATCATAGAATTACTTACCATATTTTATTGTCATGATACAATCACTAGGTAAGTTACAGTGGTTCCAGTTCACGCATAATAACTGCAAGTTTACCCCAGCCTAAGTAGGTCCTAAGAAAGGCAAAGGTCAGTAGCTGTTCAGGAAGCTCCAGTGAAGGACAGAAATAGAACTTCTATGTTGTTGAAATATAATTGCAAAGAAAAGTGACAGAAACGCTAATACTACTATGTGAGTAACTCTGGCTAGACATGGTGGCTTAGGTCTGTAATACCAGCATTTGGGAGGCTAACATAGTAAGATTTCGAGTTGAAAAATAGTCTGGGCAATTCATTAAGACCCTATCTCAGGGCCAGGGATGTAACTGTGTCTTTCTGGCAAGGGCAAGGTCCTGAGTTCAATCCCTAGTACTGCAAAAAAAAAAAAATCCTATCTCAAAATAAAAAGGGGCTGGGAACATAGGCCCCAGGTCCAATACCCAGTGCCACAATGACATAACAACACTGGACCATGCTGCAACATATGTGTGGACCAGTTTAAAAGGCACAAATTGCAAATAGGTGATTTGTTTTGGGAGTAAAAGTCAAAAACAGGAAGAAAAGACATATGATTAAGAATAGTCACTGAAGCCGGATGTGATGGTGCATACCTGTAATCCCACCACTAGGGAGGCTGAGGCAGGAGGATTGCTGTGAGTTTGAGACCAGCCTGGGCTACATAGCGAGTTCCAGGTCAGTCTCCACTACATAGTGAGACCCTGTCTCAAAAAACAAAAAACAAAACAAAACAAAAAGAAAAGAATAGGCCCTGCAAACAGTAGCCACAGATGAAAACCAAAAGTCAGATTTTATGTCCTGGGCACAATTAATACCTCAGCCGTGCAGATATGGCTGCGTATCGAGGTGATTTTAAATCAAAGATATCCTTAGTTTATTGAGCAACTGAATAGCTGTTCAGTACAAAACTGTGTTTCATACTCATTATCCCTTTTAATCTTTCCAACAACCCTAAAATTATTATATCTTTTTTTTCAGTGTTGAAGTTTGGTTTGGTTTTTTGAGACTGGGTCTTGCTCTGTAATTCAGGCTGGCTTTGAACTCTCTAAGTAGCCCAGGCTGGCCTTGAACTCACAGTGATCCTCTTGCCTCAGTCTCCCTAGTTCTGGGATCATGGCCGTGCATCACTATCCCTGGCTCAGCGTAGAAGATGGAACCGGGACCTTTTACATGCTAGAGAAGTGTTCTTCATCCCCCAGCCCTAGACAGGACATGCTTAATTAATAAACTCAAGGAAGTGAAAAATCTGAGGCAAGAAATACCAAGATGACTAGGGAAAGATATTAACTAAATCCTTAAAGGAAAAATCAGACATTAGATCTCAGGAAGAAAACAGGAATCTGCAATGATTAAAATGAATACTGTACACCTCATCATAAGTCTATGAAAACATCCACATAATAAACTAGCTATAACTCATGTCCCATGAGATCTTATTGCATATACAATGACAATAAATGGACAGTACATATTACCTTAAATAGCAGGTTTCCTTATAACTGACATTAATCCATTTAGAAAACTTAATTCAGGGACTGGGGATTTAGCTCAGTGGTTCCACCTCCTGCCTCATTAAGCACAAGGACCCGAGTTCAATCCCCAGTACCAAAAATAAAAAATAAAAACTTAATTCATATAAAAATTTTCAATCTCTGAATCTGAGAATACAAAAGCCAAATTTACAACTTCCAAGAAAATATTGTTGATATTTTCGCTTAGTCCTATGCCCATTAGGAATGACACAGAGGAAATCTCTGTGGGGAAGAGCGAAGATGTAGAAAGACAAAGGAAAAAGGTGGAATTAAATACAAATTCAAGGGTGAAGGTAAAATAGGTCATTAAAATTAATTTAAAAAGTAAAGTAAGGGGAAAGAAACAGATGTTGTTGACATTACTTTGTATATCACATAAGACATCTTTCCCAGCACATTCCATTTTGCAGCAGTTGTGTATTCCTGTCATTTCAGCCTTGGAGCTGATATAAAATGAAAATTTAATCGCAGGTGTGGTGGTGCACGCCTGTAATCCCAGCACTAAGGAGGCTGAGGCAGGATTGCCATGATGAGTTCAAGGCCAGCCTGGACTATATATAAAGAGCCTGTCTCAAAAAAAAAAAAAAAATGCACACTAAAAGTTATAGCAGAAAAAGCTTTAATCCACAACTAAGAAAATAGAGGAAAAAAGAAAAAGAAATACAAAAAGGGAAAAAAGGAAAAGGAAATTTAAAAAGAGGGTAATAAAATAAAATAGAGAGGATAGGGCCAGGGATTTAGCTCAGTGGTTCTGCCACATGCCTCACAAGTACAAGGACCTGAGTTCGATCCCCGGTACCAAAAAATAAAAAGTTTTAAAATCAATAAATAAAATAAAGAGGGGAAAAAATTGCCAAGTATGGTGGGTCACATCTGTAATCCCAGCATTCATGAGGCTGAGGCAGTAGGATCACTGCAAGTTTAAGGCCAACTTGACCCACATAGTGAGTTCAAGGCAAGCTTAAACTATTTAACAAGATTCTGTCTCAAAAAAACAAAACAGGGCGGGGGATTTAGCTCAGTGGTGCCATGCCTGCCTAGCAAGTGCAAGATCCTGAGTTAAAAAAAAAAAAAAAAAAAAAAAAAAGATCATTTACAGGGGAAACCGAAAAATGATGCAGGACTACCCTCTATGAATAGACTGTAAAATGTGGAGCAGCGTGGGGCATCTGTGCCATTCCTGTGAGAGTGGAGTGCTCTTAACAGGCCAGTGTGAGCATCACAGAGCAGGCTCCTATAGAGCCACCCACAGCCAAGGAGGCAGACTAATGAATCAGTAAAATGTTAAAAGGGTTCTTCCCTTATAGCTCTCCAGGGCCAAGCTATCTGGAATTGTTTGATCTGACGGGGCGGGGGGGGGGGGTTACAACGAAGAAAGAGCAGCTCAATCCTGCCTTCAAACACTTGCATTTTAAATTTGCGTTGCCTTCAAGATTGAACACTACAGCTTCACTCAGTCTTTTATGATTTGCAAGACAGTCCCAGTCTCTGCGGCGAACCTCTACACTCGACTTTCTCAGAATACCTGGGGACACAAGTGTTCTGAGAGCACTCCACACGTGCATTAGAAACAGCCGGCTCCTGGACCCCAGGCCGTCTCTACTTGCCAATCTCCCTGTGTATCTCCAGCTCCCTGGAGAGAGCACACTGTATTGGTACAACAAGCCCAGTGCCCAACTGTGTGACTTCCAGGAATCAGAATATCTGCCCTGAGGTGGACTTTGCTTTCTCAGGTCTTTGTTTATCTTCTACTTGATGTCATCATTTTCTAGCCAATACAGTAACACCAAGTCTGTTCCTCTCCCCTTTAAATGGTTTCTTAAATAAATCATTTATGTGGGCAAACATTCTTATTGGCCCGTAAGTAACACTGGACAAACAATCTTATTGCTTAATAGCCACAATTCATTTAGTGACTAATGCTCAATCCTTAGAGCTCTGTAATTAGCCCTCCCTGTTTTCATTCCCCAATAACTCCCTTTCAGCTATCAAATCTTTATACGTATTTTTCTACATGGAACCTATTATACTTCAAGGGAACAGTACAGACAATGGTAAATCAAATATAATGATATCTCATTTCTCAAAAGGGCTTAACACCTCACCATTCTGCTTTTCTTATACCCTCACTGTAATAGAAATATTAAACCATTTACTTTAAATATCAACTGTCATATTGTTAAAAAGACAAAATCCAGTAAATTTTAACTTCTAAGAACACATCTTAGAGATATGTGCAAAAAACTCATAAAGACACATGTTCAAGTGAATTTAACCTGAAGCATATCCATAGAAATTATATTTTAAAAGAATGTAGAATTATAAATTCTAATATAAAAAATATTCAAGAATGCCAGGGATTTAGCTCAGTGGTTCCATCACCTGCCTTGCAAGCACAAGGACCAGAGTTGGATCACTGGTACCAAAAAAAAAAAAAAAAAAAAAAGTTCAAGATATGTTAAATACAAAAATCAAATTGCAGGTCATTAGTATAATATGACCACAGGTATTTGTATGGTGGGGGGGACTAAGAGGTAAGAATAAAGATCTTTTTTATTTGACTTTATAATTCATAATAAAAAGCTAGTTTAAAATTTTTACTTAATTAGAAATATAGCTCAATGGCACTGTGCCTGCCTTGCAAGTACAAGGTCCTAAATTCAATCCCTGGTACTGGGGGGAAAAAAAGAAATTAAATTTTTACTTAATTAAAAAAATGAATAATAAACATGTAATTTCATAAAGCAAATCAAGTAATTGTAATGTTTTATCACTATACCAATTCTTAAATAACTCTGGCATTAACTGTTAATAAATATTAATAATTACTACACATATTAAAATATAATTAATAACTGTTGTTGTGTTATTAGAAACTAAAGAAAGTCTAAAAGCCTAAGATATTTTCTGAAGATTTAAAGATCTGCTATTACAATATTGTATAAACTCAAGCCAGGCATGGTAGCACATGCCTGTAATCCCAGTACTCAGGATGAGGCAGGAGAATCATAAGTATGAAGCCTGACTGGGCTACTTACTGAGTTCAAAGCCAGTCTGAACTACAGAGCAAGATCTTGTCCCAAAAAAACAAAGCAAACAACCCCCCAAAATGTTATATATAAATTCATTTCCACAAATGTGAAGACTACTCTTAACAAAATCCTGATTCAAGTAAAATTTAGTAAGTATAATTTATAGTCAATATATTAATAGAATCATCATGTACAGTACACAGAATCATAGATTCACAGATTGGATGAGATGTTAAAAGTCACCAAGTGCAACTCTCCATCCTAACATCCAGAAAAAAAATAGAAAAAAATCATAACCAAATCCCCAGCCTGTGGGGATTTAGCTCAGTGGCACCACGCCAGCCTCACAAGCACAAGGTCCTGAGTTCGACCTCCAGTACAAACAAAACAAACAAAAAACCCAGCCTACTAGAGAGAGAAACACAGACATCCCTGAAGCAGAGAGCCAGTCCTAAGATGATTCAACTAGAAATATCCTCCCAAAATGGGAACATCCAGTAAGCACTCTCTAAAAAAATATTTTGGGCTAATATGTCAAGTTGCTCAGGTCAGTTTTTAAGAAGTCATTGGATTAATTTTTCTGGTTTCAAAGTTTTCAATTTGTTTCAAATCAAGAGAAATCAGACCATATTGTAGATTGATTTTAATGAACAAAATCTCTGTATAAAAAAGTTAAACTTTATCAAATGCTTTTAAACACACACACAATTCAAATTCAATACAGAATCTTTTAACATTATCTTTGTTCATCTCAACATAATCTGTAAAGAAATTTCTGGATAAAACTTTACATATGAAAAACAGCCACACTTACACATGTGTGCACAGACATCCGCACATAATCATTCTCGGAACACAAAAACGTGGTAAGACTGTGGATGGTACAGGAACAAATTTCTTGTAAAGCTTATATAAAAGAATACTACCTGGATAAAAGAACTTCCTATACCGAAAGAATATACAGGGGGAAAAGCAGGGATTAGCTTAACTCATTTATAAATAAATAGTTTGAGCATGTCATTCAAGAACAATAACTTTGGGGAAACCGCCCTGAGTTTTCATCACCTCACATTCTGTGATTCTGGACAACTGATGACACGTAAAAAGCATTTCAATTTTCTGTAGGTTTTGATTTGATTTGTTTGTTATTTAGTTTATCTCCTTCCATGGTTGATTCCTCAGTTCCCCAGAAAAGCCACAGTAAGAAACACTGGTGACCATAGGATAGGAAAGGTGGCACTGGCAATACTGGATGGTGAATAATAGCCAGGGAGTCTGGGCTTGAATTCCAACATCACTACTGGCTAGCTGCCGGGTATTTAGCAAGCTATTTAGCCACTGTGTGTCTCTGTTTCCTCGTCTTCACTTAGTAATCACTGCAGTGCCTACTTCATACGGGGTTATTACAGTGCTGCAGAAAGATGATCCATGTAGAGACTTATCCACACAGCCTGGCTCAAATATTAGCCCAAACAACCATTAGTTGTAGTATACCAGGTGAACCAAAAGAAAAATTCTGTCTGTATCTCTCCTCATTGATGAAGTTTTCAGGGGCCAACTGTGGCATAAAAAGCAGAAATGGCAATGCGTTTGATGTAAAAGAGATTGAGGACCCAGTCTTATGAATATAGATGTTCATTTTCATATTAGAAAAACAGTATATGGCTCCATATCACAAAATTTACCATTTTTCTATTAAACATCACACAATTCCCATCATCACTATGCCCTACATAACCCTACATGATGTGGCATTCTTATGGATATTTGACAACAAAGTCCAGAATTTCAACTGCAAGATAACTGCAGAGTTCCACTTTGGGCAGTAATCTGTGTGTGCTGAGAAACTTGGGGCAATAACATATAAGGCTGAGATTCTGCATCCAGGGCTAAATCCCCAACACAGTCAGACGAGCCAGGTTCCTGCAGATCCTTCAGTCCATTCTCCATTCACGTCCCCTTGCAGAAGGCAGTTTTCAAGAGGTGAAGGAAGCAGCAGCCACTGACAATGGAATGCCCCACTCCTACTTCAGTATAATATGATAGCTGTCATTGGTTTCTGCTGTTAAAAAGGGAGAGAGAGAGAGAGAGAGAAAGAGGGAGAGAGAGAAAGAGGGAGGGGGAGGGAATCTTTAGTTACCTTGAAAACACGGTAGGATAAAAAAAATCTGTGGTAGGTTCTTGTGACAGGGAACAAGGCAGAGCAAGAAAAGAGCGTACACTCATCGCTGTATTTAGTGCAGAACCTGTGTACAGATGGCCCTCCTCTCAGGATGATGTCATTTACGATCTTTTGACTGCACAATGATACAAAGGTGGTGTGTTGTCAGTACAGAGCATACTTTGAATTTCGATCTTTTCAATAATGTGATATGATACTGTCTTGCAATGCGAGGGAGTAGCAATGAGCCACAGGATCACTAGGGTGAACAACTGACATTCTACAATGTTATAATGGTTGATAGGTTAGGTGTATTAAACGCATTTTCAATGCCCACTATCTTCTACTTAGTGGGTTTCTCAGGACATGACCCCATCGTAAGTCAAGGAACATCTGCAATATGCATTATAAAGACTACATACGGGGACAGAGATTTAGCTCAGTGGTTCCGACACCTGCCTCACAAGCACAAGGTCCCAAGTTCGATGCCCATTACCAAAAAAAACAAAAACAAAAACAAAAAACAAACAAAAAAGACTACATACCTTGATTTCTTCATTTGTCCATGGAAGATAGAGAGATGGTAGACTTATCAAGTATACTTTGTCTACTCTGATAGCGGCAAGAAGCCAAGTCACATATGGGAATAATCTCTAATAATGCTATTTTCTCTATTTAACACATGGTTTCTTCTGCATCCTACCTCAAAGAAGTAAAACATGAAAAAAGCTTTTTTTGGAGGGGTACCAGGGATTGAATTCAGTACTGGGTACATGCTAATCACACACTCTACCACTGCGCTATACCCTAGACTGAAAAGAGCTAGTAAAATCTTTAAGAAGGAGCTGGGTGTGGTGGCGCATGCCTGTAATCCCAGCACTCAGGAGGCTGAGGCAGGAGGATCGCTGTGAATTCGAGACCAGACGGGGCTACATAGTGAGTTCCAGGTCAGTCTCAACTACATAGTGAGACCCTGTCTCAAAAAACCAAAAAACCAAAAAAAAAAAAAAAAAAAAAAAAAAAAAAAAACATAAGGG
>NW_022900927.1:17670018-17699214 GCF_012274545.1 Fukomys damarensis
CCATGTTTCTTTTCTATAACGCATTCTAGTGTCAATTTATACATAAATGTGCCCAGTTAATTTATGTTTGTCTCCTTTATTACACTGCAAGCTCCACAAACACAAAGACTACACCTGTTATTTCTATTTCACTCCCAGAGCCCAACACAGTACCCAATGCACTAAAAAAAAAAAAAAAAAAAAAAAAAAATCTTTAGGGCTGGTGAGCTGGTGATTTAGCTCAGTGGTACCACCTCCTGCTTCGCAAGCGCAAGGTCCTGAGTTCAATCTCCGGTACCAAAAAACAAATAAAATCCTTAGGAAAAAGTTATTTACCTTACTGTGTTATTACCTTTCATTGTGTCCAGAATAAAACAGGCTTCTTCCTGAAAGTTCTGTATCATCTGGAAAAAACAAGAAAATTTGATGATTATTAAAAATATTGGTTTGCTTTGTTTATTTTGACCATGTGGCTTTTCATGACATTAGATTTAGGTGAAATATAACTATTTTCTATTTCTATGTTGTTAAGGACTATCCCACATCGAGAGGGGTTTATACAAGGGGTTTTACAGATAAAAAATAAGAAAGAATATTTCATGAATTTCTATAGAATTGTATAAGTGTTTTCCTCCCAGTTTTGAAAAGCACACTTCACAAACCTATTTGGTATTTGTCTGTTTTGAGTTTTTCTTCCCCATGTTTGATTTTTAAAGTTTAAACAGCCACCTAGAATAGTGGTCTTAAAAGTGGAGTATGTGTTCCCCCAGGATAATACTTAATACCAAGGCTTTCCAAGGAGTACAAAGACAGCAACACTCCCATATGGAAGAACTGAATTCTAGGTCTTCAACTTCCCTATACCATGTATTCCTTACTAAAAACTCCTTAGTAGCCAGGTGTGGTGGCGCACGCCTGTAATCCCAGCACCCAAAAGGCTGAGGCAGGAGGATTGCTGTGAATTTGAGACTAGCCCGGGCTACATAGTCTCAACTACAGAGTGAGACCCTATCTCAAAAAACCAAAACCAAAAAGAAAAAAAAACCTCCTTAGTTTGTCTTCCCTATTTTCCCTTCCCAAGTCTCCATCTCCTATTTTACAAAAGCATAACTTTCATCTTTCTTAAATCCTAGTGAGGTATCCCACCTAGGGTATAAGAGCCTCAGAGTGCAAACGTGGAACTACAAAGGTAAACTATAATAACAGGGTCTCTAACCCTCCTATGAGTCACCAAAATTGAAGAGTGACCTAATCACATACTGTCAAGGGATAGATGACTCAAAATAATTTTTGGTAACATCATTATGTAATTTTAAACATGTAACTCGGATGTTCAAAAAAGTCCAGTGGTCTTGTTATACTTAAAGATTCCATCCATCTATCAATTTAGGTGAATCAGGCTCCATAGCACTTATATCTAGAAGGAAAAACAGGATGAAATTTATGCTGAACTCTGTGTCATTTTGGCAATTAATAGGCAGTATTTTTTTGGCAGTATCAGGGACTGAATGAACCCAGGGTCTCATGTGTGTGAGGCACTCCACCACTGAGCTACGTCTCCAGAACTTTTCATTTTATTTTGAGACAGAGTCTTGCTTATTGCCCAAGCTGGTCTCAAACATGCTATTCTGCCTCCACCTCTCCAATTGGTGGGAATAATAGACATGCACGATCACTTCTGTTTAATAAGTTGTTTTCTTTTTCTCTTCTAGGCTACTGGACTTTGAACTCAGAGTCTTGTACAACATGCTCAGCACATGCTCTACCACTGAGCTATATCCTAGCCCCTGTTTTTGACTTTCAGTAACCACTTTGGTTTTTTAATCAGTTTTATAATTATGATGATAAGTCTAGTCAAATGAAGTGATTTTCAACTTCTATTGAGAAAAACATTTTGGCAGAAACAGTTTTGTTTCAAAGGAATATGGTGGGACAATCAATAATAGATGTTCAAGCATAAAAATGTTATAAAACAAAAGTCGATGGGAAAAGTGAATGGAAATATGAGTTGTAAGAAACAGGAATAATACAAAACTTCTAATTCATAAATAAAGGCAGAGTAACATTTTACAAATAGATGATGCTTACACTAAATCACTCATAATTTCGATCCCTAGTACTGGGAGAGGGGGGTCACATCCATATTTAGGTTGCAGGCAACACAATTAGAATAGTAACGTAAAGTTTTCATTTTTAAATGTTATATATGTGCCCAAGAATGAAAACTTTTGTTGTTTTTGTTTTGTAGTTCAGATTGGCCTCAAACTTGTAGCGACCCTCCTGCCTCAGCCTCCTGAGTGCTGGGATTATAGGCACATACCACCACACTCAACAAGAACAACATCTTTTTTTATTTTTGGTTTTTTTGTACCAGTGATCAGACTCGGGACCTTGCACTTTCGAGGCAGGCAACAGAACCATTGAGCTAAATCCCTGGCCCCAAAACAACACCTTTTACAATCACCTCCCTGCCATGGGAAATCTGTTATTTTTCGATTTTTACTTTTATTAGTAAATATTTGCAGTACATAATGATTACATTCATCATGGGGAGGTGGTATGTGATAAGTGTTCCCCTTCCCATCTACAAAAGATCTGTATCCAAATGGGAATTCTTTTGTAACTGCTTACACTTAAAACAAAAATTTTAGGTCAGTCTAAAATTTTACAAAGTGATACATATCAATTTTTAAAAATTAGTTTAAGAGAATGCAAGGAAAAAGTCTGAGCAAGGCACAGCAGCACATACCTATAGTCTTAGCTACTTAGCTATAGGCTAAAGCAAGAGCATCATTTAGCCCAGGAGTTCAAGGGCCAATCTGGACAACACAGTGAGACTCTGTCTCTTACAAACAACAAATTTAAATTAAAAAAAAAGAAAGTTTAGTCTAGAAAACAGACCCCGACCCCAGTAGAACTGACCTTGCTCTTGCTGTATGACATGACAAATCACTGTCATCTCATAATTCAACTGTACTAAAAAAAACCAGCCTCAGGGCTGGGATGTAGCTCAGTAGCACTGCGCCTGCCTGGCAAGCACAAGATCCTGAGTTAGATCCCCGGTACCAAAAAAAAAAGAAAAAAAAGAAAGAAACCAAACCAACCTCATCGCTGATGAGCACATGGATTCCTGTTGGCCCCTGCTTGTAAATTTGGCTGATCTGGCGGGGAGAAATGCTGAAAAGCTGAGCTATTTTTTCTGTCAACTCAACAGCTGTCAGTTCTTCTAGGTAGATGGCATGGTACACTGCAACAGGAAGAACGCAGCAGTCAGTACAAAAGTTCTGTGCTTTTTATTTGTTTGGGTAGGAGTGGGAGTACTGAGGATTGAACCCAGGGCCTTCACACTGAGCTATATCCCCGGTCCTTTTTTTTTTTTTTCCTTTTGAAACAGGGCCTCACTATGTAGCTAAATTGCCCAGGATGGGCTTGAACTTTAGATTTCCCTGTCTCATTTCCTGAGTGCTGGGCTTAGAGGCTTGTATCATCACACAAGGCTAAAAGTTCTCTGTTTTTACAGGCAATTTGATTACTAGGAATGCTCACTTTTCTGAAGGACTTAAAAAAATCACACTCTGCCTGTTACCAGGTGTGGTGGCACATCCCCGTAATCCCAGCATTTGGGAGACTGAGGAAGAAGGATTTGCCACTAGTTCAAAACCAGCTCAAAATATATAACGAGACCTGTCTTGAAAAACAGAAACAAACAAACAAAACAATCATATTGCCTGGCTGCACATCCCAGCTCAACTATTTAATATCCCTAAGTCTCATTTCCCTCGTCTAAATGTTGGGGAAAATGTACAATAAAATGTACAGCAAAGAGATTATTAGTAGTAAACATGAAAGTGTGTAAAAACTGTTGAGAATCGCTCCTGTTATGTATTAAGAGCTCAGGAAATGTAAGCCATTACTATTACTTCTAGCACCTGCTGAATCTTGCTTGATAAATTCCCGTCACACATGCTTGTAAGTCATCTCTTCACCTTCATATTTGCCCTAGTGTGCCCAGGACAACATACCGAAGAAAGTACCATTTGAGTCTCCCTCCTCATGCTTCTGTTGCGGTTGCTGTTGCTGCTGCTGCTGCTGCTGCTGCTGCTCCCTCAAATGCAATGATTCCTGACAGACGTAAATGGTTAACCTTGGACGCACCATCCTGAGAAGGGAAGAAAAGGGCTGATAGTCTTATATTTCATAAAGTAAGCATAATTTAAGAGAGAGCTCATTTTTCTATGTTAATAGTTTGGGCAGGGGTTGAAAATTGGCAGCTCAGGGGTCAAATGTAATACATTTGCTACATTTTATTAGTGGTATTATTTGTTTAAGTTATCTTAGTTCCAATAGGAAGCATCCATATTAACCTCTGAATTTTGACTTTTCTTGAAAATGCAGATCTAGCAATCCAGGGTCCTCACTCTTACATGAAAAAATCCTGTTTTCTTTACACTGTATGTATATTCTTCACTACATCCTAGACTTGGACTATCATTCCTTTTCATTACCTGTGTTGCCCCTGTAGGAATATAGGTTCATGACCTTGGGTATAAAACTTAGAAGTCTTGGGGTCCGGGGATGTAGCTCAATGGCACCATGCCTGCCTGGCAAGTGCAAGGTTCTGAGTTCCATCCCCAGTACCAGGAAAAAAAAGTTAGAAATATTAAAAATGTGTAAATCACTGTTTTATGGGCCTATGTCAAGATAAACTTTTTACTTAAAAAGGTGATTTTTTTTTTTTTTTGCAATACTTTGGATTAAACTCAGACTCTCCCACTGCACATGAGGACTCTGACCAGTGAGCTGCATCCACAGACCTATTTATTTTGAGACAGTCTTGTTAAACAGCCCAAGCTGGCCTTGAACTTCTGATCATTTTTCTTTTTTCTTGATTGTTTGATCCTGTTTTTATAAAACTGTGAACATTGTTTTTAGTTTTTGTTGTTCTGTTCACTTCCTGTTTTTATTTCTTCCATCTTTCCCTCCTGTCTTCACCACTTTCCAAAAGTGTGCATAATCCTCCTTTGTCCTCCAGCCTTCTAATCTCTGCCTCTTCTATTTCTCTATTTCTCCCTGTAACCCCTTTTAAATTTTCTTCCCTGGGAGTAAAGTCACTATACTGAGGGTATATTTACTATATACAATATTGTTATAGATTTTGTTATATAACCACAAATCTAGTTCATATGGATAAAGATGGCAAATCAAGTTACCACAGTTTGTCATTTTCTAGGCTTTGTTTGATGCTACTGTTATTGCTGATCGTAGCACTTTAGCCAAGGTGACATAATGGTTCTAATCAGTTGTTCTTCCTGGTATAACAGAATTGAGATTATCTAAGGTCATAAACAATACTATATATAGGCCAGTGCCAAAGAACCAGGGATGAGGCCAAATACTCAGGAACTTCTCATCCCAAATAAACTGAAGAGGTAGGATCTTGCAATAGACTGAAAACTGAAAAGCCAGAAATACCTAGAAGACATCTCTGAGAAGTAGTCATTTCCCAAGGGTTCTAAATACTAGCCATAAAGCTACTTGCCATACCCAATTTACAAGCATGAATCCAGGAATTAATTTTTTTTAAAAAATGAGAAGACATGTAAGCAAGAGGCAACTCCAAACTTTAGCTCACCAAAGAGGTGGAACAATCCAAAGACCACCCACCTAGACTCTTTAAAGTGGTAACAGTGTAAGTAAATAACAAAGTAGATTAATGAGGCCCTAGAAAAAAATCAAATCAGAAATAGTTTCTGAGATAACTACAGAGATGGTGGTGACCATAGTAAGACATGATTAGTGACTCTAGAGCAAATACAGATTTAAAAAAAAAATACAGGCACTTAGGAAAATGACGGAAACCATGAACACCCAGCATAGAAAAGAAATGGAATCCATGAAACTGATTCAAACAGATATCCAGAGATTAAAAATTCCATTGAAAGTATATACAGCAGAATGAGCCAATGTGAGGACAGAATACCAGATAGAGAAGACAGGATTGCAGTTAATGATCATGAAAAGAAAGATCTCTTAAAAATTGCAAAGGACCACAAAAAAAAAAAAAATCAATCCAACAGCTGTTAGAGAATGAAAAAAAGAATAACATAAGATTCTCAGTCAATAAAAAATGTAGGAGCTACCACAGATGATATAAAAAACCTGTTCACAGAAGTGATGGCAGAAACTTCCCAAACAGGAAAAAGAATTAGATATACAGATAAGAGAGGCACATAGGACTCCAATAAATCAAAAATATAAAAGAAATCTTTCCCAACACATATAATAGTCAAGATTCCAGAAATTCAACACAAGAACAGAATATTAAAAAGCTGTTAGACAGGGCCAGGGATTTAGCTCAGTGGTGCTGCCACCTGCCTCGCAAGCACAAGGACCCAAGTTTGATCCCCAGTATTGAAAAAAAAAAAGCTGTTAGACAAAAGAAATAAATCATCTATAAAGGAAAGTCCATCCCTTGTTCTTGGGAAGGAAGAACCCATACAGTGAAAATGGCCAAACTTCCAAAACTGCTATATGGATTCAGTGCAATTCCGATTGAAATTCCAGCAGCATATTTCACAGAACTAGAGAACACAATCTAAAAATTCATTTGGAACCATAAAATACCTAGAATAGCAAAGGCAATTCTGGGCAACAAAGGCAAGGCAGGGGGCATCACAACCCCTAATTTGAAATTATACTACAAAGCTCATGGTATTGGCAAAAAAACAGACTCAAGGATCAATGGAACAGATTAGAAGATGCAGAAACATGCTCAGCTACCTTATCTTTGACAAAAAAAGCCAAACACCTTCACTAGAAGAAACATAACTTCTTTAATAAATGGTACTGGAAAAACTGGATTTCCATATGCTGAAGATTAAAACTAGACCCATATCTTTCACCAGGCACTAAACACAATCAAAATGGATCAAATATCTAAATAGTAGAGCAGAAACATTAAATCTGGTGGATGATAGAATAGGTAGAACTCTTGAAGACACTGGTGTAGGCAAACAAAACCCTGATAGCACAAGAAATATCACAAAGAATCGACAACAGTGATTTCATCTTATTAAAATGCTTTGCACAGCAAAAGAAAGCCCAACAGGGCTGGGGATTTAGCTCAGTGGTTCCACCACCTGCCTCACATGTGCAAGGTCCTGAGTTTGATCCCCAGTACCAAAAAAAAAAAAAAAAAAAAAAAAAAAAAAAAGAAAGAAAGAAACCCCAACAGAGTGAAGAGACAACCCACAGAGTGGGGAAAATCTTTTGCCAGCTATTCCTCAGACAATAGACTAATACCTAGAATATATAAAGAACACAAAAACATCAGACCCCCGAAATCTACAGAACCAATCTAAAAATGTGCATCTGAAATAGACACTTCTCAGATGAAGTAGAAATGGCCAATAAATATATGAAAAAATGTTCAACATCACTAGTCGTTTGAGTGATGCAAATGAAAACAGTGAGATTCCATCTCACTCCAGAAAGAATGGCTGCTATGAAGAAATCAAGCAATAACAAATGCTAGTGGAGCTGTGGGGAAAAAGGAACCCATCTTCACTGTTGGTGGGAGTGTATTTTGGTGCAAGCACTGTGGAAATCAGTGTGGAGAGTCCCTAATATACTAAAACTAGAAGTTCCATTGGCTCTAGCCATTTTCCTTCTTGGTATCTTCCCAAAAGAATTAAAAGCATCCTACCACAGTGAGATATGCATATATTCATGTTCATAGTGGCACAGTTTTCAATAGCTAAATCTTGGAAACAGCACAAATGCCCATCAACCAATGAATGGATAAAGAAGAAATGGTCTTTCTAAACAATGGAGTACTACTCTGTCATAAAGAAGGACAGGCTTCAGACATTTATAGCTAAAGGACAGCAGGGAAAAACAGAAGCAAGATATATCACGTACAAGTACCAATTCCCTATGATGAATTTTATTATTATGTATGTCTGAAATGCACCATGGTTTTGTTTCAATAAAAGAGCCTCACTAAATTGCCTACACTGGCCTCAAACTTGCAATCCTCCTGCCCAAGCTTCTTGAGTAGTGAGGATATCAGGAATGTGCCACCATACCCAGCTGAGATGGCACTCTCTTGACCATATTTCAGGTACTCTATAGCCCACAATCCTGTTTTTTAGATTGTTTCCTTCAAAGCCATTATCATTGTCCAAAATACTTATCATTTTTATCTATCATCCTATTAGAAAGTTAATTCCTTAACAACTTGTCTGTTTTGTTCATCAATAATTTTATATGGCCTACAAAAGTACCTGGCTCACGATAAGGATGAAGAGCATTTACTGAATGAAGAAACTACCTGGAAGTGAAAATGAGATATCATGGGGAATTTTTTGTGATAAATATATGAAATCGTATTTTTCATCTGTTTATATTTGGTACATAAACTTGCTATGCAGAGTACTGTGAAGAAAACCTGAATCCAAATCCACTTGACATCCAACCTCATTGATATTTTAACACTAATTACATACCGGCCTTTTAAAGCATTAAAAAGTCTGATTCCATCTGCAGGACCACAGATTTGGATCACATCATCTCTAGTTAGTTTTAATAAATCTGCCCCTGGAATAAAATAAGAAAATAGGTGATAAAGGCAAGGACTCTTTGTTAAAATAGCCTCTGTTACAAGGACACCTCATCACCAGTATATTACAGTCCACAATCTTTTGCATGGTGCAAGGCCCTTGATGGCCTGGTTCCTGCCTCCTCTTCTATCCCAATTTTCATCCAATTAACTTCTGCACCTAACCATGCTCTTTCACCATTCTGATGCTGCTGACTGCTCAAGTTGTTCTTCCCACCTGAAATCTCTTTCCACTATCTGACCAATGCCTCTTCTCGTCATCCCTCAAGTTTTACCTCATATCACACGTTTTCCCTAAACAGCTTACCAAGCCCTCTACTGAACATCTCACTTTGTACACACTTCTGGTGGAACACTTATCTACTAGGGTTTTATTTTGCTTCATTTTTTTTAAACACTATATGATGAATGAGCTCTGTGAATGGGAAATATGCCTTCTCCATTTAGGTATTCCTACCATTGCTAGAACACAGAATAAAAAAGAAAAGAAAAGTGGATTATGTAAATAAAACACAATATAGTAATAGCAAGGGAAAAATCTCAGACTGTCTGCAAATGCTCCCCGATAAAATATTGTATTAAATATACATCTTAAGAATTATTCTATGATGGCCGGAGATTTAACTCAGTGGCACTGCACCTGCCTTGCAAGCCTCACAAGGTCCTGAGTTCGATCCCTGGTACCAAAAAAAAAAAGTATTATAAATACCTATTCTAGAATTAAAGGAGTTAAAACAAAGACATATTTCTTCTTAAGAACTCACAGCAGCACTGTTGCAGTTGGTAAAAAAGTTTGAAGGAGTTTATGGAATTCATTTATCATAAAAAAAATCCACTAAGATACTAGTTGAATTAACTATGTGATGTTAAATATTATTAATAAACTTTAACTTTTTTCAAAATAAAAAAGAATCCATCAAGACCTCTGTCTCTCTCTCCCGCTCCCTCTCTTTCTGTGTGTGTGTGTGTGTGTGTGTGTGTGTGTGTGTGTGTGTGTTAAACAAATACACACATACCCCACCACATGAATATCAGGAAGCTCTAGAATACAAAAGAACATCCTCTGCTGGGGTGAAACAAAAGGAAAAGCAGATTTAACCTGAAAAGTTGGTGAAAAGCCTTGTGAATGTAGAAAAACGGTTTCGATGCAACCACTGCTGAGCTTCTTGAGGTGTAGTTGTTGGCAAGAGGTTCTGAAAACAAAAAAAATTTTTTTCTGGTAATTTAATAGATTAATCTATTACCTTATCAGGTAACAAATAGCTAAGCACCCACACTCTCACACACACACACACACACACACACACACACACACACACAGAATAGCCTAGTTTGTTTGGAAATTGTTTACACTGTACCACATTATTCTCTGTCTCTAACCATGGGAGATATCCACAGGGTTCTATCCTTATTCTCTCCCTGTCATTTCCTCTTGATTGTAAACAACTCAAATTCATAGCTACTCAGGAAGCTGGGGTGGGAGAAGCACTTAAGCCTACAAGTTCTAGATCAAA
This sequence comes from Fukomys damarensis, assembly GCF_012274545.1. Lineage (NCBI taxonomy): Eukaryota > Metazoa > Chordata > Mammalia > Rodentia > Bathyergidae > Fukomys > Fukomys damarensis. The sequence continues at coordinate 17,680,132 of NW_022900927.1, forward strand.
CTGGACAACAGTGAGATCCCATCTCAAAACAAAACAAAACAAAAAAAACAAACCTATCCGCAAATCTTGTATTAAATACTTCTTATCTCCAGTCCCTAGCACGGTATCTGGTTCAGAGTAAAAATGCAATAAATGCCTGCTTTGTGAATGAATTATTCATATTCACTAAAAGTTGGACATTTCTATAGTCATCAAAATATGACTAGATATTGCAAGGAACTGACATTTAGCTTTAGACTTACATCTGTGACTGGAGGGGGCGGCTCTGGCTGGTGGTTAGGTGAACCATTTCTAAAGAAACATTTAAAATGAAAGGGTGAGTTCATACACGTATGAGGGCTCATTATCTCATTCATCATCTTCACAATAAGTCTTAAGCCAGAGATCTAAAAGAATGTGTTCACTCATAAAACATTTTTATTCTTTGACCCAATACTTCAGTTATGTATTAGTAATGTAAACTAAAGACTCTGGGTAAGGAGGAGAAACGATGTCATTTGCGATACTTTTATATTACTGAGAAAACTAAGAAAAATATCAAAAGTTGAGTAAGTTGAAAGTAAGGAGATAAATTATAGCACAGAGAATATCTGCAAGAGGCTGAGCATGTAGCTCAATGGTACACCATGTGCGGGACACTGGGTTAAACTCCTGGCACCACAAAACAAAAGGCAAAAAATCTATTAGAATGAAAGATAATCAAAATGTATAAGTACTACTAGTTTACTATTATATTAAATATATAAATATGTACAGTATATATACAGGAAAATTTTGGAAGAAAATTTAATGAGTGCTAAATGCTTTTTGTTGGTTTTAGCAAGAATTGAGCTCAAAGAATTTATGCTGAACTATATGTACAGCCTGTTTTTCCCCACTTTTTTTATTAGTGGTTATTGATTATATAGACCTGATCCTTTTATTTTTGAGACGTCTCACTAAGTTGGTAGAAATTGCCCAGGCTGGGCTCAAACTTATAACCTCCTGATTCAGCTTCCCAATATGCTGAGATTTCACACATGTACTACCACACCCTGCTGAAAACAATTTTTTTTTTTTTTAGGCAAGTTCTTCCTTTGTAGTTCAGGCTGGCCCTGAATTCACTATGTGGTCCAGGCTGGCCTTAAACTCATAGCAATACTCCTGCCTCAGCCTCCCAAGTAATGGAATTACAGGCATGCGCCATCACACCTGGCTCAGAAAACAATTACTTTTAAAGCAGCTTCAAAAATTGGCACTAATTTGTGATGCAAGTACTATCTCTACACCCTTGTACTTTCATTTGTGTATGCATAATCCCTCTTCCCTAATGTTTACTTCCCTAACGGGAGAAAAAAATTGAGCCTAATAATGGGGTACAAGACAAAAAGAAGAGAAAAAATTTTAAACAGAGCCCTCCGACTATATATTTTAAAATCGCCCATAAGTAGACGGTATTATCCTTTTAGATAATTTTTTCTTTCTCTTTTGGGCCAAGGATGTAGCTCAGTGGTGCTGCCGCCCACCTTGCAAGTGCAAGGTCCTGAGTTCGATCCCCAGTACCAAAAAAAAAAAGAAAGAGAACTCTTTTTAGCCAGGTGCACTAGCACAGCCTTGAAGTTCCAGCTACTAGGAAGGTTGATGCAAGAGGATCTCTTGAACCCAGGAGTTTAAGGCCAGCCTGGGCAACACAGAGAGCCTCTATCTCAAACAAACAAACACAAAATTATTCTTTTTTTAGCTTTAGCTGCAAAATTAAAATTTGGTATTAAAACACAGTAATAAATTTATCTCAGAGCCTTAGTAACATGCATTCCCTGTACAGCTATTCTTAAGTGTTACATTCTGAATATTCTCAATTGTTATACTACAGATGTTCTTCTTTTCTTCCTTTAACTGAACTGAGTTGACAGAACTGAGTTCTGCTCCTGCTGCTAGGTCACTGAATGCATTGGTTGCTAAATGAGTACTTGTATATAGCATGTTCAATATTCCAAACAAAGAGATGGTCAAAGGAAACTCCAACTTGATGACTTTGCTTTTATTTGCTTAACTCTTAGACACGGTACCATAATAACAGAATGCAAAACTACAGTACAATCAGCTAAAATTACAGTACTATATAAACAAGGTTATTGAACAACAAAAAAAAGACATTGTGGCTTGAATTTCACTAAACAAAATGTACAGAACTGTATGTTTGTTTATTTGTTTGTTTTTTGGTACTGGGGATCAAACTCGGGACCTTGTGCTTGCGAGGCAGGCAGTGGAACCACTGGGCTAAATGCCCAGCCCAAGATGTACAGAATTGCACCAAAAAAAACCCCCAAAACAGACAGGTCATAAATTGGAGCAGCGGGTTGCAGTCCAAACAGCATGTGTCAGGCTTAACTCTGAATAGTCATAAAACAGCTGGGTGGTTAAACAAGGAAAATCGGTTAAGTTTTTTTGTACTGGGGATTGAACTCAGGACCTTAAACTTGCGAGGCAGGTGCAGTTAAATCCCCAGCCCCCAGTAATTAAATTCTTTGAGATTGTAGACTTTGAAACCCCCCAAAAAGTGAAGCTGGGGAGAGAGGAGGCCAAGAGTAGGAAGGGATGTAGGAATGACCAAAGTATGTCATGTGCATGTACAAATCTGCCAAAAAGAAACCCATTAATCTGGATAGCCAGTTTGCACTCATAAAAAATGATATAGAAAAAAAGCAGGTCAAATATAGAGCTTAAATAAATCCAACAACAAATACAACCGAATAATATGCCTACACATTTAGTAGGCTGTCTCCAGATTTTAATATGGTTCTATGGAACATATGCTAAATGTGAGGACCATATGAGAGCTTTGTTAAAACTAAGGTAGGCATTTATACCAACGTTCAATTACCTCTGATAGTAAAAGATATTAAGGTAAGATTGAATGCATCCCATAGATAATTCTAAAATTTTATTTCAGCCATCCTCTTCAACATTCAAGATCCATAATAATTACATGTTAGGAGCATTCTTTAGAAGTAACAGAACAGATTTTAGCATTTATAAAACTATGCTTCCCATTCCAGATGACCACTGCCTGATTCAAGTATGATCAGGAAGTGAAATAACCCAGATAATGTTTCTCGATCACTAAAAACTGGCCATAAATGCTCTGATGTCCAGTGATACTTCAAGGACAAGGAGAGAGAGGAGGAGAAACAACTATATAACAGTGTCAGTATTCTTTGAAGATAATCCAAATCTCAGTCAATATAAAAATTCAAAGACTGACCAGATAGAAGTACTTATTGATTGAGAAAGATCTTGTTTATGGAGATATAATGAAAGAGGACATATTTGGTACAAACACGAGCCAGTATCACTTCTCAGACTTACCCTTCCCCAAGAGAAAAACTGCTATGGGAGCTGTTGAAACCAGGTGATGGGGAATTGACATATGTGATCTCGGGCCATGGAGAACACTAAAAACAAAGGATAATGCAGATAAAAAGCACTTTCATCCTAGTATTCCACTAAATACTGTTATACAAACAGCACATTTTGATTTGATTAGTAAATCTTACTCAGAAATTTCCATAAGCAAAAGAAAATAGGCTCAAAAGTAAATTTAGAACAGGCTTGAAGTGATGGATTTTTCTTTTAAGGGTGAAAAACTGGGGTCTGGAGTATAATTCAGTGGTAGAGCATTTGCCTCGTATGCACAAGGCCCTGGGTTGAATTCCTAGCACAACAACAACAACAACACTGAAACTGTCACCAAAATTATGGACTAAAATTTTACCTCTGTGAGTATGGTTGTCTCATAGGAAGGTTGATATTTCTCCTTTTCATGAGGCGTTCTTTTCTCCATTTTCTCTCTATCTGTTTTTTGCTTTCTGTCTGCACCTTTGGGCTGAAAAGAAAAATACTTTGTTTTAAACTTCACCCTTTGATCCAACAATATTAATTTTTTTTTTTTTTTTTTTGGTTTTTTTGAGACAGGGTCTCACTATGTAGTTGAGACTGACCTGGAACTCACTATGTAGCCCAGGCTGGTCTCGAACTCACAGCGATCTTCCTGCCTCATACTCCTGAGTGCTGCGATCACAGGCATGCACCATCATGCCCAGCTTTCCAACAATATTAATTTTAAACTTAAATATTCATATATAAAATAAACATGAATGCACAATGATGTACAGACAAAATCCATCACCCCATCTAAGGCTGAAGATATTAAATTCAAATGACTGCTGCAACTGAATAAGACAAATGGAAAGATTTCTAAAGCACATAGCTAAATGAAAAAAAATCAAAACTGAAAGTCTTAAAATAATTTATATAGTCTAATCTCATTTATGTTTTAAAGAAAGGAAAAATGTACACACCGATGCATGGACATGTGTAAAGCATATTGAGGAAGCAGAAGGATGAAAGTGGCCCTCTCTGGGGGCGGGTTGGGGAATCACAGTAAGAAAGTTCACAGGGGATTTTCAGTGTTGTATTCTGGATACTTTTATATTATTCTATATCTTCCAAGGAGAATATATTTACTGGGACCTGGGAACAGATTAGTGGTAGTATTTTCTTAGAATGCACAATGCCCTGGGTTTGATCCCCAGCACCAAAAAATAAAAATTAAAAAACGGATTTATCTGTGTTAAAAATAAAGATCAAGGGCCAGGGATTTACCTCAATGGCACCGCGTGCCTACCTTGCAAGCACAAGGTTCTGAGTTAGATCCTCAGTACCATAAAAAAAAAAAGATCAAAATACAGGAAGAATATCAAGAATGAATGTAATCAAAACAGTCAAACACATTATAATTTTTTTGAGACTGTAACTTCAACAGGCTTCAAGGACAAATAATACATTTTTCCCCTTTCCCAGTTCCCATACTCGAGACACCCCCCCTTATAAATTACTTTACCAGTTATCTTAGTGATTACTTGAAAGCTCTAGCTTAGAGTAAGTTTGCATAGCTTTTACAAAAAAGACAAGATGACTTTCTCACTGGGCAACCCATGTTAACACAGAAAGATAAGGAAGAAGAGACCAAAGGCCCACACACTGTTCACGAATACCTTGAAGACTTTGATCTGGCAGCTGGCTGAATGTAAGTGCTCAGTATACTCCCCGTTTTCGTTCTCTTTGAAGGTATCTATTTGTACTCGGAATGGCACACCCTTTTCTCCACCATGTTTCCTCATAGTAAACTCTGTGCTAATACAGTGAACCTGAAAGAGTATAACACTGAGTACTACTAGCTAGCCAAGTCAGTGAGCATTATTTGTGAGCAACTACTACAGCAGAACCTTTAAGAGGTATTTATGAATACCTATTAAAAAAAACTTCCCCTTTTTGAACTTGAAGAACTTAAATTCTAACGGAGGAAGTGAAAAAAGTTTAAATGACTTACAAATACAAAGTGAACGCACAGATCTAGTGTTATAAAAAGCTACTGAGGGGCTGGTGATGTATCTCAATGTCTAGCATGCTCAAAGCTCTGGGTTTGATACCCAGCATCACACACACACACACACACACACACACACACACACACTCAGTTAGTTTGATACCCAGCATATCACACACACACACACACACACACACACACACACACACACACACACTCAGTTAGTAAAGTTTGGGTTTTGTTTTTTGACAGGGTCTCATTATGTAGTTCAGATTGGTCTTGACCTCACTATGTAGCCCAGGCCCACCTCGAACCTACAGTGATCTTCCTGCCTCAGCCTGAGTGCTGAGATTACAGGCGTGTGCCACCATGCCTGGCCTATGGTAATTTTACAAAGAGGAAGCATAATCCATACAGGGAAAGTAGTAAATAGGAAGGCTTATAGAAATAGGAGGGGAAAGATTTGCTTGACTTTTGCATAAAGTATAAGACTGGTGAATCTTTTTTTGTTTTTTCCTTTGTCGTGCTGGGGATTGAGTCCCGGGAAACATGCATACTGGACAAGTGCTCTGAACCACACCCCAACCTTAAGACTGGTGAGTCTTAACAGTGGAGCTTTGTTTGGTTGATCACTTTACTAGCCTGGGTAAATTACTTGGTCTCTCTAAGCCTCATAAGTCTTAAAATCACATATATACAAAGTGTTTACTTAACACATTAAGTACTTGGTGAACTATTAATTATTATTATTATAAATAGATTTTTGAACAATCTACCCAAAGGATATAATCAGACGTGCAAATCAATTTTTTGTTTTGTTTTGAGACAGGGTCTTTCTATGTAGTTCAGGCTGCCCTTGAACTCAAGATGATCCTCCTGCCTCAGCCTCCCATGTGTGAGAATCATAGGTGTGCATCATCACACCTGACATAAATCAAAATTTAAGTATACGGTATGAAGGCACTGGGTTCAATCTCAGTACCAAAAAAAAAAGTACATAGATGTTCAAAATACTATGGACAACAGTGAAAAATTACAACAATTTACACGCTACGTAATTGTTAGGTAGGCTGTGGTACAAAGAATTATAATCATTTTGGAGAGATATAAATAAATAAATCGAAGTCATTAGAAAAGCAATTCAAAACTCCCCAGGGCACAGGCACACATTGAGGACTCTGGACTTGATAGGTTAGAACCTGAAAAGATGTCAGATCTGCAGGTGAGATGTGCATCTCAGTGGTAGTGAATGTGTGTGTAGCATGTATGCAGCCCTGGGCTCAATCGCCAGCATCAAAATTTTTTTAAAAGATTTCAAATGTACAACAACTGATCCTTTAAGAAACTAGCTGGTCTTGATGGACACCTTTCATAACTGGGTCCCCTCCACAGCGCCATACCTGAATAAACACAGATGTCCTCTTCGCAGGGTCCCACAGGAACTCCACTGTGTTTAGCTGGGTTGGATTAGCCCTAGGATCGATGATACCCACAGACATTGGGATATCTGAGAGACAAAAAAGTAATTAGTGAACAATGGTAAGAGCTGTTTATTTTTGTTTTTTTGAGATGAGGTCTCACTATGTTGTCCAGATAAGTCTCAAAATCCTGTCCTCAAGAGATTCTCCTGCCTCCCAAGTAGCGGGGACTACAGGTATGCACTTACACACCCAGGTCTACTCAGTTTTAAGTGAGAAAGCACTGGTTCTTATATCATTCACCACTAGTTACTGAGATTCTTGTATTTCACATCCTAAATTCTTTTCTACCAATAAAACGTTTGATTGTAAAAATTAAGCATTCTTCTAAAGAGCCATTTCTCCACTTTTAAGTTGTACAACAAGGCAATTTAAGGCAGTTTCCTTTTAATTTGCCAAAAAATCTATTTAAAGACGGACTGAATCTACAGACTAGCTGTACAATCATGAAAATTATAATTTATGATGTATTTCATGTAGGCATTTTGTTGTTGTTGTTGTTGTGTTGTTTTGTTTTGTTTTTGCAGTACCCATAGATTGAACTCAGGACCTTGTGCTTGCCAGGCAGGTGCAGTGCCACTGAGCTACGTACCCAGCCCTGTGTTTCATGTAGTCTTAAGATCAGTGTTATTGCTAGAAGCATAATAAGAGGGTTGCTGTAGACACATGAAGCATAGTGTCTGTACAATAGCACAAAGTATTACTTCACAGACAGAAATGAAAAATTTTTAACACAAAGATTGATGCTGACTTATCAAGTCATTAAATAATCCTAAAACACAGTGACAAAATTTTTTTGTTTGTTTGTTTTCTTTGAGACAGGGTCTCACTATGTAGTTGAGAATGACCTGGAACTCACTATGTAGCCCAGGCTGGTTTCGAACTCACAGCGATCCTCCTGCCTCAACCTCCCGAGTGCTGGGATTACAGGCTTGCGCCACCATACCCAGCTCACACTGACAAATCTTATACTCAAGAGCAGAGTAAGACTTAGTGGGTTTCAATAGAACCTTGCCTTGTATTCCACACGGCAGATACCCAAATATCATTGCCTGATTTCTAATTTTCAAGTTAAGAGATAAGGCTAGGTGATATTATCCATTATCATAACTGCATTACAAATAAACGTGGTTTTGGAACCAATGATTCAAAGAAGAGAGTTCTACTCTATGGTGTTGATTGTGTTTGATTCATCCTAAGGTCAATTACCATACAGATCTCAGAATATCTGTATGAGAAGCAGCATGTCCTCAGGTAAAATCAGTAGTACTTAAATTAGTTTAACAACTGTGTTTACCATAAAAAATATTAATCAACTGGAGATGCTGGAATTAAAAGTTCGTTAAGGAGGGATGGGTTATGGTTCCAAGGCAAAGTCTGTTCCCAGCTTGTGCAAGGCCCTGGGCTCAATCCCAAGCAATGCCAAAAAAGCCCAGAGCAAAACAAAATAAAAATATTCTCTCAGGAACAAACGCTGATATGTATTTGTGAAAATCCTTCCCTTATACCCTATTTTTAGGAAAGGCAAATTCCACTGTGCAGCAAAGTAATAGAAAAAAACCTAAACTACAAACCGAGAAACATAGATTCTAATCCCAGAATGTCCATTTAAGGTAACAACTAATCTGGTGTTCAGGCATTAGTAAAACCAATGAACTATCATCAATCACGTTGGGGAAAAAACCTGGACCCCTGTAGATACTACTCAAACAAAATATCAGAGCTCAACAGCCAAAGAGAGCTAGGAAATGAACAAAGTTGGAAGATCTCAGCTTTCTGACTTGAAATGTACCACAAAGTTACACTTTTTAATATGATCTAGGCACAGTGGCACATGCCCGTAATCCTAGCCCTCTGGGAAGCTGAAGCAAGAGGATTGCAAATTCAAGCCCAGGCTGGGTAACTCCGCAACTTAGTGAGATCTTGTCTCAAAATAAAAAGAAAAGGGAGGGGGCTGTAGCTCATGGTGAAGGCTCTAGGTTCAATCCCCAGTATGGCCCAAAAAAGCTATGTTAGCCAGGCATGATGATACACACCTATAATTCCAGCATTTGAAAGGCTGAGGAAGAACTATCACAAGTTCAGAGACAGAATGAGCTTTAATACCAAGGTCAAAGTCAACCTGTACTACACAGTGAGAGCCTATCTCAAACACCATCCCACCCCTCACCCCGCAAAAAACAACCAGTATGGCATGGTATAGGCATGAAAATAAAACATATTGCCAGTTGTGCTGATACACTGGTGCACAGCTGTAGTATCAGCTACTTGGAAGGCTAAGGCAGGAAGATGGCAAGCCTGCCCAGGAAACACAGAAAGACCCTGTCTAAAAAAAAAGACAAAGACAAATGGAATAGAATAGAAAGTCCAGAAATAAGTCAAATATATGGTCAAATAAGCTTCAACAAGGGTGCCAGGACCATTCAATGGAATAAAGAACAGTCTTTTTCAACAAATGGTACTGGGATACTATGCAAAAAAAATGTTGGACCCTTATCTTGCCCCACATGTAAAAAATGACCAAAATGGATCCATGATCTGAATATAAAACCTAAAACTGTAAAACTCTTAGAATAAAACATATAAGGGAAGTTTTATAACACTGGATTTTTAACATTTCTTAGAATGTTAGACAATATAAACAAAGTAAATTTAGAAAATAGATAAATTAAGACTACCCCAAAATCAAAACTTTTAAAAAATTTTGTTTCTATTTATTTATTTATTTATTTTTAGGTACCTGGGATCAAACTCGGGTCTTTGTGCTTGTGAGGTAGGCGCCAGAACCACTGAGCTAAATCCTTAGCCCTAAAATTTGTTTCTTTTTAGAGACAGGGTTTTATTACATAGTTCAGGCTGATCTTGATCTTGCAGCAATTCTCCTACCTCAGCTTCCTGAGTACTGGAATTACAGGCATGTACAACCACACCCAGTTGAATTCAAAACTTTTGAACATCAAATGATTTTTTTTTTTTTTAGTACCAGGGACCTTGCGCTTGCGAAGCAGGTGGTGGAACCACTGAGCTAAATCCCTGGCCCCATCAAATGATGTTTTGAACATAGTAAAAAAGCAACCCATGGAACAGGACAAAATATTTGTATATGATATATCATATGGAATTAATATCTAGAATATCTAAAGATTCTTATACCTCAAAAACAACCATAACAACAATCATAAAACCAACTCAAAAATGGGCATAAGCCTTGAATAGATATTTCTTCGAAAAGATATACAGCCAAGGGTTTAGCTCAGTGGTTCTGCTGCCTGTCTCGCAAGCACAAGGACACAAGTTCAATCCCCGGTACCATAAAAAAGCATATGTAACAATATTCAATGTCAGTAATCATCAGGGAAAATTGAGTCACAATCACAATGAGACATAATTTCATACCCATTAGGATAGCTACTACAAAAAAAAAATACAAAGTAAGGCTGAAGGTGTAGTTTAATGGTAGAGCACTTGCCTAGCAGACAGAAGGCCTTGGTTTGATCCTCAGTACCACACACACACACACACACACACACACACACACACAGAAAGACGGGGGAGGAGAGGAAAAAGAGAGAGGAGGAGCAGGAGGAGGAGGAAAGATTGAAAACTTTGAACATACTGTAGGAATGTAAAATGTGCAATTACTATAGAAAACAATATACCATTTCCTCAAAAAAATTAAAATTAGAATTACCATATGATCTAGCTATCTCATTTCTGAGTATACAGCCAAAGGAAATAAAAACAGAGATTCAAACACACATTTGTACGTCCATGTTCTTGAATAATTACTTATAATAGACAAAAGGTGGAAGTGTCCATCAACAAATGGGTAAACAAAGTAAGTACATATGTGAAATATTATTCAGCCTTAAAAAGGAAGACAATCCTGTGCGCGCGCGTGTGCGTGTGTGTGTGTGTGTGTGCACTCTGCTACAGATGAAACCTAGGGAGGTGCTGTACCACGGAGCTACATCCCCATCTTTTTAATTTTGAGATAGGGTCTCACTAAGTTGCCCAAGCTGCCTTTGGTCTTGTAATCATCATGATCCTTCAACCTCAGCCTCCTGAGTAGCTGAGATTACTGTGCCCAGCAACAAAGAATATTCTGGGCTGGGGATATAGTTCATTGGTGCTGCTGCCTGCCTTGCAAGCACAAGGGCTTGAGTTCAATCCCCAGTACCAAATAAACAAACAAACAAGGAAATTCTGTCATATATGTTACAACAGGGCTGAAATTGAAGGCACTGCTAAGTGAATGAGGGTAGTCACAAAAGAATGAATAATTAATGATTTCACTGGGTCAGGGATTTACCTCAGTGGCACTGTACCTGCCTGGCAAGTGCAAGGTCCTGAGTTTGATCCCCAGTACCAGAAAGAAAGAAAAGAGATTTCACTTACATGTACCTAGACTAATCCAATTCCTAGAGACAGAGACAGAATAGTGGTTACCAGAGGCTAAGAGAAGTGAGGATGAAGAGTTATTGTTTAATGGGTACAAGTTTTAATCGTGTCAGATGAAAAAAATTCTGGAGATGGACAGCAATGACAGCTGTACAACAACAAAGTGAAGGTACTTAACGCTACTGAACTGTACATTTAAAATGGCAAGGGGCTGGGGATTTAGCTCAGCGGTTCGTTGGCCTGCCTTGCAAGCGCAAGGACTCGAGTTCAATCCCCGGTAGCAAAAATAAATAAATAAATAAATAAATAAAATGGCTACGAGCCCAGGAATTTAGCTCAGTGAGGCTGTGCCTTCCTAGGCACAGGTCCCGAGTTTGATCCCTGGTACCAAAAAATAAATAAAATTAAATAAATGAAATGGCTAAAATGATGCATTTTGTCACACATTATGATAAATTATACTGAATGCTACTGTGGTTTACAATATAAAAAGAAAAAAAAGCCACCCTGAAATAATGAATACAATTGCTATGGAACTGAAATGTTTATACCTCCAACCTAAATTTTTATATCATCACACAGGTAATGTTTAAGTTTCCTAAATAACCACTTCAGGGTTCATGCTAATTAAGCTTCTGAAGCACAGGATTCAAGGTAAATAACAAGTAAAGAAAACCAACTCTGCGCGCGTGCGCGTGGTTAAAGGCATTTCCTAAGCAACCGATTCTCTTAACTCACCTATGTCAAGGATCCTATCTCCGGGTCGGTTCCACCTCCAGCCCTCCAGCTGCTGATGTTCAGTGTACTGCAGCCTTCTGTCATGGAACACTACACGGAATATACTCTAAAGGGAACAACAAAATCAATTAACAGGGTTCCTTAAAACTCAGGGCCGACAAAGGAAAATAAGCAGTTACCACCGCTTGGTTTCTAGACATAATCCAAAATTACACAACTATTTCCCTCTAAAACTTGTACCATACCAAGCTTTAAAATAAACAAGCTTCAGGATAAATTTTATAATTTATCATATATAATCTTTGTAGTTAACTGGTATAATTACTTAAAATGTTAAAGGACTCCTACATGAAATATTCTTTTCCCCAGTGCTGGGGATTAAACCCAGGGCCATGAAGGTGTTTTTTTTTGTTTTGTTTTGTTTTTTCCCAGTGCTGGGGATTAAACTTGGGGCCCCATGCACGCCAAACAACCATTCTTCCACTGAGCCACACTTCTCCCCTTTTTTATTCTTTTTGTTTTTTAAATTTTGAGACAGCATCCCACTAAGTTGCCCAGGCTAGCCGGGAAACTGTGGTACTCTTGTCTCAGCTTCCCCAGTAGCTGGAATTACAGGCAGGCACCACTACACCAGGAGCTATGTGAAGCATTTCCATATGCTTCTACTATTTTTTTGGTACTGGGGAATGAACTCGGGGCCTTATGCCTAGGAGGCAGGTGCGGCACCACTGAGCTAAATCCCCATGCATCTACTATTATACCATGGAATAACTAGCTTTGCTCTGCACGTATTTATGAAAAGCTCACCAACTCCCCTGCCTGCCACCATACAGCCTCCCTATCAGTCTGCTACTCTGCCAGCCAATTCTGGCAGCTGAGATGCCACTGAACCCTTATGGAAACAAAAGAATGCGAGTCCTCCCCCCAAAAAAATCCAGAATTACCGTGCAGAAGAATGATTTATTCATTTTCTTTTACCTTCACCAATTTGCCATTAATCTCTGGAAGTTCTCCAAGTTTCCTGTTATCTAGCATTCGGATTTCATAAGACTGTCCTAGAAGAAAATGTAATTAATTATTATACTCATCACAAATTAATCTATGTAGAATCAGAAAGGATAAAATTAAGTTGGTTGAATATATGAGATAACATTCCTTCTATTAGAAACAACAGTAAGCTTTTACGAGACGCTAGGCACTGTGCTAATATTTTCCATATATTATTTCCTGTAACTGATACAGCCTTCTAAGGTATTAATGGTCTCATTTACAGATAAGAAAATTAAAACTTAAAGAGTTTAAACAACTTGTCTAAGGCCAAACACTGGAAAACAGAAGTGCTGCAGATGGTACTAATTCTCAGATAGTAATCACTGGAGATGTCCAGGATATATGGATTAGAAACAGGAAGCTTAATAGCTAGGTGTGGTGGCACACACCAGTGATCCCAGCACTCAGGAGGCTGAGTCGCGAGGATGGCTGAAACTAGGCTACATGGTGAGTCCAAAGCCAGCCTAACCGACACAATAAGACCCTGTCTCAAAAAGCAAAACAAAACAAAACAAAAAACAGGGAGCAAGCCAGGTGTGGTGGCACACTCCTGTAATCCCAGGCCTCGGGAGGTTGAGGCAGGAGGGTGGCTGTGAGTTCGAGACCAGCCTGGGCTACACAGTGAGTTAGTTCCAGATCAGTTTCACTACACAGTGAGACCCTGTCTCAAAAAAAAACCTAAAAACAAAAAACCAGGGAGCAGAGAACTAAAAATGGACAGTAGACAAAAAAGCCAATAATATATATCAAATATGACATTAAAAGTAAAATCTCTGACATAAGGCTTCTAGTCTGATAGGCCACACTGGAAAGATTTAGCTTTTTACATAAGTGTGTCCCTAGGAACACATGAAGCCAGTGAGGGTGCAATAATACCATTGAATGCGGAAGCATCTAACCTTGATTAAGATAGGTCAGGGTTTCATCATGGAGCTTCACTGCCGGAGAGGTGGCAGCACAAAGCACATACTGGAAAGGGAGGATTTCATTCTCATTCTCAGGAGGCAGACTTGACTCTTCTTGTTTAAAAATGGGCAATGCAAGGACATCACTAAAATAAAACAAACAAATGACATACATAACTACGTGACAATGGGGCAAAAGCAGGTTGACTGTTGAATAGATATAACTGCACCTTGCTTTGGAAAGTTAGAAGTATTGTTCACTTTGGTAGAGTCTCGTGTAAATCATTCAGATTGGTTCACCTGCTGTAACAGTCTCCTGACCACAACAATGTACGCGATGATAGATACCCACTGCTAAAGCCATCTAGGTAACCAAAGACAGTATTTCTAGGAAACACAGATAAGAATTCCTAAGAGGACCCTGAAAATTACATTATTTGAATTTGGCTTGAGTATGGCCCCCAAAAGTTATATGCTAGAAGCTCGTTTCTCAGTGCTAAGGTAATGGAAACTTTAACCTACTGGATGTGGTGGTACATGCCCGTAACCCCAGCATTTGGGAGGCTGAGTCAGGAGGACTGCTGCAAGTTCAAGGCCAGCATTGCTAGATAGTGAGTTCAAGGCCAGCCAGCACTATAAAGTTAGATCTTGTGTCCAAAAACAAAAAACAAACAAAAGAAAAAAGAGGAAATACCAGAGGAAGGTAATTAGGTTAAAGGGACACCACCGCTATAATAAAGTATTAATGCAGGTCTCATGAGACCTCACAGTTCCTTAGAAAATGGGTTATTAGGGAGCTCAGCATCCCTCTGAACCAACTTTCTAAATGTATTTCTTGTCAGGCACAAATTCCTACAATCCCAATTCTTGGGAGGCTGAAGTAAGAAAATCATTTGAGTCTAGGACTGAACAACATAGGAAGACCCTATCTGTTAAAAAAAAAAAGCCAGGCATTGTGGCGCATGCCTGTAATCCCAGCACTCAGGAGGCTGAGGCAGGAGGACTGCTGTGAGTTCCAGGTCAGCCTCAACTACATAGTGAGATCCTGTCTCAAAAAACCAAAACAAAAAGAAAGAAAAGAAAAACCATTTCTCAGCATTCTCATACATGCTCCCAGCATATGATGCCATCTGCCAGGTGGCCTTCACCAGTGCCACGCTCTTGAATCTTCAGAACTCAAGAGCTTGTGCTAAATAAACTTTTCTTTATTCACTATCCAGCCTTCTGTATTTTGTTAATTAAAGCAACACAATGTGAACCAACGTACGTGGTAACATCTTTGTTTTCAGAAAGACAAGCGCAGCAATTTTATAATCCCCGGGTTAATCTACTACAAAGACTAAGACAACTTTGGGAATTCCTTAGAAGCCCCATGAAAAGGACAAATTGATAGTACATGTTTCAAAGCAATACAACATTCTGTGGAATACAACTAATACTGTACTGGTCAAATGTTAATATACCTACTAACGTGGTATGGTAGTCATTCTGAGGTGCTAGGGGAAGAATACTCAAGGAGGTCAGGATTCCCAAGCTTCAGTCCCTAAAAACTTAGGCAAATCTCAAAGCTCCCATTCCTTCATTTACAAAATGGGACCTGCATTTGCTGTCAAGAACAAATACATGAGAATATATTTTGGAAGCTGTAAGATGCTAAAATAGATATAAAGGCCTAGTAAAAAATTTTCCCTCACAAACTCCAAGCTCTAGCCATAGATTAGTAGGCAAGAATATCCTAGGCCTTCTAATCTTCTGTTGTTGTTGAGTTTTGTCTTTTTGAGACAGGGTCTATGTAGTTCAGACTGACCTTGAACTCACTATGTAGCCCAGGATGACCTTGAACTCACGGTGAATCTGCCTCTGCCCCACAAGTTCTGGGATTACAGGCGTGCACCACCATGCCCGGTTTGTATCCTGAATCTTGATCAGCATCTATTCTAGTTCAAATTTTAAGAAGGGCTTAAAAACTGTACTAAATTATGGATTATTTCCAACTATCTCAAGACAAATCATGAAACTCTCAAAATAAAATGTATTTTATTCTGTGAAGAATATCTAAAGATACTCATTACAAGAACTAAAATTAAAGACTGACGACTCAAATGTTGGCAAGGAGGTGGAGCAACCAGACCTTCATATTTTGCCAGTGGAAATGTAAAATGACATTAACTTTTAGAAAAAGGGTTAGCAGTTTCTTATAAAATTAACCACACATTGGCCCTTTGATCCAGCAATTCTATTTGTGGGTATTTATCCAAGAAAAATAAAAATGTAAGTCATCCAAAGACTTGTATATGTCATTGATCACAACATAAATGCAAAAACTGAAACCCCAATATTCACAATTAAGAGAACTGGTGCACAAACTGTGTTTGTGAAATAAGGCAGGGTAAGGTAGAGACTAACAGTCTCAAGACTTGTCTCTTCTACTAAACTCACGAAGGTCACTGTGCCCAAAAGATGAACTGCTGAACATCTGCCTGTACCTCCGTGCCCTGAGCCAATCTACTTATGTAAAATTCTGCTTGCTCCCCGACCCTGCCTGAAGAGCACTATAAAAATGAAAACACATTTAGTTTCGGAGCTCAGACTCTGGAAAGTGACTTCCACTGAGCCCGCCAAAGAATAAACCTGCCTTTCCTTTCAATTCTGAGTGTCACTCTCTTCCTTGGTCTGCCTGGCCTCTGAGTGCCATAACATTTGTATTCGTACAATGGACTACACTCAGTAAAACAGAGGACTACAACACAGATGAGTCTCAGATGTAACGCTGAATAAGCCAAGCTCGACAATGGACTGAGCGGTGTGGCTCAGCGGGTAGCCTTCTTGCCTTGCAGGTGTGAGAAGCTAGGCTCTAACCTCGATACTGCAAGAAAGAAAGGAAAAATAAAAGAAAAAATTAAAAATTTTTTTTTTAATTTTAAAAAGCTAAACACAGCTCGGTGTGGTGGTGCACGCCTGTAGTAGGAGGATCACTTTGAGTCTGAGGGCAGCCTGAACTACATAGTGAGACCCTGTCTCAACAGAAACAAAAACAAATTTAAAAAACAAACAACCAAAAAAATCCTAGACACAAAAAGTGATATATGATTCAATTTACATGACATTCTTCAATTTATATGATACTTTACAACTGGTAAAACTAAAGAGAACAATGGTTTCCTGGCATGGACTGTCTTAGAAGGGACAAGGTAACTTTTTGAGAAGACAAAGAATGTCCTATAATATGATAGATGTGTGCTACGTAGTTATAACTGTATAGCTTAAATTTGTGTACTTCAGGTGGCACACGCCTGTAATCCCAGCACTTGGGAGGCTGAGGCAGGAGGATCGCTATGAGTTCAAGACCAGCCTGGGCCACACAGTGAGTTCCAGGTCAGTCTCAACTACCTGGCGAGACCCCATCTCAAAAAACCAAAAAACAGGGGGGGCCGGGGATTTAGCTCAGCGGTTCGGTGGCCTGCCTCGCAAGCGCAAGGACCCGAGTTCGATCCCCGGTACCAAAAAAAAAAACATTGTGTACTTCAATGTATATGAACTTAATGTTAAAAAACGGAGTCAAGGATTTAGCTCAGGGGTGCCGCCACCTGCCTTGAAAGCACAAGGTCCTGAGTTCGATCCCTGGTACCAAAAAAAAAAAAAAAAAAAAGAGTGAAAAAACTGAAAAGAGGAAGGGAAGGAGAAGAAGTATAAATCAAAGCATAGCATGTGAATGATTTAAAGCAGGGTGGTGATGAGTACAAAAGGGTTCCTCAAGTTATTCAGTTTATTTTGTGTATGTTTGACTTTTCTGTAAATGAAGCATTTTGGAAAAAACATGTATAAGCCATGGGGTACGACTGGATACAAAAGAAAAGAAACAGCATATGAAATAAACAATCAACTCTTCTAAAAGGTTAGAAAAGATCAAGTAATTCTTTTCAACATTCTCCACATTCAAAATGAAATACAGACATTTACATATAATTGAAACATTTTGCTTATAAAGCAAAAAGACCAAAATCAATTTTTACTATACAGAGATGAAAAAGTAATTCCTTATACCACCCATGTCCCACAGCAGTATACGTTCCTTCTCCCTAGGACATTAGATTATAGGGAATTAATTTATGCAGGCAAAAACACTATGGATAGAAAGTTGACTACATTCATGTGACTTTTTTTTTTGGAAGTGCTGGGCATTAAATCTTAAAGATGTCATTACATGTTCTCATAAAAAAACAAAACAAAACAAAACAAAAAAACAGCAAATGTTCTGATCATTGGCCAAAGCACACAGCTGTAGTAATATACAAATTTAATGAGATACACACTTTAAAAAGGAGAAAAGAAAGAAATTTTCCTTTTTCTGGATGTCTAAATAGCAAGGATATATGTTATTATTTGAATCCATTTAGCCTAGGTACATAGCAGTTTTTAGTTAAAGAGTTTCTACTTGAAAAAAAAAATTGGAAAGGCCAAAAGTACCAAATGTGCTTTTCTTTTCCTTAGGCCAAGGGGAGAAGGTGGAGGGTCCTTCTTCCCGTTCATATCAAAGTTAGGTAAAACATACTATTGCTCCCTAGAGACAATTTAAAGCTATAGAAGCACAGCACATTCTAGAAAAGTACTGTGTCCTAGTTCTACTTCTCAAAATCAGGAGCTACCTTAGTAGGAGCTCCCACAACAAAGAGTACAGAAAATAAAGCTAAATACCACAAATCTCTAGAAACACAGCACTGGTCGTTGAGTGATTTTACTGCCCTGTTATTCTCAAATATATCACATTGGGTGATTTCTTTATATGTGTGTGTGTGTGTGTGTGTGTGTGTGTGTGTGTGTATATATTTTTTTTTTTTTGTACCGGGGATCGAACTTGGGACCTTGTGCTTGTAAGGCAGGCAGTGGAACCACAGAGCTAAATCCCCGGCCCACATTGGGTGATTTCTTGAAAGATTAACAAAGATCATCAAGAATTAAGGCAAATGGGATTTTGCAACACAGTAACAGCTCAACACTTAAGGCTGTAGAAGCAATGATGGTGAACCTTTTAGAGTTATTTTAATAATAAACAGCCATTTGTGGCACAGGCCCCATAGGTCTGCCACCACTGATGAAGGGTATTTTCTCCCCCTCCCTCCTCCTCAAATGTCACTGCCAGACA
>NW_022900927.1:17699286-17701468 GCF_012274545.1 Fukomys damarensis
CCTCCTCCTCAAATGTCACTGCCAGACAGGGGTAATAGACAGCAACAGTTCCTTGTCTCAGCATCATGTGTGTGGCATCACACTGAACATTCCATGACAAAGCAAAGAACTGTCATTTAGGACTAGAAATTTTTAAATGATTCCAAAAGTCACCCTTAAATTTAACTTAATGTGGTACAGACAAATCAAATCCCTAAGATTGTACATCCTGATCAAAGATTTTAAGTCCCAAATCTATGTATCTGAATCATTCATGTTCTTACTATACAATGCCTTTCTTTAACTGTAGTGCAGGAGTGAAGAATAGCACTCAGTTCCACACTCTTGGAGGGAGGATAAAGATCCCTGGTAAACACTGTTGTGGGCCCCAACATTTATATTTTCCAAATGAAAATAAATACATTCAGCAAGAAAAACGAGTCTGTTCTTTTTTCAGAGGTAGAGTGCGTACAGATTAGGAAAACCCAATCTGGTAGACTCTAAATCGTTGCTGCCAGTGCGTAATTTAGTATTTTATTACACTCTCTGCTTATTTCATGTATTTAATTCATTTCAATGAAGCATAAACTATTTGCAGGAACGACTTCTCCTTGATGTGCTTATTAGTAAACACTAAATATGATTCATAACTCTTTATTTTCATGCTCCAGAACACCCATTGCTATTTACACTTCGATCATTTTGGAATCTTTTGACATTTTACCAGATCTCTGATCAAACACAAAGTTATAAAAGGCTTACCAGTTAAAAGGATAAGTTGAGTATATGTTAAAAATGTGCACTCCCAAGTGGAAATCCACGAGTGAGAATGGAGGGATAGCAGAAAACACTTGAGTGGAAGCAAGAGGAGAACAGAAGCAATATCAGGAGTGAGCAGATTCTATGAAAAGCTACAGCACGTTCCCCCGAACAGTTTCTACTAATTCATAACTATGGCTTAACCCCCTCGCACCTGTAAGCTGCTGTAGAAAAGGGACAGAGAGAGGTCTGATGAGCATCATCTGGTGTAAGAAAAACAGTAAATAGCATCTGAGAATATTAGAAACTAATTGAGACCCTAAAATGTCATGAGCTTCAATTTCCTTACTGGCAACCCTCATTTAGTTAGGGTCCACCAAAGGATAAAAAAGAAAGCATTTAAAACAAAGCACACTAATTTTCTTAGGTCAGCGCTAGAATGAAAAGGCAAGACAAATTCAGTGAATTATTGGCAGTAACAACTTTAAGGGTGAGAGGTATTAAATAAAAACTATAGTTGAGGGCAGGGGATTCAGCTCAGTGGTTTCTCTGCCTGTCCCACAAGCACAAGGACCTGTTTGATCCCCAGTATCAAAATAATAAAAATAATAATAACGATAGTTGAGTTGGGCAGAGTGGCACACACCTATAATCCCAGCAGTCTGGGAAGCTGAGGCAGAAGGACAGCAATTAACTAAAGACTTAGTGAGACCATCTCAAAATTTACAATGAAAATTTAAAAAGAAAAAAGAAGAAAACCAGAAAAGGGGTGGGGCTGGAGATATAGCTCAGTATAAAGGCCCTTGGTTCAATCCTCAGTTCAAGAAATATATATATAGTAGGCTATTGTCGTAGACTAATCTCTTACACTAGGTCCCTATACTAGACCCCAACAGTCCAGGCTAAAAATCAAAATACTCCCACCGTGGTCCCAAGCTGCCAAATTGAAACTAAGCTGTTTATCTTCTCTTCTGTGAAATCAGGACTAGAGTATAGCCAAATCTCCCAAATAGGAGAGTTGTAATTGGCATAATAATGAATTTCTCTGTGCCAGTCTTTTCTCAGAAAAAGATAACATGAAGTAACCTGATATTAACTGACCAGTTATTTTTCTATTGTGCTGTCTCCATTACCCTCCTTACTAATCTCCTTTAGTTTCTTTAAGCTTTCTTCCGCTCTTTGCTGTATAAAACCAACCTCCTCTACTCAGCTCATCAAAACACTTAATCTATGTTATGGAATTAAGTGTTGCTTGATGCTAAAATCAAAACTGAAGCCAATTCAGATCTTTAAACTAGCCAAGAACGATGATTAATGTCTGCAATCCCTGAATTTGGGAGGCTGAGACAGAAGAATCTTGAGTTTCGGGCCAGCCTGAGTGATATAGTTAGTTGAAGACCATCCTAGACTACATTCCAAGATCCTGCCTCAATAAATATATATA
>NW_022900927.1:17701603-17702752 GCF_012274545.1 Fukomys damarensis
ACAGCACTTTGATTTTGTTACCTTATATGAAGAGAGTAATTTTGTTAAAGCAATTGTTTTCTTTTCTCTCTTTGTTACTCATTTTTTGGGTTTTGGTTTTTTGACACAGGGTCTCACTATATAGTCCAGGCTACCCTTGAACTTATTACGTGGCCCAGCTGGCCTTGAACTCCCAATTCTCCTGCCTCAGCCTCCCAAGTGCTAGGGTTAGAGGTGTGCACTAACCACAGCCGGCCTGTTAGAGCAATTCCTTACAGTAACTTTGCTATAGTTTTGTTTAACAAAAGAAAGTAGACTAATTTCCCGGGATTTGTAGGAAGGTTGTAAAGCCAGATCAAAGAAGAGATATGGAAAGGAGATAGAACCAGAGTTTTAACATGAAGCCAGTGAGATTTCCTGACTACCCAGTAAACACAAAACTTAATTTTATGTTGTAGGTATCCTCTGTAACAAGTAATGATAAAAATTTCCCACTACTGAAAAATCTCATTCAACTAAAAATCAGTATATACGGTTTTAAAAGTCTACCTTGCTTTATCACCCATAAAGTACCAGAAATAAGCAGAACAAGAAGAAAGTGATCAGAAAAGTGGAGAAGCCTCAAAAGACAGCTACCAAGCCTGGCACGGTGGCACACACCTGTAATGTGAAACCCACCAGCCTGGGAAATTTAGTGACTTAAGGAGACCCTACCTCAAAATAAAAAATAAAGGGCTGAGGATGTAGCTCTATGTGGAAGCTCCGGGTCAATCAATCCCCAGTTCCCCCCAAAAATAACCAAGTCATTCCACTGCCTGCATCGCAAGCACAAGGTCCCGAGTTCGATCCCCCACCCCACCCCCAGACAGGAAGAACACGGAGCATGGCCACTTGTGGCCCCTGGGCTCAGAGAAAAGGCTTCAAACAGGAAATAGACCCCAAGCCCATGACCTGTGATGCTAAAAGAGAAGACAACAGGATTAAGGTTCAAAAATGAAATTCGGGAGTCTCACATTATCTGAGATAAAGGAAAAACGGGTAACAAGACAAGACAGAAAGAAGGTGTGGTGGAGAAGGCCTGTGATTTGAGCTCCTCAGGAGTCTAGGGCAGGAGGATCCCAAGTTCAAGGCTGGCCTGGGCAACTCAGTGAGAGCCTGTCTCAAAATAAA
>NW_022900927.1:17702798-17720083 GCF_012274545.1 Fukomys damarensis
TATATACAGAGAGCGAGAGGGAGAGAAATGGTATTGAATGTGTTGAGACTCGCACAAAACGAAGGCAGGCACATGTCCAGACTTCATTGTAATTATTACGAAACTGACAGAAGAATATCTCAATTTCCTCCTCCCTCCTTCCTTTGTTTTCATCCTATGTATGTGTGAGGGCCAGGGAGGGTAATGGGGACTAAATCCCAGGCTTTACATGCTGAGCTATACCCTCAGCCCTTTTTATTTTTATTTTTGTTATTTTGAGACAGGCACTCCCCAGTTGCCTAGGCCTCACTCAAATTTGCAGTCCTCCTGCTTCAACCATCCAAGTATCTGGGATTATCTGGCTTTTTCTAGCTTTTCTGAAAAAAAAAAAAAAAATCTTGAAAGCAGGAAGAACAAATGTTAGGAAAACTAAAGACCAGGATAAGTAAGGATCCAACCAGAGTACCTTGCATAGCTAAACAAATGAAAAAGAAAGAAAACAAGACCCAAAAAATGTCTCTTGGATGAATCATGTACCAGGAAAATTAAATAACCCATGGAAAGGATCTATGAACACCACCATGGGAACTCAGACAAACCTTGTGATTTTTAATGATGCCAAATATTACATTAGGTTTTTATGTTTATGGTAGCAATTTTTTATTGGCACATTATAGGTATATATAATGATAACATCACAGAGAATTTGTACTGTACACGATATGTATTTATTTTTCTTTTTCCCCCTTCCCTCCCCTCCCTTCCACCTCTCTTCCCCTCATTTACAAAAGCTTTGCTTCCATTTTTTCCTTCTATTCTTTTTTTCCTGTCCCTTCTTTCCTTTCCTCCTCCCCCCTCCTTTATTCTCCTCATTTGAATATTTTCTTCCCATTTCCAATATCTATTATATATCTTGGTCCTCATTTCTACTTTTGGTTTCTCATACCAGAGGAACAATGTGGTATTTCAGCATGTGTGTCCAAATTATTTCACTTGTGAGTATAGTCTCAAGCTTATCCTTTTTTTGTTGTTGTTTTTGTTTTTGTTTTTTGAAACAGGGTCTCACTATGTAGTTGAGACTGACCTAGAACTCACTATGTAGCCCAGGCTGGTCTCAAACTCACAGTGATCCTCCTGCCTCAGCCTCCCAAACGCTGGGATTACAGGCGTGCGCCACCATGCCTGGCAAGCTTATCCTTCTTTATGGCAGAGTAGTACTCCATTGTATAAAAAACCCACATCTTCTTTAACCATTCATCATTTGATGGGGATTCAGGCTGTTTCCAAGATTTAACTATTATAAATTGTGCTGCTACAAACATGGTGTACATATATCTCTGTGGTATGATGCTTTTAATTCTTTGGGGAAAATACTACGAAGGGGAAACCTGGGTCAAATGGAACCTCTAGTTTTAGTTTTCTGAGATATCTCCACACTGATTTCCACAGTGGCTGCACCAGTCTGCACTCCCACCAGCAGTGGAGCAGGGTTCCTCTTTCCCCACAGCCCAGCCAGCATTTCTTATTGGCTGATTTCTTGATAGCAGCCATTCTTTCTGGAGGTGGAATCTCACAATTGTTTTCATTTGCATCTCTCAGATGACCAGTGATGTTGAATATTTTTATATGTTTATTTACTTCTACTTCTCCAGGTAAGTACTGTACCTATGAAATAGAGATAAATCCAGAAGGTATAAAGGTGTGTCACAGAGTCCAGGAGTAACCACAGAAGAGGCGAAAGATCAAACTGTACAAATGACAGGAATCTGGGATGAAAAAGCAAATATCCTGTAGGACAGATTCAACTCATTCTTTTTTTTTTTTTTTTTTTTTTTTTTGGGGGGTATCAGGACCTTGTGCTTGCAAGGCAGGCAGTGGAACCACTGAGTTAAATCCCCAGCCCCACATTAAGTAATTCTAATAGGCTGGAGCCGAAAGCCTGACCTAAAGGGATGAGACTCCTCCCCTCAACCCTGGGGAGTGAACTCAGGACCATACACCTGTTAGGCAAGCCCTACACCACTGAGGAGCTATGGCCCCATCCCATCCCATTCTAATTCAATGTGTAATGTGGCTGCCAAAATCACTGATATTGGGGTTCATTAATAAAGGTGTAGGGAAGGTGGGATGGGTAGGGGAAGGGTAATAAGGGAAAAGAAAAAATGTGAGATAATGAAAAGATGGAAATAAAGTGTTTGTAGATGGGGAGGGGAGGAGAGGGTGAAGGGAGGGAAGGGACAAGGGGAAAAAATGAGAACCAAGACTTGTCATGTAGAGGTACAAGATCCCAACAATGAATGTAACTGTACTGTATCCCTAAAATGTACCAATAAACTCAGTTAAAGCTGAAAAAAAAATAAAACAACAAAAAAATCAAAAAACAAAGTCTGAGCCGGGCATGGTGGTGCACACCTGTAATCCCAGCACTCGGGAGGCTGAGGCAGGAGGATCGCTATGAGTCTGAGACCAGCCTGGGCAACATAGTGAGTTCCAGGTCAGTCCCAACTACACAGTGAGACCCTGTCTCAAAAAAAAAAAAAAAAAAAAAAAAAAAAAAAAAAAAGAAAGAAAAAAAAGTACACTTGAATATGATGCTTAGTTTTGAGGGAGTTTTTTTTTTTTTGAGAAGAATTTAAAAATCTAAGGAAAAAAAAGAATTTGTAAAGAAATTTGAAGTCATGTCACATGAAGGAAAATGGTATTTATGCCAAAAACAAGGTTTACTAGATCCATTCTGTAAAGACATTCAATTTTCAACTCAGGGTTGGCTAAGTACCTTTTAGAATTGCCCCTGTATAAACTGTATGACAGGGGTGCGCAGACTCTCACTGTGTAGTGCAGGCTGGCCTTGAACCCACCATATAGCTCAGGCAATCTTCCTGCCTCAGTCTGCTGAGGGCTGGGATCACAAGTGTGTGCCACTACACTCAGCAACTGCACTGTTTTAAAAGTGTGAGCCTCTTCACTTTTCTGTGTTTGCTTGTTTCTTTGGGTGCTACAGAGTCAAGCCCAGGGCCTTAAGCATGCTAGGCACATGTTCTACCACTAATGCTACAACCCTATCTCCTTGTTTGAATTTTGGAAGCTGCATTGGGATGGATCTAAGGATCTGATAGAATTTTCTGGTAGGAAATGTTACTAGCTCACTTCATTTAGGATCCAAAGCATATTCTCCATCTGCTATAGAAGACAGCAGAAACCTGTATACCAGCTACCAAGTAATAAACCTGTCATTTTTAATATTTCATTTCTATATTTGTATTTAGCAAGACAAAACAAAAACTAGATAAATTATAATAAAGGTAAGATAACATGTAGGCATATTTAATCTTCTTTTAACAAATGCTAAAAGCTCATCAGTGCCGGGCGTGGTGGCGCACACCTGTAATCCCAGCTCTCAGGAGGCTGAAGCAGGAGGATCACTGGGAGTTCAAAAGCAGCCTAGACTACACAGTGAGTTCCAGGTCAGTCTCAACTACACAGTGAGACTCTGTCTCAAAAACAAACAAACAAAAAAAAAAGCCAATCAGTGTGGTTTTTTTCTACACAAATGATTCCTAAAAGTGGTACTCATTGGGATATGCTTGTGGTTTTTTTTTTTTTTTGGTTTTTTGAGACAGGGTCTCACTATGTAGTTGAAACTGACCTGGAACTCATATGTAGCCCAAGCTGGTCTCAAACTCACAACAATCCTCCTGCCTCAGCCTCCCAAGTGCTGGGATTACAGGCATGCGCCACCACACCCAGCTAGTACTCATTGTTGAAGTCAAGATATAAAAAGGTTTTCAATTCTTAAGGAAAGATTTACCTCTAATAAGCATCCACTTGACCAGAGGTGAGCTACACTTTTCTAAATCATCTACAGTGGAGCTGAGTAAATGGAATACAGTACAAGCTTCCTGAAATACTTATGACTCCTTTGGGGGGGGTACCAGGGATCGAACTCAGGTCCTAACTGTTTCAAGGCAGGTGGCAGAACCACTGAGCTAAATCCACAGCCCCTTATGATTCCTTTTTTAAAACAAGCTGGTGTAGTGGTGCATACCTGTAAACCCAGGACTTGTAAGGCTGAGGCAGGAGGATCACCACAAGTTCGAGGCCAGCCTGGACTATAGAAGGAGTTCAAGGCCATTCCAAATTACACAGCAAGACCCTGTCCCAAAAAACTTCACTCCAAACATATTGATTGTTATGTACTAGGCACTATTCTAAGTACTAAACAACACATCAACTTTGTAAAATATAACTATTTTATTTTCCCTCTTTCCTTTTTTTTTCCTTCCTTGGTTCTTCCATGTTTCAGCAGTAATCAATAAGCGGTACATCTTTTTAGGTTCTTATTAATTTTTTCCCAGTCCTGGGGATTGAACCCATGGTTCTTATGCTGAGCGACATCCCCAGCCCTTTAAATTTTTTTTTTTATTATTATGAGACAAAGTCTCACTAAGTCACTACATTGCCCAGGCTGGACTCAAACTTGTGACCCTCCTGTCTCAGCAGGACGATAGGCCTACACTGTCCCACCTGGCAGCTCTAATTAACGAAGTTCATGACACCATCTATTCGCCATTCTGGACTCACTTCATAACTCATCAGCAATTTGCTGATTTCTTTGTACTTACGCCTAATTTATACATAAAAAATTGCTACACAGTTCCTATTTAACTGTAGCAAAACAAATTACTAAAACAGGGGTCATGGAAAAAATAAAATCTAGATGACCTGATTGTAGTCTCATATTTTATATACTCCCAAACTTTCACCATTAGTTAAATGTCTCTTCAGTAACTAATCTCCAGAGATGGCCTCTGATGATCTGAGTCCCCTTGTATTCCACTCTGAATCTGGGCTGCTGAGCTGCTTTAACAAGGAGAGTAGAAGAATAAAATGTGCCAGTTCTGTTCTAGGAACTAATCTTTGAGGAAAGTTTAATTTTCTCCTTTACACTTTTGGAAACCCTGAACTCCTTAGGTAAGAAGTCTATAGTTTCAAGTAGGAGCCGAAAAGGTATCTGTGTGTGTGTTTTGTTTGGTTGGATTGGGTTTTTTGACACAGGGTTTCATTATGTAATTCAGGTTGGCTTTGACTTCACTATGTAGTCCACGTTGGCCTTAAACTCGTGGAGATCTTCCTGCCTCAGCCTCCTGAGTGCTGGGATTACAACTGTGTGCCGTCACACTTGGTAACTGAGCCCATCTGTGAATTTAGCACTTTATATGAGATTCTGTATAAATAAAAATTTTAAAAAATAGCCAGGCATGGTGGTGCCTGCCTGCAATCCCAACACTTGGGAAGCTGAGGCAGGAGGATTGTTGCAAGTTCAAGGCCAGCCCAGGCTACATAAAAAGACCCTGTCTCAAAATATAAAACAGAAAACAAAACAAAAAAAATCTGTAACCCAACGCTTACCTTTGTTAAAATAAAAAAATATTTGGAAATAAAAGTTTTGAAGCTGTCTTCCGTACTTATACATTGCATTATTAAATTTAAAGTCAGATTCCTGTGGAAGGTACATAAATATCGTGGCTCTCAATCTTGGTTGCACATCAGAATCACCCTGGTAGCTTTTAAAAGATTCCCAGGCCGTACCTGACATTAACTCTGAATGTGGGGGAGGGTTGGTTAATGAGCTTACTTACTGCTGTGCCTTAATGGGGCAGGGGACAAATGGAGACCGATCCCAGGGCCTTGTGCATGCGTGGCAAATGCTCTTCCACTGAGCTATGTCTCCGGCCCTTTTTACTCTTATTTATTTATTTTTAATTAATTTTATTGGCACATTTAAGGTATACAATATAATGACATTCATCATTGGAAATTTGCACCTTTACATAGTTCATCTTGGTTTTTATTTTTTCCCCATTCCCCTGCCCTCCCTACAATCCCTCCTCCCCTCCCTATCTACAGAGATTTTCTTTCCATTTTTTTCATTTTCTCACATTAATTCCATTCCCTTTTTCCCATCCCACTTCCTCTTCCCCTTTGCACCTTTTCTTCCTATTTCACATTATCTATGCCTTTTAGTCCTTATTTACACTTTCAGTCTCTCACACTAGAGAAACTTTACAGTATTTACATACAGTGTGTATTAACACACTGTATAAACACACTGTATAAACAGTGTGTCCTGTTTATATCACTTAAGAGTATTGCCTCAATGTGCATACATTTAGTTATAAACATCTCTAGTTTCTCATTCTTTATGGTTGAGTAGTACTCCATTTTATATTTGAAAAAAACCAACACATTTTCTTTATCCAGTCTCCCGTGGATGGGCAACTGGGTTGCTTCCAAGTTTTAGCTATTACAAATTATGCTGCTACAAACATGGGTGCCCATATATCACTGTGGTATGATTCTTTTAATTCTTTGGGAAGATACTCAGCAGGGGAATAGCTGGGTCAGATGGGCCCTCCAATTCTAGTTTTTGAGGTATCTCCATACTGATTTCCACAGTGGTTTTACTGGGATGAGGTGGAATCTCAGCATTTCATTTGCATCTCTCAGATGACTAGTGATGTTGAGCATTGTTTCATGTTTATTTGCTATTTCTACTTCTTTGAGAAATGTTTGTTCATTTCAGATGCCCATTTTTGGATTGGGTCTTCAAATGGGGAAGGTAGATCTTTGAGGAATAGCTGGTGAAAATTTTTTCCCACATTGTGGGTTGTCTCTTCACACTGTTGGTGGTTTCTCTTGCTGTGCAGAAGCTTTTTGTGTGTGTGTGTGGTACTGGGGATCAAACTCAGGTCCTTGCACTTGCGAGGCAGGCCACCAAACCATTGAGCTAAATCCCTGGCCCACAGAAGCTTTTTAATAAGATGCGATCCCACTTACTGGTTGTTTGTGCTAGTTCACAGGAAACTGAGGTTTTGCTCATAAAATCTTTTCCTACACCAATGTCTTCAAAAGTTCTACCTAACCTCTCTTCCAGCCAGTTTAGTGTTTCCATTTTAATATTTAGATCTTTAATCCATTTTTATTTTAGTTTAGTGCATGTTGAGAGATATAGGTCTAGTTTTAATCTTTGGCAGGTTGAAACCACTTTTTCCACCACCATTTATTAAAGCTATCTTTCCTCCATTGAAGGTTTGGCTCCTTTGTAGAAGATGAGGTGGCTGAGTGTGTCTGGAGTTGTTTCTGTATCTTCTAATCTGTTCCACTGGTCCTCAGGTGTGGTGTTTTTCTTTTTCAGTAACATGCTGCTTTATCACAGTAGCTTTGTAGTATAGTTTCAAGTTGGGGATTGTGATACCCTCTACCTCGTCTTTATTGCCTAGAATTGCTTTTGCTATGCTAGGTCTTTTCTTGTTCCAAATGAATTTTTGGATTGTTTTCTCAAGGTCTGTGAAGTATGGCTGCTGGGATTTCAATTGGGGTTGCACTGAATCTGTATAGAAGTTTTGGAAGTATGGCCATTTTCACTATGTTGATTCTTCCTACCCAGGAGCAAGGGAAGTCTTTCCATTTTCTGACATCCTCTTCAATCCCTTTTTTCAGAGTGCTGTAGCTTTCAGAGTGGAGGTCTTTCTTTTGTTAGGTTGATTCCTAGGTATTTTAATTTTGGGGGTGCTACTGTGAAAGGAATTGATTGTCCCACTTCTCTCTCAGTGAATCCATTTTTTGTGTACAGAAAAGCTATTGATTTTTGTGTGTTGACCTTGTATCCAGCTACTTTACTAAATTTGGTTATTAAGTCTAGAAGATTTTTGGTGTTCTTGGGGTCTTCTATATAGAGTATCATGTCATCTGCAAATACTGACAATCTGACGTCTTCATTTCCTGTTTTTATTTCTTTCTCTTACCTATTTGCCGTGGCTAATGTTTCCAAAACTATATTGAACAGGAGCAGTAACAGAGGAATCCTTGT
Organism: Fukomys damarensis; assembly: GCF_012274545.1. NCBI lineage: Eukaryota > Metazoa > Chordata > Mammalia > Rodentia > Bathyergidae > Fukomys > Fukomys damarensis. Next base: position 17,710,648 of record NW_022900927.1, read on the forward strand.
CTTGTTCCTGACTTCAGTGTGAAGGATTTCAGTTTTTGACCATTTAGTATGATACTGGCTCTTGGTTTTTCATAGATGGCTTTTATCAAATTGAGGTAGAGACTATTCCAATTTTGGGGTTTTTTTAATCATAAATGCATGTTGGATTTTGTCGAATGCTTTTTCTGCATCTATTGGGATGATCATTAGTTTTTGCCCTTGGATCTATTAATATACTATATTACATTTATTGATTTGCATATGATGAACCATACCTTCATCACAATAATGAATCCCAGTAGGTCAGGATGTATGATCTTCTTGATGATCTTCTGCATTCTATTTGCCATTATCTTATTAAGGATTTTTGCATCTATGTTCATTAGTGAGATTGGCCTATAGTTCTCTTTTTCAGCAGGGTCTTTCTCTGCTTTGGGGATCAAGGCGATGCTTACCTCCAGGAATGAATTTGGAAGTATTGCTTCCCTTTCAATTTCATTAAAGAGTTTAAAGAGTAGTGGCAATAGTTCTCTAAATGTCTTGTACATTTCAGCAGTGAAGCCATCAGGGCCTGGGCTTTTCTTAGTTGGTAAGTCTTTAATCACATTTTCAATTTCATTGATTGATACTGGGTCATTTAAAATTTTTAGGTCGTCTTTGTTCAACTTGAATAATTCATGCCAAATCTAGGAATCTGTCCATTTCTTCTGTATTTTCCATCTTATTGGCATGAAGTTTCTCAAAGTACATAATGATGATCCTCTGGATTTCTGCTGGGTCCACTGTAATTTCACCCTTTTCATTCCTAATTGCATGGACTTGGGCCTTTTCTTTCCTTTTTTCGTTAAGGTTGTCTAAGGGTTTGTAAATTTTGTTTCTTTTGAAGAACCAACTCAGCTTCATTGATTTTTTTGTATTGTTCTTTTAGTCTCCATTTCATTGATTTCTGCTCAGATCTTTATAATTTCTTCCTTTGTATGAGCTTTAGGTTTGTCCTGCTCTCCTTTACTGAGAAGCTTGAAGTTCATCATCAGGTTGTTTAATTGCACTTGATCAGTTTTCCTAATATGCATATTCAGTGCTGTGAATTTTCCTCATAAGACTGCTTTCACTGTGTCCCATAGATTCTGATATTTTGCACTGTCATTGTTATTTAATTGTAGGAACTCTCTGATTTCTTCTTTAATTTCATCTGTGACCCATTGGTTATTCAGAAGTGTGCTGTTCAATTTCCACATGTCTATGAAATTATTTCAGTTTCTTTTGCTATTGATCTCCAATTTCATTGCACTATGGTCTGATAATATACAGGGGATAACTTCAATTCCTTTGCACCTATTTAAACATGTTCTATCAGCAAATATGTTAGTCTATTTTATAGAAAGACCCATGTGCAGCTGAAAAGAATGCATATTCTGATTTTTGGGGGTGGAACACTCTGTAAACATCCGTGAAGTTCATTTGTTCAAGAGTCTGAGTTGTAGTATTTCATTATTTTCTGTCTAGTTGATCTATTTATCTGTGACAGTGGGATATTGAGGTCCCCCCACTACTATTGTATTAGTTCTTTGATTTTTTCACATCTGTTAGCATTTGTTTTATATAGTTGGGCACACTAGTGTTTGGTGCATATATATTAATGACTGTCGTTTCTTTTCCTTGGATTATTCCCTTTACAAAAATGTGGTATCTTTCTTTGTCTCTCTTAATCAGTACTGGTTTGAAATCCATTTGATCTGCAAAGAGGATAGCTACGCTTGTTTTTTTATCTTTTCTTTTCTTCTTTTTTTTGGGGGGGTTCCTGTCACATGGAATATTATTTTCCATCCTTTAATTTTCAGTCTATGAGTCTTTTTTAATTAAGTGTCTTTCTCATATGCAGCAAATTGTTGGATCTTGCTTCTTGACCCATTCTGCCAATCTATTTCTTTTGATTGGTGAATTGAGACCATTGACATTGATGGTTATAACTGATGTGTATTGATTTATCCTTTTCTCTTTGTTGGATTCCCCCGTTGCATTTAATTTGTTGTACCTGATGGATTCTGCTGCTCTTCCTGAGGTTGTGATCTTTGTTGTCTTTTCCTAGGATATTGTTTAAATTTTTTGGAGTGCTGGTTTGGTATTCATAAAGTTCCTAAGGTGCTCTTATTTCCTAAGTGTCTTATTTCTCCATCAACTTTGAAAGACAGTTGTGCAGGGTACATCAGTCTGGGTTGGAGGCTGTCTTCCTTTAGGGCTTGAAATACATCACTCCAAGCTCTTCTTGCCTTAAGGATTTGTGTTGAGAAGTCTGCTGTGATTCTGATGGGCTTTCCTTTGTATGTGGTTTGTTTCTTTTCTCTACCTGTACAATTTTGTTCTGTTGGGTTTCTGATATTACATGCCTATGTATAGATTTCTTTTTTTTGGCTAGTTGGAGTTCTATATACCTCATTTGTATATCAATTTCTTTTCCCCTACTTGGGAAGTTTTTTGCCATTATTTCTGTGAACAGTTTTTTAATGTCTGCACTCTCTCCTGTTTCTTCATTGACTCTGATCAGTCTTACGTTATTCTTCTTTGCATTGTCTAGCAGCTGCTCGATTGATTTCTTGTGGTCCCTTACTATTTTAAAGAATTTTTTTCCCTGATCACTAATTGCAATCCTATCTTCTATATCTGAAATTCTGTCCTTGCATTGGCTCATTCTGCTGTGTAAACTTTCAATGGAGTTTTTAATCTCCTGGATATCTGTTTGCATCTGTTTCATGGATTCCATTTGTTTCCTATGTTGGGATTCCATCACGTTTCTCAGCTCCTCTATTTTTTTAAATCTGTGTTCACTCTAAATACATTAATCATGTCTTGCACTATGGCACAATCTCTGCTGTTATCTGAGAAATTATTTCTGATTTCATTTTTTCCAGGTCCTCTTTTGTTGCCAGTTCAGGGAGTCCAGGTGTTTGACTATCAGATTGTTCCATCTCGTTTCCCTTTTGGATTACCTTAGGTGATCTGGAAGTCTGGTTTTAAGACTTGTTTCAGTGTCTTCTCATTTCAACAAATGCAAACTTTTGTACCCTTATTGAGGCAACTTTTTGTTCACCCAGTGGTCTTCAACTCTCAGCAAGCCACCAAAGCGGCCTTTTCTCTGCTGCTCACCAGTATACCAATTCCTGGGTTCTGGATCCTTGAGCTGACCTGTTGACTGGGCGGGCTTCTGACTGGGGCCTGTGCACACTTTGGATGGTACCTAGGTGTGCCTCTCACTGGTGCCCCTATGTAGCTGTTGTCTGGGAGGGCCTTTAGCTGGGGTATCTGCACCCCAGTTCCTGTTGTCTGCGCAGGTTTCTGGCTAGGGTCTCCACACACTTATCAGTGGTATTAGGGTAACCCTCTGGCTGAAGCTTGTGTGACTGTGCAGCTCTTTTCTGGGTGGGCCTTTGGCTTGGGCAGGTGTGCCCAAGCCTCTGGGGTCAGGGCGCCGCCTGCAGCCAGGCCCCTCTGGTCCACACAGCTTCTCCCTAGCTTCTATGCACACTTCTGGCCCTTTTTAAAGACAGGGTCTCACTAAATTGTCTAGGCTGGCCTTGTGGCTAGTGTTGTCTTAATAAGCCAAGGTAATGAGTCTGATTTCTGTGTCATCTAGAAAGACCACCTATTTGGACCAAATCCTGATTTTCACAAAGGTTCCCAGTGAGCCTTCTCGAAATGGTGAAGGAGTTTGTTGAAGTCTATACATATTCATCACCAACACAAATATTTGACATGGGATCAGTATATCACTTCAAAATATATGTATTTTTAATTCAACAAATGGTGTTCTTTGAACACCTACTATGTTCTGGCAGGAATACAGTAAAGGCAGAGCATGGCATCCTTATTGCCTGAATTTCTCACTTGCCCAGCAATAAATCACACTGTTATTCTGTAAACGCCTTTTGTTTCTTCCCCTCCAGTCACTGTCTCTGTGCTAATACTCAAGGAAACAGAAATGAATTAACTATGGGGCCGGGAATTTGGCTCAGTGGTTCCGCCACCTTCCTCGCAAGTGCAAGAACCCAAATTCTATCTCTGGTACCAAAAAAAAAAAAAAAAAAAAAAATCTAAAAGTATATAGTAATCGGGGGTGGAGGTCACAATGCCTATCATACCAGCACTTGGGAGGCCGAGGCAGGGCGATCCTGATTTTCAGGCATGCAGAAACCACATAGCATAGCAAGGCTCTGTCTTAAAACAAGAAGAAGATGATTTAAAGAAGCATGGTCCTTCTAACTTGTTTTCTTTAGTTGCATTTTTCAGCTTCCTACTGATATGGCAGTCATCTCATAGTGAGAAAGGAAACTGGCCCTGAGCACTAACAATTCCCCTGGTGACAAAAGGATACCAAGACTTCAGAGTGACTTGCAACTAGTCTACAGCCTGAAGGACACTGCCAAACATGTGTGCACTCTGGGCTGCAGGCCTTGCAGCCTGCCAGAAGCTGCTGTGCTACCCCTTGCTGCCTGCTTGTATCCTCTCCAATGCATGATTCTAAAGCTGCTGTAACCACAGAAGACAGCTAATTGTGTCACCTTGAGTAAGAAATGCCCAACTAAACTAGATCAACATAGTTCTGGGGGAGGCTCAGAGGATTTATTGAAGATGGAAGACCCACTCTGCGTAGGCTAGCTGCCTGAATAGAATAAAGGGGACATGTAGAAGGGAAGGCTTGCTTCTGTGTCTTCACCTTCACCTTGGACATCATCTCCCAGCTTCCGGTACACTCTCTGGCCTTCTGATACCAACTTGCACAGGACTCTACAGTGAGCTCCAGACCTTCAACTGGAACCTTCAGTTCCCCACTGAGCAGACAGCCCTCTTCTACACCTGACTCTGTGGGCAGTCATTATTAGCCAAGCTTGTAAATCATCATAAATTTGTATATCTTGCATTAAATCGGTTTCTCCAGTAAGCATGGACTGATACACTAAACTATCTTTCCTCTCTATCTGGCCAAATTTGAGAAAAATTCCTTTCTTCCTTCACCAACATTTTTCTCTGACTCCAGAATTTGGTCTTGAGACTCCCCAGTTAAGCCTCTGACTTGGGTCCTTAGTAACATAAGCAATGTGCTTTTATTTTCCTTTAGCTTAGAAAGTTATTATAAACTTCTAATTTCAAATCTATCTGCCACCTTTACTTATTTTGGAAGCTAAAAAATAACTGAGCAATGTCAAATACAAATTTCTGGAAAGCTTATGATGTTAACAGCTGAATTTAAAAAGTCTGCGTGTGCAAATCCCTACTTCGGGAGATGAGCCACACATAGGCCTACTTTTTCAGTTTTTTTCCATACATTACAGGATTAGCTCTTACCAGCCTATCAATCCTATTACTTCTAATTACTTCTAATTTTAAAAAATCATCTGTGGGATCATTAGTACTAGGATGATGGTTTTGTGTGTGTGTATGTGTTTTCCTATTAAGTTTCTGAAATCACTGACTTCCTCGTGAGGCCAAAAAAAGAAGAAAAAGAAAAGGCAACTTGCAAACTATTTGTGGGTTATGTAGTCCAGGGATTCTGAGGATTTTGATATAGAAAGTAGAACTCCCATATCAGTATTCAAAGCTATGATCTTTGAATCTACCACCATAGTATAATTGGGAAAACACTACAATGTTTTGCTTTGTTTTGATTTAAGGGAAGACCCTTTACAGAGCTGAACCTCAAAACTTTTAGGTCCATTCACATAAAGGTACAAGATCCCAATGATGAATGTAACTGTACTGTATACTTAAAAAGTACCAATAATCTCAATAAAAAAGAAAAAAATAACTGGAAACAAAGTATTTGTAGATAGGAAGGGGTGGAGGGGTTGAAGGAAGGGCAGGGGAATGGGGAAAAAATAAAAACTGAGAAGGATTATGTAAAGGTGCAAATTTCCAATGACAAATGTCATTATACTGTATACCTTAAATGTACCAATAATTTTTTTTTTTTTTTTTTTTTTGGTACTGGGGATTGAACTCAGGTCCTTGCACTTGCAAAGCAGGCCACCGAACCGCTGAGCTAAATCCCCGGCCCAATAAAATTAATTTTTAAAAAATAAACTTTTAGGTCCAAAGTATCTACTATTCATGTGTGATTTACATCTGTTTTCCTTTTCCTTGAAGTTAAGTTTCCCTCGTTATGGGCAAGTATCACTCATCACCTTTTGGAGTCTCCTGTTGGGTACTCTGTCACCCAACCCAACCAAACCTGGGGTTTCTTTCTTTCTTTCTTTCTTTCTTTCTTTCTTTCTTTCTTTTTTTTTTTGAGATGGAGTCTCACTGTGTACATAGTTCAGGCTGGTCTCAAACTCATTGAAACCCTTCTGCCTCAGCCTCCCAAGTGCTGGGAATATAGGCATGTGTCACCATGCCCCGCTCAAACCTGGCTTTAAAACAGGACAGTCTCTCTACTGTCTTATTCCTCCCTGCACTGAAAAACAAGCATACTTTTCTGGCTTTTAAGTCTCTCACTGCTAATGAGAAAATCCTAAGAGAAGCTGAATTCTAGTCCTGTGAAATGGTAAATGTATGTTAGCCATTCCTTCCCCCTTGTCATTGACAGTGGCAGAGCTTATGAAAATTTCTCTTCCTGCAGTCCACAGCTTGGAATAAAGGCCCCCTTCTGTAAAATGGCCAGCACATTCCCTGGAGGCCTGATGACACATCAAAGTAGAACTGTTATTTGCCTGGTCTCCTACTACAGATGAGTTTACATTCCTAAGCGTACACAGAACATAAGATACCCAGTTCACTAAGCTCACCCTCAATAACTGGCTTTTCACATTGTCTCTCACCTGTGGCCAGAGTAAACCTTTTAAAATGTAAATCCAGGGCTGCAAGTAATAACTCAGGTGACGTGCTTGCCTACACATGAGACCCTGGGTTGGATTTTTAGCTCCTCAAAAAGAAAAAAAGCAAAGCCCAAAGTGTCACTTCGGTTTTAACGCCTCCATGGCTTCCCAGCGCGCTAGATCGCTCACCAATCAGCTCCCACTTAGAGCTGAACCAGTTACCTTTCCAGTTTCGGTTTTCACTCTATGTCCCCCACCCCTTTTCCCTTTAAATTTCCACCCCACAAACTACAGTTCCTTCCCTTTGCTCCCCTCGCTGCTCTTCTCTATACCCACTCAACTACTATCATTCATATATTTACACTTAAACTAACATTAATCCACCCCATGAGGCTACAGAGTAGGTGGAACTGTCTCCCCCTCTCCATTTTCAAATCCAAGAAAGTGAGGCTCGAATCATTTGAAATGCTCAATAACTTGCCCAAGTACGCTTAGATAGCAAATATTAAGTTTATGAATTCAAGTTTATCCATCCATTTAATCCATTCTATCCTGTATGTGCCTGGTTATGTTTAGAAAGTGGGGAAACATACAAGCAAATTTTACCCTTCTAAGTTTTTTTCCCCCCGGTATTGGGTATCAAACTCAGGACCTTGAGCTTTCCAGGCAAGCGTGATGCTACTGAGCTATATCCCCAGCCCAAATTTTATCCTTCTGTATCACTCAATGTCTGGAATAAAGCAGAACTTGGTCAAAACATTTCTGAGCCAGTCATGGTGGTACATGCCTGTGATTCCAGCTACTGCTAAAGCAGGAGGACCACAAGTTTCAAGCCAGCCTTGGCTATTTTGCAAGACCTTTTCTCAAAATAAAAGATAAAAAGGGTTGCAGGGGTTGCTTATCACTAGAGTACATGCTACCTAGCATGCAAGAGGCCCTTCCAGCCAGTACAGCAAAAAGAAAAAACAAAATATTCCTGAGGGAACACTGTAATCCAATGTGTCCACTCAGTGTTCTGAAGGAATTTCTAATGCTTTAATTAACTGATTTCTAGAACCTGAAAAAGACTTTTTTTGTTTGTTTTGGTTGACCTGCTTGCCCAGAAGGTTGGCCTTCCAGATTTTTGCATGTTTTTCATCATTTATTCTTTATCTGTTTATAACCTCTTTTCTCTATTTCTCCCATAAAAATGTAAGATATTTGTATCTTATTCATGTTCTAACCCTAATATCAACAAGGAATGGCCATAGAGAGTACTCATGGTTTCTTTCTGTGTCTTACTTTTTTCTTGTTGCTGAGACAAAATACCTGACACCCAAAGTGAAAGGAGAAAGGTTTATTTAGCGTACAGTTTGTAGAGGTTTCAGTCCATAATTGGCTGGCTCCAAGGCAGAGTGGCACATGGCAGAGTGGCATAACAGAGGAAAAATAGTTCATGGCACCCGCACTGTAGCAAAAGCAATAAGGAAACCTAAACAGTGTCTTTCTAGCCGCTTTTAGCTTATCCAGACTACCCGTATTACGGTGGTGCCAAACCAATCAGAAGACTGACTTAGTAACCACATAGCCTTAATCCCAGCATCACACACTACAGTCAGCCACTTCTGAAAAAGCCACCTATGACTGCATGAGGTTTTGAGGGGACATCTATACACAAACCAGAGCAGACTGTAATCCCATCACTCAGGAGGCTGAGGCAAGAGGATCACATGTTTGAGGCCAGCCTGGGCTACATAGCAAGTTCAAGGCCAGCTTGAACTTCATAACAAGGCCCCATCTCAAAAGACAAGTAAGTAAGTAAGCAAGTAAATAAAAACACACACACTGAAATATTTAGACGGTAGGGGCATTAAATCTGTATCTTACCCTTAAATAGTTCAGAAAAATAATTCTGGCTACATGTGAAATTCTGAAAAAGAAAAGGATAAAGCAAATATAGTAAAATTCTTTTGGGGAATTTGGGCAAAGGGTATCACAAATTCCGTTTTTTTTTGGTACCGGGAACTGAACTCAGGATCTCGTTCTTGCCAAACAGGTGCTATGCCACTGAACTAAATCCCCAGCCCTTTACAAATTCTTTATAATATTCATCCAAATCTCCAAGTCTGAAAATTATTTTCCCTGTTTTTATTTAACTTATCAGGTGCTCCACCCAGGCTCTGTGCATGCTAGACAAGCACTCTTGTCACCAGGCCACATCCTCAGGACCCTAATTTCTTTTTACCATGGTAAAATATCTATGATACTTAGTGGTTTTGTTTTTGTTTTATTTTTTGACACTGTTGTCGCCAGGCTGAAGTGATACTCCCACCTCAGACTCACACATAGCTGAGACTACTGGTGCGCACCACAGCAGCCCCTAAAATCCCTTCTCCTGAACCCTCATAACCACTTATTTCACTTTCTGCTCCTATGAATGTGACTGAGTATCTCATCTAAGTGATCACACAATACTTTTCCCTTTTTCTGATTTATTTCATATAGCATAATGTCAAAGTCTATCCCTCTTGTAGCATATGACAAAACTTCCTAAGGCTGTTAATGTTCCATTGTACAAATATACATTATGCTTATCAATTCATCTTGTGGTGACACAGGCTACATCCACTTTTAGCTACTGTGAAATTTTTTTTTTTTTTTTTTTTTTTTCC